>NW_028230442.1:11404130-11775740 GCF_043228905.1 Azolla caroliniana | reverse complement strand
GTATTAAAAAAACTCTCCTAACTAATAGGAAAGCAACTTTTTGTTTGAAAACAGAGAGGGGAACTACTAATTATTGTATTTTAGATTTCTCATACATAAAATTTACATAATAATGATTAAATAGTCGAAAACTACTAAGACAAACCCTCTATGGAACCCATACTCTCTAGTTCAAGTTCTCGGTGGTTTAACTCACATTTTACACCACGCGCATAACTTCGCCACATCGTTGTTTATTGCTAGTGTACTGCATTATATAATGGAGGGTAAGAAAAAAAGCCATCACACATTTGTTTAGGAGTTTGGATAAGGTTAGAACACATTGACAAAGAAAAGGTGTCATTGTTTGTGAGAGGAACACCTAAAGTTGGTGTTGTTGATCTCAGTGTCTTTAGCTTGAAATATCTAGATCTTCATACCTTGTTTTCTTTAGCTTTCCTTGAAGGTATAGTTAAGATTGGACCTGAGACCTTTATTTATTTTATTCAAAGGGTTAACATTCACTACTTGAACTTTCAATTCCAAGCATTGAACATTATGATGAACAAAGCGAAAAATAGTGCCCCCAAGTAGTAGTTTCCATATTCGAACATCACATTTACATCTTGTCTTTAGAAAAATAGTCATTGCAATGAATGCTACAAGTAACAACTACATGCATAGACCGATTATTTCTTATTTTCTTGGTTTTATTCTAGGAAGAGTTTTCATAAGGTTATAACTCATTGTAAAGCTTGATGTTTTAGGTACGTGTTTACCATTGCACATGCCTCATCACTACAACATTTAAAATGTTCGGCATAGTGTAATGTTTCCACAATATTATGCCCTTGTATTGTAGTAATGATATGTCCTTCCGCGCTCACATGCACCCTTGTAGGCTTTTGTGCAAGCAACAATATATACATAGGCATGTAAAGTTTAGTTAATCTAAAATGTACAAGCATTAGAGTATCTTCATAAACATTAAATGCTTTATAACTTTACTTGTGAGGTTCTAAACAATTTAGCCTACACAATTCTTGTTAAAATCATAAAAAAATTGTACTTTATGATTGAGTGTACAATGGAAGTTTTTTCTTATGTTCATCTTAAAAAGCAGATTTGTGTTTTTGTTTTGGTGTTATCTTATGAACATCTATAGCCTCCATTATATTTTCTAAAAGTTTATTTGCAAATTGTTCCATATGGAATTTTTAATTTGAGATGACTACATGAATAATTAACTAAAACGTTTTCTCGTTAGAGAGTGGAGTTTTAAATTGTCTTTTTTGGCCCTGTTTCATTAACCATAACTTTACATCGTGATCGTTTCACTTTAAACAACATCTCAATACCATAACTTTATGTTGTTGGCTAATGCTAGATGATACTAATTAACATGATGATGGTGCATTTATGATAGAACCTTCGGTAACTTATGAGAAAAGAAGAAAATTGAAAACCAATAGGTAGGTATTGAATATAATCAGGAATGAACAATGCACAAATCCATGTGTGTCTTCCATGCTTTATTGTAAAATACTCTTTTACTTTCAAACAAAATACACACCCAACTAAATATATATGATGAGATATAGAACCTGTAACAGTGAATGATTGTCAAAATGTGACGCCACTCATCATTGGTCACTCACGAGTCCCTCTCTCTCTCTCTCTCTCTCTCTCTCTCTCTCACACACACACACACACACACACGTAACTACATTTCCTTGGTCGCGTATTTGCACTGAATCTGAGGCCTGGGTCTAAATTAAATGGTCTTCGTCATTGACTTGAGTAAACCCTCCTCCGTTAACAACAAACAAGAATGTTAGCAGAAAATTCGTCAATGATTTTTATGAATAATTTTCTTTCTTCTTCAGTTGTTATTTATTTATCTACGCTAGCAACTTAAAACCGAGTCAGGTAGTCAATCAATCAATCAATCAATCAATCAATCAATGAGCCAGTCCATCACCATCATCTACAGGTCAGCCACTTAACCACCCTACAAATCTACCTATGATTCCAAAATCATCACATCATGATAAGCCCACCAAAACGCATGCACCCCCATACATATTTTGTCATTCAGTTTCTTTCCTCTTCTCTTTTCGTAAATTTTGTTTCTTGGTCCTGCTCCCAGTTATTACGTGATTAGAGCCAATTTATTACATATTGGAGAAATTTGGGGATAAAATCAATAAACGGTGGCACAGAAAATAATAACTGTTTTCTCTCGTTTTAATTTTGCAAGTTGCAGGAGGCTCCATCTTATCCAATGGTAGGGATTTAATTCGATCAGAATTTAAGTAGGCATTTCTTGTTTTATGATTTCTATATATTTTTCTCAAATTCCAAATCGAGGTTTGTTTTTGCTCTTTAAAATTCCATTACCACTAGTACTACTACTATTACTACCCAAATATATATACTACATCATGTCTACACGCGTAACTAGCCTTCAATTCTATTTTTTGACTTCCGTTCTCTATATAAATAATGCTTAATTCGTTAATTCGAGAAGAATAACTTAAGCTGAATTGTTCTAGACTCTACATCACCTGTCAAAGAATGTACTCAAAACATATTAGAAGGGATCATTAAGGAATTGGGCGAATTGAATGAGTTAAAATAATGCTAGGAAGAGTTGAGAATAAAAAGGGCTCACAGGATATAATGGAACTAAATTTAGAGATGAAAAATGTTTGGCAATAATAGGTTTTGGTGGATATATCCATCCTCTTTACCACATTGGAAAATATCATATACGTTTCAAACTATGATTGAGCTTCTCAGCCACGCTTACTGTTACCAGTATAGTATATATAACCCACAGATTAAGCTCGTGCATTCATTAAGTAAAGCTTGTTTCACAACATCAAGGGTTCTGAGTCCAAAATTATGTCATTTTGTGTTGGACGGATATGTGGATAAAATATGCTTTCAATTGATCACATAATTTATATAATTTGTTTGGCTTCTGTCTACGGAACAAATAATGCCATATGCAGACATTAATTGTCTTATTACATGGTGCATATAACGCTACACAGTTTCGCATGACTAAAAGGAAGAAGGCTATAATAATAATAAATTTTTGCTTCCCCGATTTTGTGTTAATACTAATCCATGACCTTCCCTGTAATATGTAGTAGTAGTAGTAGTAGTAGTAGTAGTAGTAGTAGTAGTAGTAGTAGGCTGAATAACCATTTTTCTTACGACCCTTGGAATTTATGTGCGTAATTCTCTTCACTACTGAATGACTTACGATTTTTGTCACGCTAGCTAGATAGTTAGATACATGCACAATAAGGAGTAACATGCACGGCACCACCTTCACTAACTTTAAACTAAAGACGCAAATTCGATGAGTTAGGTATTGGCGATCCATTCTTAACAAGAAATATGCTCACGACCAATATGCATCAGCCATTAATAAATTAAACATTAAAAAGGAATGAGTTGCATGCACGTACAGGTTCGATTGAAAAACAATTTTCCAGCTAAATAGGCAATCGAATCAATTAATTGATCTCTCTACCTAAGTATATATTGATGAATCAACGAACTAAAGTATTATTATGTGAAGGTCGTTAATTTAATCATTCGTAATAATCTTATCTGCCGCTTACAACTGATTCTGTGTTACTAGAAACTAGGATGTATGCATGTATGTCTTTTTGCTCATGGCCTAGTATTAATACAATTATAATTATTAATGTACACAAGGCTGCCTTGGCTGGCTCGTTGCCTGCCTCTCTCCCCTCCCCTCCCCTCCCCTCCTCTCCCCTCCCCTCCCCTTCCCTCCCCTTGACCCGCTCACAATTTTTTGGTAACCCAGCTATTTTTGGTGTAGCTGTTTTCCCATAATATCTTGGACGTCTCAATGAATGTATGTATTTTATTGTATAATTATCAGTTTGGCATCTCAGCTAGTCCACCTAAATTATGACCGGCCTTGCCTCTAAATCTCATCAACTTACTTGTGCTTTTCACATTCTCTTCCTTCCGCATTCATTACATTGTGCAGAAATGAACAATGATGTTGGTTGGTCCTATAACTTGGTCAGTGGAAATAACCCGAAATTAAGCAACTGAAGTCATATTATTTGTTTGAATCATAAAACTTGTATTTAAACCAAACTCAGCAAGATATGGGTAAAAACATAACCTTTTCAATATTGGCTCTTTGAGTATATATCATGGACCTTCACATAATAAACTATATTTTATCTAAAAGATGGCTCTACTACATTGGCAATCACGTTTAGAGTCTTGTGTAGATTAAACACGAACAATCGATCGGCCTGCCCTAATCATGTATGGTTGAGGCGTATCGTGGATATAAGGGGGCAAACGACTGGTACATGTGTCATGGGGTAGCCATGACGAGAGGCATACATCTTTAGAAACTATTTCACAATTCAATTCAATTCAAGCAAGGATGGTCAACAAGCTGGAGTTTGGAACAATGTTAAAAAGGGACATACATGTAACGAGTAGTAAGAACATCCATGGGGGTGGCATATCAGATCATTTGGTCATCAGTTCTTTCTGAAGTGACATCAGGCAAAACAAATGAGGATTCTTCGTATATGCTCACAAACAGTAAAATTATTGGAGGGGCCTGTTATTAAATGCTTTATGCTGATGATTAAATGTGATGTCCATAGAGACAGACGATATGTGCACCAAAACTGTGTATACCCTCTTTCTTAACACCATAATTTCTAATTAATATGTTTGCGGCGTGACTTATGTATGCCCAAATTAATCAGATCATGATGAGTGCAATTCAACTGAGCCGCGCATCCGTCTGGTATTAATAATCAAAACCCAAATTGAAATATGCAGGATGATCGATCTGTTGAAGAGCAGCAGTACGTAATCAATCAATCAATCAATCATTCGTGCGCAAGCATGAACGTGAGTGGCAAGTTACATGCAAAAGGGATTGATGATTGCTGCCACGTCGTTCTCTTTTATAAATCAATCCATCCCAACGCTGCTGCTGCCAAAAAGCTGGCATCCCAATTCCAATGGTCCGGCAAAATTGAACGTGTGTGCGTGCGTGCATGCATGCGTGTGTGTACGTCTCTCTCTATCTCTCTCTCCCCGATCAATATTTTCTCAACACCACATCCGATTCGATCAATATTTTCTCAACACCACATCCCGATCCTTCATTTAATTCCAATATTTGTCATGTAATAATATAAAAAGCATTGCCAAACTGTGTGTTAAACAGAAGAAGCAGCAACATCCTTCTTTCTTCTGGACAGCGAGTGCTGTGCTGTGTATCGCTTCTTAATTAACAAACATTAATATCTTTAAAAATCCAGCAAATATGCTTCCAGGATTAATCGATTAAGTTAATAATTTACAGAGTCTGCAGAACATCCAGTGTCCGACTACACTACCCTTACATGCATGCTTATCATCAACCAGGCTAGGATTTCTTTCTTCCACCACCACTAACTACGTCGTCTATTCATTGAAGTAATCAAAGTTGTATTTAATCATATATCGAACGACTGAAAATCCCGAGCCAATTATACATATTAATGCTTCAATCCTGAGCTATTGACCACCTGTTGAAGATCATTAATACTACTACTGCACAGGTTACTCGCAAAATTGCAGTTATAATAGGGATAGCTATTATTGCATAACGTACCAGCTGACATCAACTTGTAACTATTCTCGAGTGTCACGTGCTCATTATTATCAGTTGATGATGGTGCTGAGATTGTGAGACTATACGTGTCCATCATTTGCTTATCGCACCCACGACTATCATGCTTCCTGCTCCTTCCTTCATTTATTTCATCCTTCACGGGGTTGACAGTTATATTGACGCATGACATTCCCGCATTAATTACCTTGCCTAGCTCCCCCATCAAGCTCGTATCTATATTATTATTACTGCTACTACCTCTTATACTATTGTTATGCGTGATGATCTTCTTGGAAGGATCTTTATTACCTGTAACACTCATCCTTAATGTATAGTCACCAGATTTATAACCATCGCATGGATGATGAGTGTCCTCATCATGATGATTAATTTGATCCTGCAGGTGCGTACCACTATGCATGCTGTTGGGATCCAATATGATATTGTGATCACCGTAATTAGCAGTGTCACGCTTAAATGTTATAACGTCATACCCATGCAATGGGTCCTTGCCAATAACACTGTTACTATCATTGTTACTGGTATCCTCTTTCAGAGGCATATCCTCTGAGCGTTGGAGGTATTGGTGCATAATATTGTTGTTGAAGGGAACATTACAACTTGGGTGGTTAAGTATAGTTAGCTGTATATCATCATGACAATTAGTACTATGAAAAGATTTGATCATGGGCTGGCGGATATTATTGATATTATTATTATTCAGCTTTCTAGGTATATTATCATTAAGATGAAGGTTCTGATTATTGTTACTAGTATGATGATGATCCAGTACAAGCATATTACATGAAGCGTTGTAATTATTAGACAACATAAGCATGTGTTGTGACTGATCACAATCAGTATTCATAGGAGGAGGATTATTAGGGGGAGAGGAAGAAGACGATGATATAGCAGCAGCGGTATGTCTGGTGAGGGGGGCATAGGATTGAGTATCTGATCGAGATTGAGATTGAGATTGTAACAGCGATAGCAGTGACTCTGAGTGGCGTGGCGGTGGGTGGTGTGTAATGGTGGTAGTAATTGTGTCAGACTGTGACTGTGACTGTGACTGTGCATGTGTAGTTGAAGGTTGAGCATGATGAACATATGGGAAGTTGGTACGTGCTTTTGGGCCACGCATCGAGATGGCGGCTCGATCGTATGCCAACGCGGCTTCCACGGCAGTGTCAAATGTCCCCAGCCAATGTCGCTCTTTCGTGGATGGGTCTCGGATCTCGGCTGCAAACCTCCCCCATGGACGCATTCGCACCCCCAGGAACCTTATATTATTGCTCCCACTACTCCCTCCCCTGCTTCTTGTTGTTGTTGTCAATGCACCTGCTCCTGCTCCTGCTCCTGCTCGCCCTCCTGAGGCCCTTTGCTGCTGCTGCTGCTGCTGCTGCTGATAACTCATATTTGCATGATCTTCAGCCTTCTTTCTCATGATTGAGATATCTATATATATCTATATATATCTATATTATATATCTATGTTGTGTATGAGTCCGGATATAAGCAGAAAGGATATAATGGCGCTCATCAACATATACAGTAAGCTTTATAAACGCACGTCGCTGAATGTCATAGCGGGAAGATGGAAATGAAGGGAGAAAAGAGAGGACAAATATTATGACCCAGCCAGCTAGACGGCAGGCTGATTAGTTTGGTTGCAAATAACCATTACTATGACATATATTTATATTATAATTTATAAATATTGTTTAGTAATAATAGTTTAGAGATGAATCGAGGATAGATAATCATGAGTACTGCTACTAATACCTGACTTGATGATGCAATATGACATACATACATACATACATGGGCGAATTAATCAGCATATTATTTTATAAGATGATACTGATAGGTAGAGACCAAGTGCTCAAGTCTCAGACAATTAAAATAAGTTGTTGTGTAGAAAGAAGAAAGGTGTTGATTATTGATATTATAATGGCGAGAGAGAGAGAGAGAGAGAGATTCCCGAGTCTCTTTTTCACAAAGGCTGTAAATACATATGTATATATATATACTAGCTATATATATATATATATATATATATATATATATATATATATATATATATATATATATATATATCGGTAGCTAGTACAGGTTTCACATCATCGTGATTATTTATACGTGAGTGATGTAATTTCTATCTGCAAAAGCAACCCCGCGTTCCCCCTTCTCTTCATCTTTCTTTTCTTGTGTTGTTCCAGCTAAATTAGTAATGGTAGTAGTAGCAGCTGCAGTGCATAAGTAGACCAAGCTTTTAACCCTCTCTTTACTTTACTATTTACATTCATTCTCTTTTATTGTCCTTCCATTTCTCCCTCAGTATATGAATTAAGTCTCCTGTTTGGCTATAATGTCGTGGGAACTTGTGTCTGTATTCCTCCTGGCCTAGCGTTTTTCATTTTTTGCTGTATATTATATATATATATATATATATATATATTTGGGGTAATAATGTATGTGTATTAATAATCTCAAACTTGTACACCTCACACAGTTCCAATAACGAAAACGGCTAATGTATTACGTGTTGTATGTATGTATGTATGTATATAGCATTCCATATGTATATTCTTATTCGAACGCGCACACACACACACACACGTACATACATACAATACATAATACATGATACATGATACTTGTACGTATGTATGTCTGTTCACCTTCTTTTTTTACTTACATAATGATAGATAATATTTCTTACGCACTTAATAAAGTTCAGCATATTTAAAGGTTGAAGTAACTTCTGATTTAGCCAGTCATGTGAGGAAGGAACTAATTAGGGCTCTACTGCTGCTGCTGCTGCTCCTCCTGATCCTGCTCCTCCTCCTCCTCTTATATAATAAGGCAATGCGCGCCCTGCCCTACTACTACTACTACCACTACTACTACTACTACTACTACTACTACTACTACTACTTACTGCTGCTACGACACCACACCACGAGGAGTAGGGGTAGTAGAGTAGAGTAGAGTAGAGTAGAGAGTAGAGTAGAGTAGTTAGTTAGCGCAGATACACCGTCTGCCTCCCTTTTGTCATTCTCTGTCTCACATTGAAACTTTCAACTAATTATAACCCGATACAAAACAAAATTAATATTTTATATATGTATGTATATATATGTTTGTATGTGTGTGTGTGTGTCTACTAAAGTCCTCTCCCTCCACATTGGAACTTGGAGCCCATTGGTAAAATTTTCAAAAGTTGGTCACGCACTCCCCTTGAGCCACATTCCACTCCCTTCTTTTTTTCTTTTTTCTCTTCCAAAACTCAACTCCCTTCTTGTAACTAACTAGTTACTTATAAACGTTTACTTAGACTCATTTTACCAACTCCGTCACTTGGGGGATCCTCTCTAAACAAGACAATGAATAACTAGTTACTTATAAACGTTTACTTAGACTCATTTTACCAACTCAGTCACTTGGGGGATCCTCTCTAAACAAGACAATGAATAACTAGTTACTTATAAACGTTTACTTAGACTCATTTTACCAACTCCGTCACTTGGGGGATCCTTTCTAAACAAGACAATGAATACGTTCATCCCCCCCCCCCTTCCCTTCACAAAGACTCAATCTACGTTTTACAAAAACTATAAAGGTCTTCTCGTACAATATGCTTCTACCTTAGACCAAATAATACGGTAAAATTAGAGAAGTATTATTGTGTAAATTTTTACATAATAGGCTTTAATCTTGGTGTTTATCCAACTTATACATTATATGTATGCATGGTTATAGAAGCCAAATACTTTATCCTCCCTCATTGACATGGGCTTAAATCCTATGAACATGAGGAATTGACGAACATGACCTAGGCATCTTAGGTTGTTGGATAACCTTGCCAACCCCTCCACCTCCCACACTCCATTGTTTTCTTAGAAAAGTAACAAAATTATAATACTACAATAGTAAGAATCTCATGGCAATGTAAATAGTAAGGATCTTATGGTCATGTAAAACATTTAAAGTGATGTATGATTAACTAACATAAAGGTAACCCCATCAAGGACAAGGTGTTGTAGTAAGAATCTCATTTTGATGTAAATAGGAAGGATCTTATGGCCATGAGCCATTTATTGTGATGTCAGATTAATTAACATAAAGATAACCCCATCTAGATGCAGAAAGCTGCCCCAGAATTGATGGCCTCACTCCACAGTTCTTGACTAACCTTTGGAATATTATGAAAGAAGACCTCCTCCAACCATTTGAGGAGAACACATTTGCGTTCACAAGTGGAAGGATCACGCATTCCACTTTTAGATTCCCTTTATGATTGCACAAATTTAGGCTATATTACCAAAACTGGGTACCCAAGTGCCACACGATCTACCACCAAGGTAGAATTTGCTAAATTATTAATATGTAACAAGTCTCAAAATGGAAAACATGTAGTTTTTAGTACATTTTTTAAGTTGATGATCTCCTCTTCCTCAATGTATTTAAACTTAAGAATATCACAGTGACTCTCTCATTTGACACGAGTTTAAGTCTTGGAACAATATTTTTTAATTTGAATTTTTTTATAAGTTGGGGTGTGAAAGTTCTTATTCAAGTTTAACCATCCTATAGAGGTGTATATGCCTGAAATGGGCGTGACATCTACATATTAGTGATTATAGTTGATGCAGACTAATCCTTAGAGAATCTTGCAAGATATAATACCTTAGGTTAATGTTTGTGATAATCTAAGCAAACTATACATATGTGAACCATACATTTAACCATCCTATAGAGGTGTATATGCCTAAGGTGGACGTGATATCTACTTATTAGTGATTATTGTTGATGTAGATTAATCCTTAGTGAATCTTGCAAGATATAATACCTTAGGTTAATGTTTGTGAAAATCTAAGCAAACTATACATTTAATGATCAATTGTGAACCATACATGAAAACTTTATAAGAGGAAACACTCATAAACCCCAGTGAAAGAAGACACACCCATACATACCAAGGAATACTCATCATATTTGGAGAATACCCATAAACACCCAAGAATGAGAACACCTACAACCATGGATCACATGTTGGATAAAGTTGGACACATGACTATTAATGTATATTTCGATCCAAAATGTAGACAATATTCCAAAACACTAGATACAATGAAATTGTAAGGTTTCAAGTGTCTAGAAAGGTATATTTTAATTCAAATGTGAAAGACAATAAACTAAGTGAATGGATTTGGATACAATGAAATGGTAAAGTTAAAGGTATATTATAATTCAGAATAAACCAAGTGAATGGATTTGGATCCAAATGGGTGTTATAGACTATAAACCAAGAGAATGGATTTGGATACAATGAGATTGTAATGTTAATGTCACGACACAGTGACATAAAATACATAGTTGGTGAGGATTGAACCTACAACCTCACATCAAAAAGATGTCATGCTCAACCATTTTGACATGAGCATGTACTTGTATATTATAGTTCAGTGTTCTATAGTCTAGCATATAATACATTTTAGAATCAGAATATTCTAGTCATCAGTATATTCTAGAAATATTGTACCATATATTCTTGACGAGTATATTCTAGAGATATTTCTCGAGTATATTCTAGAGATATTCAATCTTGGAACTTGTATAAATACTTGTAACCTCCTTGGTCCCTTTCAAGGGATTCAACACCAGTCATTGACACATCAATCTAGTATTCTCGTTTCACCCCATCTTTTCTCCTTGATCTTTATCTCTATCTTCATGCTCCTGTGTGTTTCCTAGCTTCTCAAGTTCCACACTCTCAAGTCACAACCGCTCACTTTCCTGGTGGGGATCACGTCAGTTTCTCGCTAGCACTACCGTTTGTGTTGTGTTTTAGGTCAACCTCAACTATTTACCCTCTCAAAATAGAAGAAATCGAGTCGACCACTTCACTTGGGCTCCTTCGCCCGTTCGTGTTCTAGTTCCTGTGAGGGCCGCATGGTCGCTCACTCCTGTTCATGTTCCAGTTCTCGGTGCGGACTGCATGGTCACACACTCTCTTTCGTGTTCCAATTCTCAGTGAGGACCCCATGGTTGCTCACTCCTGTTCGTGTTCAAGTTCCTAGTGAGGATTGCATGGTCACTCAAGCCTGTTCGTGTCCCCGGTGAGGGCTGCACATGGTCGCTCACGCCCGTTCGTGTTCGAGTTCCTAGTGAGGGTTGCATGGTCGCTCGCTCTCGTTCGTGTTCCAGTTCCCGATGAGGGCCGCATGGTCACTCACGCTCATTCATGTTCCCGATGAGGACCGCACATGGTCACTCGCGACTATCGGTGTTCTAGTCTTCAGTGAAGGCCACACATGGTCTCTCATAGCCGTTTGGTTCTAATCTACCGTGAGGACCGTACATGGTCGCTCACGCCTGTCGGTGCTCTAATCTCCGGTGAGGACTGCACATGGTCGCTTAGGTCCATCGGTGTCCCAATCTCCGGTGAGGACAACATATGGTTCCTCACGCCTATCAGTGCTCCAATTCCCGTCCACCCCTACACCATGCTTTCGAAAAGGCGGCCGTAAAGGGGAGGATAATGTCACAACACAGTGACATAAAAATACATAGTTGGTAAGGATTGATCCTACAACCTCACATTAACAAGATGTCATGCTCAAGCATTTTGATATGCGCATGTATTTGCATATAATAGTTTAGTATTCTATAGTCTAGCATATAGTACATTTCAGAATCAGAATATTCTAATCGTTAGTATATTCTAGAAATATTGTACGATATATTCTATGTTGCACCTCCTTTCTCATATAGTGATAGTTGTAGTCTGTGGGCTCCCATGGTTTTTCCGTATTAGGGCTTTCCATGTAAACATCTTGTGTCGTTTCTTTTGTGTAACTGTATGAACCTCCATTTTTGTTTTGTTCTTTCATAAAGTGTTTGAATCTCGGTTGTGGCCGAGTGCTATTCCACACAATCTGGTATCAGAGCGAACAAGAAAATGGAAGAGTCATTTGGAAGCATGTTCAAGCTCACCGGCCCCAACTACCTAGTGTGGAAGTCGACGATGAAGGACATGCTCGTGGTCAAAGATCTCTTGCTGCCAGTATAGTTTGGGGACAAGAAACCGAACAAGATCGATGCCACGACATGGGAGATGATGCACATGAAGACGACGGCATACATACGGTGCTTCATCGACATGAGCATGTACAAAAACTTCAATGAAGAAAGTAAGGCTCATGTGCTTTGGGAGAAAATCGGCACCATGCTGGAGAGCAAAGACCCCGTAAATTGGGTTTCGGTATTCCGGAAGTTAGTGAGACTCCGGTACCAAGACGGATCCAGCATGGTGGAGCACATGAACGGATTCCAGGGGCTCATAAATCAAACAACTTCGCTTGAAGTACCTCTGTCCGACAAGGTACTTGCATTGCTCTTGCTCGGTTCCCTCCCGGATAGTTGGGAGATGCTAGTTGTCACTTTGGGCAACGCTTGGCCGGAAGGAAAGCAGTTGTCCCTAGCAAGGGTAAAATCAAGCTTGCTAGATGAAGAAACTCGCCGGAAGGATCGGGAATCCGGAACCGACTCGAAGGCTTTGTGTTACGGAAGATGACCAAAAACAGAGAAGAGGCTAAAATCGGAGCCCCACAACTGGGACAAATCGGGGACGAGATCAACGTCAAGGGGGAGGCCTACTTGCTTCTATTGTGGGAAGCTGGGGCACTTCCATAAGAACTGTCGGCATTTTCAGAAAGGGAAAGGGTCTGACACCACCGATTCGAAGAAGAGTTCGGACCGGAGAGGTCCGGATCGGAAAGGAACGTCGGCGATTGCAACAAGTGAAGAAGAACTGTTGCTCATCACCAAGGAGAATGCATTAAAACTTGTGGGCAACGAGACAATGTGGGTTGTCGATTCCGGAGCATCATTCCACTTGACACCGAACTGGAAATGCTTCTCGTCCTATAGAGCCAGAGATCTTAGCTATGTCCGGATGGGGAATGAAGGGTCATGCTGAATTGTCGGCATAGGAGATGTGTGTTGGACGACATCAACCGGGTGCAAGTTGCTTGTGAAGGATGTCTGACACGTTCCAGAGGTTCGGTTGAACCTGATATCAGTCAGTCGGTTAGATGATGAAGGCTACACGGGTAGCATCCGGAACGGAGTCATGAAATTCAGCAAAGGAAGCCTGATCGTGGCTCAAGCCTGGAAGATCAACACGTTGTACCTGATGCACGCCCGGATATGTTGGGAAGAAGTGAACGTAGAATCCCACAATGCCAGTGAGTTGTGGCACAAGAGACTGTGTCATATGAGTCAGAAGGGGATGAGAAAACTTGCCGAAGATAACCTCATTCTGGAGGTGAAAGACATGCATCTTGAGAAGTGCATTGATTGCTTAGCCGCAAGAAAAATCGAACCTCCTTCCAGTCAAGACCACCAATGAGATGGAATGCACCATTGGAGTTGGTGCATACCAATGTGTGTCAAGTGGACACGAAGTCACATGTCAGATTGAAATACTTCGTGACGTTCATAGACGACCACAACCGGAAGTTGTGGGTCTCACCGTTGAAGACGAAGGCTCATGTGTTGTCCGTCTTCAAGGAGCTCCACGCGCGAGTGGAAAGGGAAACTGGCCTGAAGCTAAAGGCGGTTTGAGCAAATAACAGAGGTGAATACCGGGAGCAGTTCAAGGAGTATTTTCGGTCGAAAGGAATCTGGCTCGAATTTACCGTGCCAAAGACACCGGAATTGAACGTTCTAACTGAACGAATGAACCAAACCATAATGGAGAGAGTCTGAAGCATGCTACCACATGCAAAGTTATACAAGACGTTTTGGGTTGAGGCATTGATTACAACGGCGTACATGATTAACAGATCACCATCAGCACCCTTGGGAGGAGACACACCACAGAGAGTACGAATCGATAAAGATATGTCTTACCAACATCTGAAGGTATTCAATTGTCTCGCTTATGTGCATGTTGCAAAGGTTAAGAGAGAAAAGTTGGATCCGAAGTTCCGGCTATGCATATTCCTTGGATACGACGATGATGAGTTCGGCTACCAAGTGTGGCACTTGGTCGACAAGAAGGTGTTTCAGAGTCGAGACATAGTCTTCATGGAACACAAGACTATTGTCGACTGGGAGTCAGAGAAGAAGATAGCGGACTCCAGATTTACCGACAGAGATTGGTCAAAAGACACAAGGAATCATCCGGCCGAAAGCCGGACGACACTCAAAGAACCAGTCGCAGTCGGACAAGAATCCGGACCTACCAAAGAAGAAGTTCTGGACACTGGAATTGGTCAAGACCCTGAATCAGATTCAGATGAAGAACAAATGGAGGAACCGGTAGTTGAAGACCAAGGACGAAGATACACTCTCAGAGAGAGAAGAGCCCCCCAAAGATTTCCGGATGCAGAGCACATATTGCTGACCGATGAGGGGGAGCCGAAGAGCTTCGAAGAAGCAAAGAAAGACACCCACAACCACAAGTGGTTGAGTGCCATGCAGGACGGGATGGATTCCCTACATGAGAACCACACATATGAAGTGACGGAGTTGCCGAAAGGAAAGAGGGCACTACGGAAGAAGTGGGTGTACAAGCGGAAATCGAGAGACGCCAGAAATCCACCGAGGTACAAGGCCCGGATTGTGGTGAAGGGCTTTCAATAGAAGAAAGGAGTGGATTTCGACGAGATATTTTCCTCGGTAGTAAAGATGACATCCGTCCGAACGGTGTTGAGCGTAGCGGCAAGCATGGACCTTGAGGTAGAGCGATTGGACGTCAAGACGGCATTGCTACATGGCGACCTCGAAGAAGAGATCTACATGCAGCAACCGGAAGGATTTGAGAAGAAAGGGAAGTAGCACCTAGTGTGTTCGTTGAAGAAGAGCTTATACAGATTGAAGCAAGCTCCCCAGCAATGGTACCGAACGTTCGACTCCTTCATGATCGACCAAGGGTACCACAAGACACAAGCTGACCACTGCGTGTTCGTGAAGAAATTTGATGGAGCAAACTGAACCAAAATCGGAAATCTAAAGAAGGCTTTGAACCAGACCTTCTCAATGAACGGTGTTGAGCGTAGCGGGAAGCATGGACCTCGAGGTAGAGCGATTGGACGTCAAGACGACATTCCTACATGGCGACCTCGAAGAAGAGATCTACATCCATCCGAACGGTGTTGAGCGTAGCGGCAAGCATGGACCTCGAGGTAGAGCGATTGGACGTCAAGACGGCATTCCTACATGGCGACCTCGAAGAAGAGATCTACATGCAGCAACAGGAAGGATTTGAGAAGAAAGGGAAGTAGCACCTAGTGTGTCCGTTGAAGAAGAGCTTATACGGATTGAAGCAAGCTCCCCAACAATGGTACCAAACGTTCGACTCCTTCATGATCGACCAAGGGTACCACAAGACACAAGTTGACCACTGCGTGTTCGTGAAGAAATTTGACGGAGCAAACTGAACCAAAATCGGAAATCTAAAGAAGGCTTTGAACCGGACCTTCTCAATGAACGGTGTTGAGCATAGCGGCAAGCATGGACCTCGAGGTAGAGTGATTGGACGTCAAGACGACATTCCTACATGGCGACCTCGAAGAAGAGATCTACATCCATCCGAACGGTGTTGAGCGTAGCGGCAAGCATGGACCTCGAGGTAGAGCGATTGGACGTCAAGACGACATTCCTACATGGCGACCTCGAAGAAGAGATCTACATGCAGCAACCGGAAGGATTTGAGAAGAAAGGGAAGTAGCACCTAGTGTGTCCGTTGAAGAAGAGCTTATACGGATTGCAGCAAGCTCCCCAGCAATGGTACCGAACGTTCGACTCCTTCATGATCGACCAAGGGTACCACAAGACACAAGTTGACCACAGCGTGTTCGTGAAGAAATTTGACGGAGCAAACTGAACCAAAATCGGAAATCTAAAGAAGGCTTTGAACCGGACCTTCTCAATGAAAGATTTGGGTCTGACGAGACAGATACTAGGGATGCACATAATTCGGTACCGGTCAAAGAAATTGCTATGGCTGTCATAGGAGAAGTACGTGAAAAAGGTGCTTAAACGGTTCAACATGTTGGATGCGAAGCCGGTCGGGTCGACACTTTAGGCAAACTGCAAGTTGGAGATACCATATGCCTCTACCGTCGGAAGCTTGATGTACACGATAGTGTGCACCCGACTAGATATCGGATACGCTGTCGGAGTGATCAACCGGTTCATGAGCAATTCGGGAAGAGAACACTAGAATGCGGTCAAGGGGATACTCTAATAATTGAAAGGCACCTCGAGTATGTTCCTTTGGTTCGGCTCAGGTAAACCCCAACTAGAAGGCTTTACGAAGTCAAATATGCCGGCTGATGCGGATACCAATCGGTCCGCATCCCGATATGTCGTGACATATGAAGGGGGGCCGTATCGTGGTAGTCGAGGCTGCAGAAGTTCGTTGCACTATCAACAATGAAAGCGGAGTACATGGTAGATGTGGAAGTTGGCAAGGAAGTAATCTGGATGAAGGACTTCATCGGAGAGCTAGGGATCTGACAGGAGGAATACTAGCCTACCATTCCCAGACCAAGCACATCCAGAGAACATATCATTGGCTCCGGGAGAAGGTAGAAGATCAAGACTTCGTGTTGATGAAGATCCACACGGAGGAGAACGGGTCGGATATGCTGACCAAGGTGCTATCAGCCGACAAACTGGACATGTGCCAGAGACGGATCTGACTAACAAGAAATCCCATGTCGGAGTGAAGGGGGAGTTTGTTGGGAGTTTGGTCCCTCCGGATGCAATCTGGATGAGATCCGGAGGAGCCGAAGGAAGAAACCATACTGGATGCAGCAACCAGACTGAATCGGAAGGTATCCGGATGGATCCGGTGTGAACCAGATCCAGGGACATATCTGGAAATATATTTCTGGTGTGCCTGTAAAGGCTATATTTGTAATCAGTTAGGGCAATCACTTTGTAAGGTTGTTGTTGTTGTTGTTAGTTGTATTATAGTTGTACACAGAGAGAGAGAAAAGAGAAGCCGTTGGTTGGCGAAGATACAGAGCTCGAGGTCGTTGCCTCTGGCTCACGTGTTTTTTCGCTATTAGGGCTTTCCATGTAAACATCTTGTGTCGTCTCTTTTGTGTAAGTGTACAAACCTCCATTTCTATTTTGTTCTTTCATAAAGTGTTTGAGTCTCGGTTGTGGCCGAGTGCTATTCTGCACATTTTCCACATCACTTATGGCTCTACTAATAAAGTAAATAGGATGCATATAAGTTTATTATGAGGATCATGTTGCCTAAGAATAGCACCGATAAAAGTTTCTTCTAGAAAAGGATTCCATACAAAGGCATTGGTGTGTAGGATGACTCTAAACGGATAAAGCACTTGGGCTAGCATATGGATAAACCTTTCAAAATAACGCACCTTTTGTTCAAATGTTTCCAATGACTTAATATCATTCGTGTAAGGTAGAGCTTCCCGTGCCTTAATCTTTGATGGATCCACCTTGATTCCTTGAAGAGATACCACATGTCCAAGCATCACTACCTCTTTTCCACCAATGTGACACTTGTGAGGTTTGAGTTGTCATTTGCACTCATCGAGTCGTTTGAAAGTCGCCTGCAATTCTCAACACATCCTGCTGGCCTCTACTCCACACACTACATCTTCCTCCACAGTCTCCTAGTGGGCTTCTCTTTCCGGTCGTGCTGGCACTGGTTCCCTCTACGTCACTATTTGTCCAGCCGTGCATCTTGCACCACGCTTTTCAAAACACACACATTGTCGCTAACCGCTTTCGGAAACACGCTTGAACATACATTTGGTGCGTATCCTTTTGCAAAGTCATCTCACACAACATCACCATGTTGCATTTCTCGACCTCGACGGCTAACACGCCGGTAGCTCCTACAACATCGGACACAAGCATCACATGAGAGCAAGAAGTCTCCACTCTCAGGGAAGAGTTAGAAGCCCAGGAGGCCTTGAGGGCTAGAGAACGAGAGCAGAAGAAGGCAGTGGAGGATGAGAACGAAGACTCGAAGAAAATCTCTGGAAAAGCTGCCAATTAAATGACGGGTTGAAGGAAGAAAAGGAGAAGCTACTACAAGAGAAGGATAAGCTCCAACGATCGGCGGAAACCGAAATCGAGCGGCTCAAAGAAGAACTCCAACATCAGAAAGACCAAGAAGACCGCGCCCGATGCCAAATATACCAAAAGATGAAGGAGAAGACGGAGGATTTTGAATGATTGCACCGGGATCACAAGTATTTGGATGCGGAGCACAAGAAGTTGATGGCAAAAGATGATCTGCAGCAAGAGAAGCTAGGGAAACTCCGGAAGGAAGTCAATAGGGTGACGGAGGCATTGGCGGAAGAACGGACCAAGGCGGTCGACATGGCAAAGGCACTGGAAGAAGCGGCAAGGGACCGGATGGAGCTCAACTAGTAGCATTATGAGGAGATAGAACGAGCAAAGATGGCACTGAACAGAGTTCAGAACATTATCAAACTCAATTCCTGGAATATGAGGTGCAGGCACAGGCAACCGCGGGCCTGATAAAGAAGTTAAAGGAGGAAAAGCAGGCTACGGAGGACAAATCCAAGATGGGGCTCGGCCGGATCGGCGCCATTGTGCTGGCATGGAAAGAACGAACAAAGAGTATGATTGGTGAAAGCTCAGTGCAATGGTGGTCAAAATGGGCACAACAAGCGGCGGAATTACAGATGCTACGAGCGGATGCGGAAAACCGGAGAAAGGACAATGACAACTTCTACAAGATGGATGCAGAGAGTATTGTAACCATCTAGGAGGAGTTGTTGGACGATTTCTTGTCCCTGGCAGGGGAACAATTGGCGACCACTGAGGCGACCCCCATTTAGAGATGAAGTCGAAGACTACTACGCGAAAAAGACATGGCAACGACAAAATTTGCGAGAAATCAAATGGACAATGTGCGGGACATGGTGATGTTGATTGGAACCAAATGAAGCACCTGGGGGACCTTCATTATTTTCTTGGGATTGAGGTGATCCAGACTCCTGACGGCATATTGCTCTCACAACGCCATTATGTGTTGAATATGCTATACAAGTTTGGCATGACAGAATGTCGACCGATCTCTAAGCCCCTAGACCGGAACCTGAAGCTACGTCCCGACTCCGGACTGGCCTGTAATGAGAAACGGTTCCGACGAATTGTCAGAAGCCTTCTATACTTGGCGATCACCCGACCTGACATCAGTTTTCCAGTTGGGGTGATCAGCCAGTTTATGCAGAAGCCAACCGTGGAGCACCTTCAATGCGTGTATCGACTATTGCGATACGTGAGCAGCACAAAGGACCGGAGACTGCTATACCGACACTGTATAGCTGAAGAGCTAGTCGGATACACAGATGCCGACTGAGCTGGTGATGCATCGGACCGTCGATCCACCTGTAAAAACAAATAGCGTCCGGAAGCAATAAAAACAGAACACAGAGAACAGAGAACAAGTTTAATGGAGAGCTTAACATTACGCGGGAGAGACACAGAGAGAGAGAGAGAGAACAAGAACCTCTATTCAAAAAATTCTATCAACGCTCTGTACATAGTATGTGTTTAGCGAACACTTTTATACAAGTCCATACAGACTGACAAAAGTACGGTGTACTTCAATGCTCACTCGAGCGCCTGACAATAACTACGAGAGTAATAACTCCCTAGTAGTCTAGTTGCTACTAGGCTTCCGGTTACTGATGGATCCAGATGACCGGCTCCCTAGCTCACTGGCTCTTTGATCACCGGGTGCTCACCGGCTCACCGATCCATCTCGCTCACCGGCTCAAGCTTATCCAGCCGATCCAGCTCCAATTAAGCTTGCCGCTCAACACCACCTCTGGTTTCAGGTTTTCTCTTGGTAGTGCGGCTTTTGCGTAGAGCATCAAAAAGCAGCCAACAATGGCTCTATCGAGCACTGAGGCTGAATACCGAGGAACTACCATTGCCACATGTGAAGCCATCTGGCTTCGGCGACTGCTTCTAGACCCCGATCCTGATCTACTACGACAACATAAGCAACATACAGCTCACCAAGAATCCCGTATTCCATGCTCAGACAAAGCACATAGAAGTGCATTATCACTTTGTACGTGAGCGGGTCCTAAGCGGTGAAGTTGAACTTCGGTATGTTCACATGGATTGGCAAGTTACTGATATCTTTACCAAGCCACTCAGATTGGACTAGTTGCAACATTTTTCAGAGATGCTCGGCATTCAGCATCTCGATGTGCCGCACTTGAAGGGGAGAACAAGAACGGGAACGGATGGCACCGGACAAGGAGCCGGAGAGGAAGAAAGAACCAAGGGGGGAGATAAGCAGAAAAAGGAAGACGAGTTGAATGAAGGAGACGGTACATCTGAACAAGTCGGAGCAAGCAGCAGAGGCGATAGAGTCAAGAAGGACTGGGTCGACGAGAAGCAAACCAAGACCCGGACGTGGTCCGATGTGGTGAAGGGCCTAGAAACGGAAGACTAGTTGGAGATTATCAACTCGGACAAGAGTTGGAATGAATCAGAGGAAGCTGATTCGGTTCAAGGTTCGGAGGAGCCGAAACAAATAAAGGCCAAGCGGACGAGAAGGCAGTGGAAGTCGACACCTAAACGGAGGAACCAAGGGGTTGACAAGTGTCGAAGTCGTCACAGCCAAGGAGTTGAGATGGGCCTGCTGAGCAGATAGGCCGGACGAGGAGGTCGAGGTGCGCGGAACCAGAAGGGTCGTAGGAAATGGGACCGGACCGGATGAGGAGCGCGAGCAAGGCGAAACAACGCTAGAAGGAGCCGGAAATTATATCAACGCTCTGTACATAGTATGTGTTTAGTGAACACTTTTATACAAGTCCATACGGAATAACAGAAGTACGGTGTACTTCAATGCTCACTCGAGCGCCTGACATTAACTACGAGAGTAATAAATCCCTAGTAGTCTAGCTGCTACTAGGCTTCCGGTTACTAATGGATCCGGCTGACCGGCTCCGCAATTCACTAGTTCTTTGCTCACCGGGTGCTCACCGGCTCACCGATCCGTCTCACTCACCTGCTAAGGCTTATCTAGCCGATTCGGCTCCAATTGAGCTTGCCACTCAACACTCCCCCTCAAGCTCAACTTAAGGTCCAGTCGTAGTGTTAATGTCTGTGTCAACTGGTCCTTCGGCCCGACTCCTTCTGGCGTTACTCCGCCTTGCTCGCGCTCCTCGTCCGGTCCGGTTCTGTTTGCCGCGACCCCTCTTTGTTCTGCGCACCTCGACCTCCTCAGTCGGCTTGTCTACTCAACAGACCCAATTCAGCTCCCTTGATGTTGTGACTTCGTCGCGTGCCGGTTCGCCGATTGCTTCGTGTTGGCGTCGACTTTCGCTGCCTTCTCGTCCTCTTGGCCTTGAATTGATCTAGTTCTTCCGAATCTGTCTGTTGAGCCGAATCGACTGTGTCCGATTCGTTCCAACTCTTATCTGAATCGGTTGCTTCCGATTCGTCTTTTGGTTCCAGTCCCTTCACCACATCGGACCATGTCCAGGTCTTGGCCTTCTTCTTCTAGTCGGCTCTGTCCTTCTTGACTCTGCCGCTGTTGCCGCTTATTCCGACTTGTTCGGATGTGTCGACTTCCTTTGTCGTCTCGGCTCCTATCTTCTTCTTGACTCTCCCTTCGTCGGTTCTTCCCTCACCGGCGCAAGTTGTAGTCTCTTTGCATTTGCCCGTTCTCCCCTTCAAGTGTGGCACGTCGAGATGCTGAATACCAAGCATTTCGGTGAAGTGCTGCAACTTGTCTAATCCGAGTGGTTTGGTGAAGATTTCGGCAACTTGCCGATCCGTGTGAACATACCAAAGTTCGACCTCACCGCTCAGGACACGCTCACGCACAAAGTGATAGTGCACTTCGATGTGCTTTGTGCGAGCATGGAATACGGGGTTCTTGGTGAGCTGCATGCTGCTTATGTTGTCGCAAAAGATCAGAATCGGGGTCTGTACCCCGATCCATAGGTCTTGTAGCAGTCGTCGAAGCCAAATGGCTTCACAGGTGGCAATGGTAGTGCCCCGATACTCAGCCTCAGTGCTCAACAGAGCAAATGTTGGCTACTTTTCGCTGCTCCACGCAACAGTCGCGCTACCTAGGGAAAACATATAACCGGAGGTTGATCGGCGATTTTATGCATCGACGGCCCAGTCGGCATCTGTGTAACCGACCAACTCTTCGGTTATACCGCGCCGGTATAACAGTCCTCGGTCCTTCGTGCTGCTTACATACCGTAGTATTCTGTGCGCGCATTGAAGATGCTCTACGGTCAGCTTCTGCATGAATTGGCTAATCACACCTACCGGATAGCTGATGTCGGGTCGGGTGATGGTCAAATATATAAGGCTTCCGACAATTTGTTTGAACCATTTCTCATCACAGGCCGGTCTGGAGTCGGGACGGAGCTTCTGGTTCCGGTCCACGGGAGTAGAGATAGGTCGGCATTCCGTCATGCTGAACTTGTACAGCATATTTAACACATAGTGCCTTTGTGAGAGCAATATGCTGTTGGGCGTTCGGATCACCTCGATCCCAAGAAAATAATGAAGGTCCCCCAGGTCCTTCCTCTCAAACGCATCCGACAACTAGGACTTGACTCGGCTGATTTCATCGAATCCGGGTCCGGTGATGACCAGATCATCAACGTACAGCAATATGCAAAACGGACCGTCCGGACCTTGCCGGATGAACAACGAAGAGTCAGACTTAGAGGCCGCAAACCCCATCTTACGCAACCGGTGCGTGATGTTTGCATTCCAAGCTCGGGGGGCTTGATTCAGGCCATAAAGTGACTTCTTCAGCCGGCGTACCGCCGACTTGTTCATCTCCGTGTGGAAACTGAGGGGTTGTATCATAAAGACCTCTTCTTCAAGATCTCCTTGAAGAAATGCATTCTTCACATCCATCTGGTGAAGATGCCACCCCCTTGCTGCTGCAACCGCCAACACCACACAAACCGTCGTCATCTTCACTACTGGAGCGAAGGTCTCGTCATAGTCGATTCCATGGGTCTGTGCGTATCCCTTCGCCACTAATCGGGCCTTGTACCGGTTAACTAAACCGTCGGCATTGTACTTTACCTTGTACACCCACATGCATCCGATCGGTTTACTGTGACGGGGAGGG
Organism: Azolla caroliniana; assembly: GCF_043228905.1. Lineage (NCBI taxonomy): Eukaryota > Viridiplantae > Streptophyta > Polypodiopsida > Salviniales > Salviniaceae > Azolla > Azolla caroliniana. The sequence continues at coordinate 11,751,918 of NW_028230442.1, read as the reverse complement.
TCAACCAGGTTCCATGTATCGTTGGCATCAAGTGCTCGCATCTCTTCTTCCATAGCGGCACGCCAATGTGCGTCCTTTGCCGCTTCTGCATAGCTCTCCGACTCACGCACTTCTGCCACCTTGGTCATGTACGCATAGTGATGTGCCATGTACTCATTGTACCCGTACCGCTTAACAGGTTCCTTCTGGCGGGTTGACCATCGTAAGCTACCGTTACCCGGTCTGAGGGCCTTCTTGGCCGGTTCGGTCTTCGGTGCCAAAGAACCATCATTTTCCTTTCCGGAGTCGGATCCACTCCGATTCGACTCATCAATACCGGTTCCATAATCCAGCGTCTTCTTCTTCCCCTTCTCTTTGCACGTGAACCATCTCCTCGATTCCTTGCGCGGGGAGAGCACGACAGAGTCTTCACTACTCGCCGATTCTTCTTCTAATTGGTCGGATTGACCTAGTCTCTCGTTCGGCCCACTCAACCGAAACAATTCTAGACTCTCTTCTGGAGTCCCGGATTCATCATCTTCTAACTGGACCGGTTCAGGCTCACTAGCCTCATCCTCCAGTATCGGGTCGGGGTTAGAAGTCGAAGCTGGTAAGGCATACCATGATGCTATCTCATCAAACTCAACATCGCGGCTAACTCGGACCTGCTTCGTCCAGGGGTTATAACACTTATACCCCTTTTGCTCATGTGAGTAGCCGATGAGGATGCACTTCTCCGATTTTGCATCCAGCTTCCTTTGACTTTGCATCCAGCACGTGCACATATGCAATGCTTCCGAAAATCCGAAGGTGTCTCAAATTCGGCTTGCGCCTGAAATACAGCTCATGCGCGGACACCTTGTCACCGATCCGGTTTTGGATGTAGATGGCCGTCCGGACCGCCTCCGCCCAGTAGAAATGGGGCATGCTCTCCTCTTCCATCATTGCCCTTGCCACGTCGACAAGCGACCGGTTCTTCCTTTCGGCCACACCGTTTTGCTCCGGTGTGTATCTGCAACTGAACTCTCTTCGAATTCCCGTTTGCTGCAGATAACTGTTGAATTGGCCAGAAAAATATTCTTTTCCGCCATCTGACCGTAGGCACTTGATCTTCCTCTCCGATTCCCATTCCACCATGCTCTGGAGGTTCCGGAAACAGTCGAAGACTTCGCTCTTCCACTCAATGAGGTAGATCCATGTGTGTCGGCTATAGTCGTCGATGAAGGAGACGAAGTATCAACTCCCACCAAGGCTCGCGTTTTGTGTCAGTCCCCATACATCCAAATGAATAAGGTCAAGCTTGTTACGTCTACGGTTTTGTTCGGTGGGGAATGGAAGTCGGTGTTGCTTCCCGAGTTGGCAAGCTTCACATACTTGGGCCTTCCGGCCACTAAACTTCGGCAAACCGAAAACAACTTGTTTCGTTTGCAAGTCTTGAAGCCGCCGGTAATTGACGTGGCCGATCCGCTTGTGCCATAGGTCAATGTCTGATTCAACCTTCTGTCCTTTGGCGAACAAGGTGGTGCCGACGTCATTGGTGTCGAGGATGAACATCCTCTCATCTCTGCGCCCTTGCGTGATAATCTGGCCCTCCTCCTCGATGAAGCACCCAAGGTGCGTAAACCGCACATGCATTCCCTGGTTGATGATCTGTCCGACCGATACTAGGTTTTCCATGATAGTCGGAACATTTAATACGTTCATCAGTTTTCCCCTCTGTTCGACGTGGCTCAGGGGAACTTCTCCGACATGCACGATTGGGTGAGGAGTGTCGTCTCCGGTTTCGACAACTCCCGATTGTTATGGTTTCTCCAAGAAGGAGAACCACTCTTTGTGGCTCGTCATGTGATTTGACGCACCGGAATCAACGTACCACACTTCCTCCGATTTGGAAGTGGTCTTCTTCATCGAGTTTACCTCATGCTTCATCATCAAGGCCGGCCCCTTACCGGTCTTCCCGGTTCCGGATCCTCTCGATCCTTGTGCGTAGTGCGAGCTTTGCCGGTTCTCCCGACCTGTTTTGCCGGATCCAGATCTATCCGAATCGGCGCCCATCTTCCAGCACTCGCTTTCTCTGTGGCCCTTTTTACCACAGTACCAGCATTCCGTGGCGGATTTTTCTTTCCGGCTTCCGGCGCCGCCTTGACTCCCCCTACTTGTGGAAGTCCCAGAACTGTTGTCGGCACGGTCTCTGTGCCGTCGGTCTTGCCCTTGCCTGCTGCCTCCATTGCGTGCCGACCGGCCTCATCCACCACGCCCACGGGCCCGATCTGCCTCCGTGTACAGCATCCGGTTGACGGTGGGTGCACTTGTTGACACACCGGCGTGGTTCTCCTCTACAAGGAGCATGGACTGTAAGTCGAAAAATGACGGCGTATTCTCCCTCGTACATACTGTTGTCCAGAAAGTTCAGAATTTAGATGCCAGGCCCCCAAGACAAACTTGTACCATCTCTTCTTCCTCTACCAGGACATTGATAGAGGCAAGCGAGTCACAGATCTCTTTGATTCGGGCCATGTAATCAGCCACTTACATGTCCCTCTGTCGGACATTGCTCAACTCCTATCGGAGTTGCAACTTCCGGGCTATGGTGCGTGCAGTGAACACCTTCTTCAGGTTTCCCCAAGCCTCTTTCGGCGTCCCGGCATCTCGGACGTGGCTCAGCAGCTGGTCTCCGACACTGGATGCGAAGAAGTACATTACTCTACTTGCCGATTGTTCCCACACCGAGAAGTCCTTGTGTGCCGCATTAGTTGTTGTGTCGTTAGCTCCGTCCACATAGCTCCAGTACCCATGCCCAAGCAGGTACTGGTGCATCTTGTAAGACCAAGATGCGTAGTTGGTTCTATCGAGCTTTTCCATCGGGAGCGAGCTAGCCATTCCTCTATCCATTTTTCTTTTCCTGTTCTTTACGAAAGTTTTCCTTTCAAGCTATGTCGGCTGCAGAGGTTCTCAACCCTCGCGCACTGATACCATGTAAAAACAAATAGCGTGCGGAAGCAATAAAAATAGAAAACAGAGAACAGAGAACAAGTTTAATGGAGAGCTTAACAGTACGCGGGAGAGACAAAGAGAGAGAGAGAGAGAGAGAGAACAAGAATCTCTATTCAAAAAATTATATCAACGCTCTGTACATAGTATGTGTTCAGCGAACACTTTTATACAAGTCCATACGGACTGACAAAAGTACGGTGTACTTCAATGCTCACTCTAGCGCCTGACAATAACTACGAGAGTAATAACTCCCTAGTAGTCTAGTTGCTACTAGGCTTCCGGTTACTGATGGATCTGGCTGACCGGCTCCCCAGCTCACTGGCTCTTTGCTCACCGGGTGCTCACTGGCTCACTGATCCATCTCGCTCACCAACTTAGGCTTATCCAGCCCATCCAGCTCCAATTGAGCTTGCCGCTCAACACCACCACCGGTTTCAGGTTTTCTCTTGGTAGTGCGGCTATTGCGTAGAGCATCAAAAAGCAGCCAACAATGGCTCTATCGAGCACTGAGGCTGAATATTGACGAATTACCATTGCCACATGTGAAGCCATCTGGCTTTGGCGACTGCTTCTAGACCCCGATCCTGATCTACTACGACAACATAAGCAGCATACAACTCGCCAAGAATCCCGTATTCCATGCTCAGACAAAGCACATAGAAGTGCATTATCACTTTGTACGTGAGCGGGTCCTAAGCGGTGAAGTTGAACTTCGGTATGTTCACATGGATTGGCAAGTTGCCGATATCTTCACCAAGCCACTCAGATTGGACAAGTTGCAGCATTTTTCAGAGATGCTCAGCATTCAGCATCTCGATGTGCCGCACTTGAAGGGGAGAACAAGAACGGGAGCGGGTCCTAAGCGGTGAAGTTGAACATCGGTATGTTCACATGGATTGGCAAGTTGCCGATATCTTCACCAAGCCACTCAGATTGGACAAGTTGCAACATTTTTCAGAGATGCTCGGCATTCAACATCTTGATGTGCCGCACTTGAAGGGGAGAACAAGAACGGGAACGGATCACTTTGTACGTGAGCGGGTCCTAAGCGGTGAAGTTGAACTTCGGTATGTTCACATGGCTTGGCAAGCTACCGATATCTTCACCAAGCCACTCGGATTGGACAAGTTGCAACATTTTTCAGAGATGCTCGGCATTCAACATCTCGAGGTGCCGCACTTGAAGGGGAGAACAAGAATGGGAATGGATGGCACCGGACAAGGAGCCGAAGAGGAAGAAAGAACCAAGGGGGGAGATAAGCAGAAAAAGGAAGACGAGCCGAATGAAGGAGTCGGTACATCCGAACAAGTTAGAGCAAGCAGCAGAGGCGATAGAGTCAAGAAGGACTGGGTCGACGAGAAGCAAACCAAGACCCGGACGTGGTCCGATGTGGTGAAGGGCCTAAAAACGGAAGACTAGTTGGAGATTATCAACTCGAACAAGAGTTGGAACGAATCGGTGGAAGCTGATTTGGTTCAAGGTTCGGAGGAGCTGAAGCAAATAAAGGCCAAGCGGACGAGAAGGCAATGGAAGTCGACACCCAAATGGAAGAACCAAGAGATTGACAAGCGTCTAAGTCGTAACAGCCAAGGAGTTGAGATGGGCCTGCTGAGCAGATAGGCCGACTGAGGAGGTCGAGGTGCGCAGAACCAGAAGGGTCGCGGGAAATGGGACCGGACCGGACGAGGAGCGCGAGCAAGGCGAAACAACGCTATAAGGAGCCTGATGGAAGGACTGGCTACTACAAACACTAACACCACGATCCGACCTCAAGTTGAGCTTGAGGGGGATTGTTGAGCAAGCAAGCTCAACCGGATCTGGATCGGCTAGATAAGCTTGAGCCGGATCGGTATTTGGAACGAAGAATCGAATGATATCCGGATGATATCCAAAAGCAGGAACCAGATCGGGGAGTTGTATTCAAATGTGAACCGGAAGGCTAGTAGTAGCCTATACGCATCTAGACTACGAGGTAGTCAAAGTCCTCGTAGTTAGTGTTAGTCGCTCGTATGAGCATTGAAGTACATGTTGCTTCTATCAATCCTCTAAGGACTTGTATAAATAGTGTTGTGAAGCATATTGTATGTATAAAGTTATAGAGTGTTATTTTTTAATAAAGTTTATGTTTTTCTCTCTCTGTCTCTCCCGCGCATATTCTTTGTGTTAAGCTTCCATTGAACCTTTCTCTCCACTGTTGCTATCCGGTAGAGCCAGTTTGTAATATGCCATGGAGTCGCAAACGGATCAGTCGGAGACACAACCGGAGCAGCATGCAGATCAAGCACCCAGGCAACAACGGCATGCAGATGAGCGACAACAATGGAAGACAGAAGAAGAAGAGCAGTTGAAACTGGTAGATTAGGACATCCTAGACATACTCGAGGAGGAATAGAAGAGATGACCCCTAGGTTCGAAATGCAAGACATTGTCCAATGGGCGTGCCATGTGTTGACCAAAGAAGAGAGTATGTTTCGGAGGTATGAGCCGGAAGTCGGACATTAGATAAATGGAATATTATATTAAGTAGTGATGGATTGGGATGAATGTACCGATCTAGATCCGCGCCATTTTGTATTTTGACAGCCGATGAATGCACCGTTTTGTATCTAAACTGAATGCTTATATAAGGGATCCGGATTGTATGTATTACTACTAGCAATGGGCCCGGTTCGGTTTCTTGGCCTTGAAACCAAACCAAACCATTTATTAATAATAAAAACCAAACCAAACTGTTTACAAATTTTGAAGCCATTTAAACCGAACCGTTTAGAGTCGAACAGTTAAACCAAACCGTTTAAAGAATAAGAAAAAGCCAACCATTTAAAACCAAACCGGTTTATCATAAATCAAAACCAAACTAAACCAAACCATTTTTTATTGATACTAATCATCATACTAATCATAAATTTTGTCATCATAAATGAAAAGAGGACTCTACATATAATGCATATAAAATTTAATAAGTTAAAACTAGAGTTTACAATTAAAAGTTGAAAGTTGGAGCTTATAGGGAAAATTTATGAATATTTTTTAACCTATAAACCTTTAAACCAAGCCACATAAACAAAAACCGATAAGCCGATAAACCACTAAACCGTTAAATTCAAAACCAAACCGAACTGAACCGAAACTGAGTAAAATTTGAAACCAAACCAAACCGTTTATTTATCTTCGAACCTATAAACCGTTAAGCCATGGTTTTTCGGTTTGGTTTGGTTTGAGCCAAAACTGGGCCCATTGCTATGTATTAGAGAGTGAGTAATATAAGTTTTGTTGCTTTATCTTGTCTACTTTGCCGTCTGTGCTTGCAATTTCTAATCTTACGTGTATAACCTATAATCGGATGATATGTATGTGTTCCGGATAAGTTTATAAGTGTAAAGAAGCATTAATTCATCTCTCCGACCTGCGTTCTCCATCTTCACAGTGCCCTCACTTTAGAAAGCGCTTTGCACTTTTCAGAATGTGGCACTCCTTCAATCCATCATACTGAAGCAATCCGGAAGGAGAATTGAATTACGACCAAACAACTTCAGGGCGTTTACCCCTCTCTATTTCTCAAGATGTTTCGATCCAGATAGTTTCAACAACTCGCTTACCAAAAAGAGTTATTGATGGATTTTTCGTTGTTGATCGAACCATTACTCATATCAGCGATTGATTTTTTGGAGGTACCTTGTGTTTGTTGTTGAAGTCCGGCCCAAGATAAACATAAGTATTAAATGCAATCCACTCTGTTATTGATTTGTCTCAATATGTAGACCATGGTTCTGCACTTTGTTGTCATGTTTAGAACTTGATTTTAGAATAGGCCTATTGTAACTTTGTTTCAGACAAGGATGCATTGCCATGGAAGAGGGGGCCATTGGTAGTCCACATATTTGGTTTTTTATTTGCATTTTAAAATTATGTGTGGAGTTTGTAGTTACATGGAAAGATTAAACAATTCTCATATTCTTCAAAGGCTCTTAATAGTTACATGTGGAAAGGGTTACATGGAAAGATTGAATAATTCCCATCTTCTTTAAAGGCTCTTAATAGATACATGTGGAATGGGTTAACTATAAAATTCTTTAATGGTTGTCTAGCATTGTAGAAGTAGAATAATTGACATATTCTTGAATTACTAATATTTCGAGAGAAGAAATTTAAATAACAATGCAAACGTCTCTTCACTTCTCTTCGTTGGAGTGGGGATCTTTAGCTTAAAGGTCAGTATTTTTTCACGAGGCTCACTGAAATCCATAAAATGAGTATTTCTTAGCAAAAAACGTGGTGAAAACTAGCAAAATGGAAGTATAACTACATAGAAAACTAGTGGAAATGAGTTAAATTTCGTACATTTTCCACAAGAATCTGATGTAGTGCATCAGATTTTTGTTTAACATCTAGGGCTTTCTATGAGAATCTGATGCATTGCATCAGATTGTAGTTCAAAACCTGGTTTGTCAACAAGAATCTAATGCAGTGCATCGGATTCTAAGACTCCTACCAAAATCTGATGCACTGCATTGGATTGACAACGATAGACCCACCAAACCTAAGAAAAATGAAAAAACATCTTTTAGATTCTAAAGACTTTGGCAAGATAAACCCGGTACCTTGCAGGTTTCTTCCCACGGTTCATGTTGCAGTACTTGTTGAAGATGCACGCGACAAGGCAAAAAGTTACGATTTTAGGTAGTAGAGAGCTCCCAAGCTCCAAGAATCCTAAATCACAATGGAGACAATGAGGGGAGCACCTATATTTATGTACAACGAATGTTAAAATTAACGAATTAAATTAATTTTAAAATTTTTTAAAAGGTGCATAATTAAATATCATAATTTTTTATTTTTTAATATTTACTTTGTGAAAGAATTCTTTTCATATTTATTATAGTGGATATCTATTGTGGTTCATTGTTATCACACCTCTTCCCCTAATGCATTTACTAGGAAGTACTCTTTAGAGATGGTTATAGATGTTAGAGGCACAAACAGAAAGTGAAGAAGAAAGAATGCACCAAGCACATCTACTCTCACATTGGATAATGTTGACATACTAGTGTATGACTTCTCTTTGACCAAACAAGCCATCTACGACAAACCACAATCAAGATACTAAAGGCGAAGATCGTAAATGTGGCTCTAGATACAATTGTACAAAGACAAACAAGAAGCATGACTCATAGCCGCAGTGCAGTTGGATTGCAATTGGATGAAGACAATGCATTAGTTGCCACTGATGATGAGGATGAAACCTCACAAAATCCTACTAGTTCATCTCAGGGGTCTGAAGATGATGGCATAGACTTAGAAAACAATAGTTTTGATATAGGAACTGTAAATATTGTTTTATACATCAAAGTCTAGATTCACGAATTTCTCTGAATATAGGTAGTCATTTTGGACATTCATTTGTAAGTTTGGCGTGTCCATTATTTACGCCTCTTTTCGAACGCCTAAATTTTCGTACATGTTAGAAATCCATATATTTTTGGGACATTTTGGATATCCTTTACACATGTAGCACCCCTTTTTGTGAATCAACCTACTTTGTGTCATTTTTTGACAAATAGTCCTCAAAATACGACATATTACCTGTTTTAAATCTCCCAATCTTATGTGTAAGATGCGATTATTATGAACATATGCCAAAGTTCTAAACTCATAATAGAGGTTTGAATCCATAACCTTTTCAACAAGATGTATAACCTTAACCATTAGGAAGAATTATATTATTTTTTATAATGTTTATTAGATCATTAAAATACATATGTAATATTATGAAATGTCACCACCCCCACATAGGCTAACACATGATCCAAGTGTCATGCTAGAATGAATGCCAAGTTGTAATCATGCGTGCTTACGAGGTGGCAAGCATGCATGCATCCAAACCATGCTATATAAATGTGTATGTAAGTATTGATGAACCATTCTGGTTCAATGCCAGTCTTTGGCATATTCTTGTAACCCTTGTTCTTACTGCAAATACATTATCAATTTCCTCTTATATTCCTCTTCTAATTCTCTTTTTCACTTTAAACTCGTACTTGGTTACGGCCATGATAGCAACAGCTGTATGGACAACTTGTTTTGTTCAAATATCAGCTACCAAATGAAGATCTCGATGTACTTATATTTGTTTCATGTGATGAAGATGTTGATAATATGATAGGTTGCAATCTAGTGATGGATCCTCCAAGCTACGGGATTCACAAAACAACTCTAAATGTTTTGGAAATCATGCAAATGGATGGTAGAGGGAACACCTTTGCTTACCTTTGCAAACTAAAAAATTGTACAAATGTGCTTGAGCAAATGCAAGCAAAAGAAGTACCTCATGATATACTTACATTTATTTATATTGCAATAGAGGGTAGTATTTCAGCTCAATTTGAGCATACATTACATATTTAACATGTGCAACTCTTTGGAAGTTTTGAGTGGTCATGAAATTTTGAATATATGTGGTCTTCCAAAAATGTGGTCTTTTGAATATATGTGGTATTTGGAATATTTGTGCTCTTTTGAAATATATGTGGTCGTTCGAATATATGTGGTCTTTTGAAATATATGTGGTATTTGGAATGTGTTCAATTTTTTTTCTTTAACTTTGATCTAGTATGTGGATCTCCGAAGTTTGTGGCATTATTGGTGCCGTAGAAAATGGCCATAGTTTTCACGCCAAGTTCATAGAAAAATGTGTACTCGAAAGAGATGTTGTACTGTCAATAGTGTGATTGATATGTATGTCAAATGTGCCTTGAACCATGTAACACATATATTGCTTGAAAAGCTTTAGTATCAAGATATATTGCTTATCAAAACACCTCTTGAATCACACCCCTTGATAAGGTTGTGTAGAGAGTGATAAACAACATGGGTGTCACACCTCTTCACTCACCATTAACTTATTTTCGGTATCACAAATTATTCAATTTCCAATCTATCTAGATCACATGCTAAGAAGGTTCCATCTCGTGCATTTCACAAAGGCATCTGAACATTTGTGCCTTGTGTGTTAACTTTCTTCTCATGCGTTTGCTTGTACTAGTGACTTGGAATTGATTCAAGCATGCCCATGCATCTCCCTTTTACAAAGGCATCCGAGCATTAGTGCTCTAATCATTTTCTTGCCGTATCACCACACCTCGTGCACTCATGTGGTAAGGCTTCGTCGTCGAGTGAGGTTGATGAGCTAAGGTCAAGTTAGGTCGACGAGTAAGATCAACAAACGAGGGTCGACAAGTTTCCCTTGACAAGCACGAATCTTTGACTTCCCTTCCCTTTTGACTCTTTGTCTAAGACCCTCATGCTCCCACTCGAGTAGAACGCACATGCGTGTCATCGCGACAACTTAAAAAATGGAGAGCTCCTCCAAAATGTCGAAATCCTAAAACCAAATGTTGAAATCCTAAAAAAGAAAGACGTCGAAGAAGAAGAAAACTTAGAAGACCCCAAAATTGACCAAGAAGGAAAATGAGCCTTGACCGTTGAAAATGGAGAGGTTCTTCTTCTCCAAACTATTGAAACCCTAAAACCAAATGTCCCTAAAAAAGAAAGAAGTAGGAGAAAAAGAGAACATAGAAGACCCCAAAATTGACCAAGACGCAAAATGAGTCCTCTTGGCTTCGCAAAGATTCAAACATTACACCTACTGAACCTAGGGAATTACTGATTACTTTATTATTTTAGCCATTCAGTATGTCACACCATGACATTGGTCAGGCTCCTACCTAAGTCAGTCGGGTGCATGTAGCCAGAGAGTCGGGCTCTTGGTCACAGAGGATGTTAGACTTAGGCTCTTGGTGAAACTCACACACTTTTTTAGATAAAGATCATACGGTGCAAATTGCACGTGCCTGACACCGTTTGTGGTCATGATTCCCTCGCCAAGAAGGCCGGGCTCCTTATGATTTGGTGAGAGGGAGATAGACACGAGCGAGCATTCCATTCCAACTACGCACCCTGCACCGTCCGTAAGGCCGGGCTCCTTATGATTTTGTAGGAGATAGACAGGGACATTCCATTCCAATCCATCGTCCATAACAAATACATACATACATACATACATACTCATACAACTATGTATGTACATATGTATGTACAACGCTTCTATTAAATAATTAATTATTATTAGTTTGGAAACTTATTCTCAATTGATTCGTCCTCCTTTGCATTTCGTGTCTTCTGTGAACGAAGCATCGCTAGTCAATTCAATTTCCCCTCATCATCATCATCATCATCATCATCATCATCGCTTTGGCGACGTTCTTGTTGTTGCCCTCCCTTCCATCTGTTTCTTTCCTCTGATTACTCCTACTCTTACCCTTACCCTTACCCTTACCCTTACCACACCACCGCTCTATTTCTATATTTCATTTCCACAGTCGTTCTTTTGTTGGTCTACAATTTATCTAGTTTATGAACAGGCAGGCAGAGACAGACAAAAGCACAGACACAGATACATAGATACATATTATTGTATCGTCTTTTCTTCGGTTTTTACCACCGGAGAAAGTTTCCGTAAGTCTTCTGATGCCATAAGTCACAGTCTCCTATTTCCAAAAGTCCACATATTTTGTGAGTAATTTGTCGTCTGGTCAGGTACTTTAATCGTCACCCTTTCTTTCACATATATGCTTTTTATGTTCAATAAACATGTATATTCTATGGAGCATTTCTACAGGTAGCCGTGGTGGAGTTGTTATCATAATCGTCATGCTTTCAAATCATTTCTGATTCTAGGCTCTGTCGTAGGTTTGTAAGGACTTGCATCAGTTTGTTCATTCATCCGGAGAATGATGACTGCCTGTTTTTTAAATAAAGAACAGAACAACCAAAATCCCCTTCCTTTTTGTACGTTGACCAAACTACCTCTTTGTTGTACAAAGTTAGTCTACCACTAACTCCTATAGGATGTTACCTGCTGAGTTTTCGAATCGCACAGGTATTCTGGTGTTATCCCCTCCCTTTATTTTCTTCTTTATGAATAGCATATGAGCCATATGACTTCCACAATAATTTATCCAGGTTTAAGTTTCTATGTTCAATAGATGAGTGAAGGAGATGATAGAATACTAGCTTTCTTAATACACCATGCACTTACAACAACAAATGTGGTGGATGATAACAAACTTGTTACATGATGAAGATCCAAACTATGTCACGATATCCGCATTACCAATCATCTATCACTCTACTGCGTCCTTCCAAGAGGACGACCCATCAAGAGAACTGTAAACATGACAAAATTATATCTTCCGATAAACAAGATGGGGAGGCTAAACATAGCTTCGTAAATAAAGGTGGAACACATTTTCCATCATCTAGAAAACTGAAGGACATATTACATCCCATGAATCATGTGAAGTTGAGGAAAATTTTGGACCCAGAAGCTGCGACAATTGATAGCCAAAGCCCTGGTGAATTTCAATGTCCTCAGATAGGGAAAGGAAGCTCCTTAATATCCCTAAAGAAATTATTGCAACCAGATGAGATTGAAGGGAAAGATATCAAAACCCTTAACCAACCTTATGTAGAAGCTGAACAAACTGATGAAGAGGATTGTTCCTCTCTTTTCAACTCCTCAGATTCATCGATGTCAACGTTTTCCGTTCATATTGAAGAGGTGAAATCTTACCGAAGAAAAACATGGAGGTTTCCTCAGACTAAGACATCTGATAGGGCAATTGTCATGTTCCCAAATCCTACTTTTGATCAGAATACTACTGATTATGCTACCAATATTGCTACCCTTCCTAGACCTTTCAATGAAAAAAGCAAGGGTTTATCATCTGTACCTGATCTTAACGTGAAAGAGATGGCAAACATAGTAGAGAGCAGTTTGCTCGTCCCATTGTTTTCTGACTTTGAGTTGAAGAAAGAGATGGTGACTGTAGCTGAGAAAAACACAGCTGTATCCTTGCTTTATATTTCAGAAGAGGTTGCACAAGACTATGACCAAACGATGGAAAAATCCGATCAAAAGTTGAAAGAGATAGTTGGTGTAAAGCCTAAACCTTTTCCTTCTATGTTTGGGAATGCTGATTCAGGGTATCAAGGTACACGTAGTGATAGCAAATTTATCAGAAAAGCTAGATTAAAGGTGCCGGATTGGCTACGTAATCTTAGAAAGGCATCTAATTCTCCTACGGTGATAAGGAGGCTGCCATCATTCCATGAAATGGAAGAGATCAGATCACCAAACTCAACAATTCCACATGATTACAAATCATGATTTTAATGAAGATCAATAATCGCTTCAAGGAAGTTTTGATCTGAGGAACAGTTCTCCAAATCCATGTAATTCAACCACTTCTGATGGATTGAAATTCAGGTATGTCTCTTTGTTTCTCCTCCATACTACAGTCCTCTTTTTCCAGTATTAGAGTATTGAGAAATGAGCAGAATCTACCCTATTTGTACTACTGACGGGTATTCTGGTAAAGTTTCTGAACTCGGGGTATTTTGCTAATGGGAAACGTCAGTATAAGGTGAAAAATCACAAAAATGTTTACAATCTGATTAGTATCAAGTCACCATATATATCTGAAGACTAGGAACATTCAAGTAGAGAGTAAATTTCTGTATCCTCTGAAGTGTTGATAACATGTAAAGATTTTCCAAAGTGAATGCCTGAAAATGGCCTATGTGGGTTAGAAATAGATTGGCCACAATACAGTTGGTCATAAGTGATGAGTGACTCACAATATGGTGGGTATTACACACAGTTTCATAATACATCAGCATCCCCACATTCATGTAGACATTTAGATGAATAGAACCATTCCAGAATAATAGTTACAAGTTTACTAGTTAAAACCCAATGTAGAAATCTAGGTCCTTTCTGAGCAAAAAACTCATATTTGGCATAACCCACATAGACACATACATCTACACATGCACATACATTTGATACACATACACTTAACACATGCACACACAGTCTACTCACCTATACTAACACATGCACACAAGTTGAGTACCCACATGCATACACATACGCATATGTGCACACTATCCACATATACAGATATATACACATAAACTTGCGCAAATATGCTACCCACATATACCAATATATACACAAACTTGCAGAAATATGCTACCCGCATATACATACACAACACTTCCATGCAGTAGCATTCCTTTGAATATCACGTAGTGATTTAGTCTCTTAGTACGGTAAAGATCCACATAAGAGGAACTGCCATGTTTAGGAGATTGTAGCAACTTTGCTCTGGGTTAAACTTTTAAGTAGACATGTCAAGAACAATGTCCATTCCTTAGGATATACAATAATATTGGTGGAAATGTTCCAGTGGTTGATGTCCACAGCAAAAGTGAGTAAATCCAGAGGGGCCCAGGTCAGGATCAATAGTGTGATGTGATTAAATATATGGAGTTTGACTAGCATAAAAGAAAACTAATGTTTATAATAATATGTTTCACCCACTTCTTTTCTTTATTCATTTATAAATTTGACATCGATGCAGGATCAAAAAGTATCATTTGAGGGCACCTGTAACAGATGTCTATATGATGTCACCTGGTCCAATGTGTCGTGCTTTCTGAAAAGGTTAAAGCATGCGATCCCCAGTATCCTATATGGCTGAAGGTTTTAGAAGCATTTTTTGTCTATGGACATATGAAATATATGACATTTTTAGAAAGAAGCAAATGGCAGTGCACACATACGAAAAGATTTGATTAATATTTAAGGCAAACAAAGCCAAAATGTGGAAATTTGCTGTCAATTCTTTGTACACATTACATGCACATGGCTAAAAATATAATAATTTGGAGCTATGTTATGAATATGGAAATTGTTTTGTGACATTAACGTGTGTATTGTCTGTGGTGTGTTTTGTATAATCTTCTCAAACTTTTTTTTATCATCAACAACAGCCTCTACAAAATGAAATGGTTTATGAGATTGCAAATTTGAAAACCAACATTTTCAAAAACACATTGCTCTAGTGGTAGAGATAGAATCTCATTTGGCCCCTTTTTTCAACTATCTTTTCTCTATGGACTGTAATAGTGTGTTTCATTTCTTGCCTCATTAATAGTCATAGTGGATATCTTATGCTAATTTTTATTTGTAAGTTAATCATTGTAAAACAAAACTTAACTTGACCATGTACTACTACCTTAAGGTCACATACATACATTCTCTTTTTAACAAAAAAGCTACACTAAACATCATAGAAAGCATGCATCACTAAGATGTTTAGCATCGCATTCAAAAAACTAGCAACGTTTCTATAGTGAAACATGACACGACACATTGGGGTAAAAAAATCCCATAGTCTGCATTGCGTTTTTTAAAGTTTACAAGAAAACATTATAAGAATAGGGTTATTCATATCCCCTTTTTGTCATTCATTGAAATATATACATAGATTCATATGAATCTATGTATATTTTTCCTTCAAGTATGGTTTCATAGGTATGATATTCGTGATTTTCTCCATGCATGATATTCACAATATTCGAGAATAAGAAATGGTCCCAAGAATATTATAAAACCATTTGTTTTGCAAAATAAATTTACATAATAAAAATTAATTAACTCACCCGAAAAATGCACCGGAGTCGATCACCCAAGTGCATTCGTCGCTTGCAAGATTTGCACTTGCCCGTTCACAAATGAATAGGAGTTCTTCATTGCTCGTAGCAATGGCCAAAGTACACTTTTCATCAGAAATATTCATGGGGTTCAACATTATTACTGACACTCTTGTCCTTCTTAAGATGTCGGTAGTCCTTTTGGAAATGTCTAGGATTTCCACAATAAAAGCATGTTAGCTTACCTTTGGGCTTCGATTTGGTGTGGCATTTGTCCTTCCTCTATGGACTTCTTTATCGGTTCCTCCCTCTGTCCGAATGTTGTGACACATTCGCATCTGAATGAGACGGGACAACCTTGTCCTTCCTTCTCGCTTCCTCATTCAGGATGCTTGTTTTCACCACTTGTAAAGACAAGTTCTCTTCTTGGTTGGAGGTGTTGAGAGTAACCACCAGGTTCTCCCAGCTAACCGGCAGTGTGCACATCAGTAGGATGGCCTACATCAGATCATCAAGGGGAAACTTGGTTGCAACAAGTTGATTTACATACCCCATGAATGTGCTGATGTGTTCGACGATGCCCTCATTGTCTCTGTATTTCAGCCGTACGATCTTTCTCATCAGTGAGGTTTTAGTTAGGGTGTTCTTCCTCTCGTATAGACCTAATAGAGCATTTGTGTTGTTCGCCACATGTTGAAGGACACTTACATCGACGCACTATCGGATGGTGGCCACCGCCCATCTGTTAAGAAGTTTCCATTCCGATTCTAATACCCCTGTGGGTATTTTTGCTTTATCAATCGACTCGTACAAGTCTTTGACTATGAGAAGGTCTTGCATCTTTATCTTCCAGTCTGCATAGTTTTGTGAGTTTAGAACTATCATACCTAGGAAGCCGCTCACACCTCCTTCCATGCTTGCATCTCAAGCTCTGATACCAATTTGTAGAGAAATGAATTGTTAATCCACAAGAAGAATACGCTGAAAATACACAACTCAAAACACACAAAACAATGCACACCGATTTTACGTGGAAACCCTGAGCAAGGGAAAAACCATGGGACCAGAGCTTCACTATATAATGGATATACAAATGGAGAAGATTACAACACTCTCTCTGGAGTGTATAAGCCTCACAGGGCTCTTGGCACTTGTTATTACACACAACTATGGCGTCACTCTCTCATTGTTCTTACTCTCACATGCACGCACTTCACTATTCTACATTGTTGAGCGAGCAAGCTCAACTGGATTCGGATCGGTATCCGGAACGGAGAACCGGATCGGTGTCCCGATGATATTCGGAACTAAGAGCCGGATCAGAGAGCCAGATTGGATTGAAACCGGTAGGCCGTTAGAGGCCTACGGATCCAGCCTAGTGTGTAGGCATATTTTTGGGAGTCAGTGATAGTCGCTCGTATGAGCATTAAAGTACTTGTCAGTTCTTTTGAGGACTTGTATAAATAGTGATGTTTAGCACGTTGTATAGTGTGTGACACGGAGGATTATTATTTTAGAATAGAGTTTTATGTTCTGCTCTATCTCTGTCTCTCCCGTGTATGCTAAATATTCTCAAGATTCCATTGAACCTGTGTTTTCTATTCTCTGTTGGTGCTCGGCTAAACCGGTTTTGTCCAGCTTCCACACACTAACTTTTACATGGTATCAGAGTGCGAGGGTTGAGACTCCTCTGCAGCCGACAGAAGCTTTCGAAGACAAACCCTAACACCTAGTGAAGAATAGTAGAGAACCAAAATGGACAAAGGTATGGCAAGCTCGCTTCCCACAGAAAAGCTCGACCGGAGCAACTATGCTTCGTGGTCATATAAAATGCACCAGTACCTGTTGGGGCATGGATATTGGAGCTATGTGGAAGGAACCAACGAGGTAGCACCAGAGCTGACACACAAAGACTTCATGGCATGGGAGCAAGGAGTGAGCTGAGTATTGTACTGCCTCGCGTCCGGTGTGCAGGATCAAATGGTCGGCTACATCAAGGATTCAAAAACCCCAAAGGAGGCCTAGGAAAATCTACGGAAGATTTTCACTGCAAGTACCGCAACCCGTAAGTTGCAGCTCCGGCAAGAGTTGAACAACATCCGGTAGAGAGATATGTCGGTTACGGACAACACCACCAAGATTAAGGAGATCTACGATGCACTCGGATCCATCAACGTAACTGTGCAAGAAGACGAGATGGTCGAGATCTGTCTTGGTGGTCTAGCACAACGGTATGGGCCAATTCAGATGGTAATTTGCACCCGGGAGAAGCCACTGTCCTTCATCGACTTACAATCCATGTTGATGGTCGAAGCAAAACAACTTGAGTAGGTCGAGAACCACTCAATCAGACAGTTGGATGTTGTACATGGAGGCGGATCGACCCCGTGGGTGTGGGGGACGAGGTGGGTCGGCACGCAATGGAGGTGGCCAGCAAGAGAAATACCAAAGGCACAGAGACGGTGTCGACAGTAGTTCTGAACCCTCCACGAGCAGGGGGAGTCAAGTCGGAGTCGGAAACCGGCAGTCGAAAGCTGACACGAAATGCTGGTATTGTGGCAAGAAAGGCCAAAGAGAGAGAGAGTGTTTGGAAGAAGTGTGCCGATTCGGATAAATCCGAATCCGACAAGGTCGAACAAGGGAACCGGCAAAGTTCGCACTACCCAGAAGGATCGGAAGGATCCGGAGCCAGGAAGACCAAAAAAGGGCCAGCCTTCGTGATGAAGCACAAGGCGAACTCGATGACGAAGACCACTTCTGGATCGGAAGAAGTATGGTATGTTGATTCCGGAGCGTCAAACCATATGATAAGCCACGAAGAGTGGTTCTTGTTTTTGGAGAAACCGGGACAACCGGGAATCATCGAAACCGGAGACGACACCCCTCACCCAATTGTGCATGTCGGAGAAGTCCCTTTAAGCCATGTTGGACAAAAGGGAAAGTTGATGAACGTACTACACGTTCTGACAATCACAAAAAACTTGGTGTCGGTCGGACAAATCCTCGACCACGGAATGCAAGTGTGGTTTACACACCTCGGGTGCTTCATCGAGGAAGAAGGCCGGATAATCACGCAAGGGTGTAGGGAAGGGAGGATGATCATCCTCAACACAAATGACGTCGGCATCGCCATGTTTGCCAAAGGACAGAAGATTGAATCGGACATCGATCTCTGACATAAGCGCATCGACCATGTCAACTACAGGAGGCTTCAAGATTTGCAATCGAAACAAGTTGTGGTCGGATTGCCGAAGTTTAGTGGCCGGAAGGCCCAAATATGTGAAGCCTGCCAACTCGGGAAGCAACACCGGCTTCCATTCCCCACTGAATGAAACCGGAGCCGTAACAAGCTCGATCTAATCCATTGGGATGTATGAGGACCGACATAGAACCTTAGCTTTGGCGGGAGTCGGTATTTTGTCTCCTTCATGGAAAACTACAACCGACACATGTGGATCTACCTCATCGAGAAGAAAAGAGAATTCTTGGATTGTTTCCAGAACCTTCAAAGCTTAGTCAAAAGGGAAACGGAGAGGAAGATAAAGTGTCTGCGGTCGGATGGCGGAAAGAATACTTTTCTGGCCAATTCAACAGTTATTTGCAGTAGAAAGGCATTTAGAGAGAATTCAGCTATCGATATACACAGGAACAAAACGGTGTGGCCGAAAGAAAGAACTGGTCGATTGTCGATGCGACAAGGGCAATGCTGGAGGAGAAGAGCATGTCCAAATTCTACTGGGCTGAGGCGGTCCGGATGCTGTCTACATCCAAATAGGATCGGGGACGAGGTGTCTGCACATGAGCTGTATTTCGGGCGGAAGCCAAATTTGAGACACCTTCAGATATACGGTAGCATAGCATATGTGCATGTACCGGATGAGAAGCGGAGGAAGCTGGATCCGAAATCAGAGAAGAGCATACTCCTCGGCTACTTGCATGAACAAAAGGGGTATAAGTGTTATAACTGCCAGACTAAACAGGTACGAGTAAGTCGAGATGTCGAGTTTGATGAGTCGGCATCATGGTACTCCCTACCAACTCCAACTCCCGACGAAGATCCGATTCCGGAGTATGAGGCTAGTGAACCCAGAGAAGTTCAAGAAGAAGATGAAGGATTCGGTACTCTAGATGAGAGTTCAATCTCATTTCGGTTAAGTGGACCGAATGGGCGGCTAAGTCGGGATGACCAGTTGGATGAAGAACCGGTGAGTAGTGGAGACTCTACTGTGCTCTCCCCACGCAAGGAACCGAGGAGACGGTTCACGCGCAAAGACAAGGGGAAGAAGAAGATGCTAGAATATGATACCGATAGTGAAGGGTCGGATCGGAACGAATTTGACCCCGGAAAGGAAGAAGGCGGATCTTTAGAAAGGAAGTCCGAACCGGCCAAGAAGAGCCTCAAACAGACTACCGAAAAGTCACGCCGCTCAATTCGTCAGAAGAACCCCATCCAAAGGTACAGATACAATGAGTACATGGCACATCACTATTCGTACATGACTAAGGTGGTGGAAGTGCGTGAGCCAAAGAGCTACGTAGAAGTAGCGAAGACGCAAATTGACGTGCTGCTATGGAGGAAGAAATGCGGGCACTTGATGCCAATGACATATGGGACCTGGTTCACCCTCCCCGACAATGTAAACTGATCAGTTGCAAATAGGTATATAAGGTGAAGTAATGCCAACTGTTCGGTCAACTGGTACAAGGCCCAATTAGTGGCAAAGGGATACACACAGACCCATGGAATCGACTACGACGAGATCTTTGCTCTGGTAGCGAAGATGATGACTGTTCGTGTGGTACTGGTTGTTGTTGCGGCAAGGGGATGACATGCTCACCAAATGGACATGAAGAATGCGTTTCTTCAAGGTGACCTGGAGAACAGGTCTATATGATCCAACCCCCCTGGATTCCAATGGGAGATGAACAAGTTGGCAGTGTGCCGACCCAAGATGTCTCTTTACGGTCTGAAGCAAGCCCTTTGAGCTTGAAATGCGAAGATCACACACTAGTTGCGTAAGATGGAGTTTGTGGCCTCACTATTCATCTAGAAAGGTCCAGACGGTCTGGTTTGTATCTTGCTATATGTTGATGATTTAGTCATCACTAGAGCCGGATTGGATGAAATCAGCGGAGTGAAGTCTGAGTTGTCAGATGCATTTGAAATGAAGGATCTGGAGAATCTTCATTATTTTCTTGGGATCGAGGTGATCCGGACCCCCGATGGCATGTGCTGAATATGCTGTACAAGTTCATCATGATGGAATGCTGAGCAATCTCCACACCCCTGGACCGGAACCTGAAGCTACGTCCCGACTCCGGCCTAGTCTGCGATGAGAAACGGTTCTGACAAATTGTCGGAAGCCTTATATACTTGACGATCACCCGACCCAACATCAATTATCCAGTCGGGGTGATCAGCCAGTTTATGCAGAAGTCGACCGTGGAGCACCTTTAGTGCGTGCACCGACTATTGTGATATGTGAGCGGCACGAAGGACCGAGGACGGTATAGCTGGGAAGCTGGTCGGGTATTGTCAGTCCTTTCAAGGACTTGTATAAATAATGATGTTTAGCACGTTGTATAGTGTGTGACACAAAGGATTATTATTTTAGAATAAAGTTTTATGTTCTGCTCTCTCTCTGTCTCTCCCGTGTATGCTAAATATTCTCAAGCTTCCATTGAACCTGTGTTTTCTATTCTCTGTTGTTGCTCGGCTAAACCGGTTTTGTCAAGCTTTTGCATGCTTACTTTTACATACACTATACACAACACACTGTTCTCCTATGTTCTATGTTTGCCCTAGATGTATTTATACTCATACATCATA
This sequence comes from Azolla caroliniana, assembly GCF_043228905.1. NCBI lineage: Eukaryota > Viridiplantae > Streptophyta > Polypodiopsida > Salviniales > Salviniaceae > Azolla > Azolla caroliniana. The sequence continues at coordinate 11,730,554 of NW_028230442.1, read as the reverse complement.
TGGGTTATTTACAAAGGTAGCCCCTACTAGACATTGAGAGTAAATAGTGTGCTCGGCCACAACCAAGTCTTAAACTCACAATGGAAGGAGAAACAGGAAAATAGGAATAAGACAATTAGTGCACTTACACAGAATGAGACGACACTAGATATTTATGTGGAAAACCCTAATCCGAAAAAACCATGGGAGCCCAGAGACTCTGAACAGAATCACTATAGAGAGGGGTACAACGGAATGAGACTTGGAGGTAACGACCTCGAGTTCTATGTCTTCGCCAACCGACTGTTACAACAGAAAAGCTTTTTGTATCTCACACACTCTCTCTCACGCTCTGTGTGTGTGTCTATACAACAATATCTCTAGAATCATTATTACTAAAGTGATTGCCCTAAGTCATATTTATACTTATATGACTTTACGACTATTTACAAATATGGCCATGACAGGCACTCTAGAAACATATTTATAGATATGTCCTTGGATCCAGTTCACACCGGATCCATCAGATCCGGTTTCCGGTTCTCATCCGGAGGGACCGAATTCTCAACACACATCACTACTATTATTATCTATAATAATAAGTAGCCATCGGCCGACTCTAGGGTTGATTGTCCAGTCGGCCCGACTAGTCGATCGTGTCTTCGACCTGGATCTCCTTCTTGTTGAGTCACCCAGTCCACTCTCATAGTCGACTTTCTCGCAGTCGACTCTTCAACCATTGGCACTCGATCGAAACAAATGGCTCCTCCTTGTCTTCAACTTTCGACACTTCTTGGTCCAAACAGTCGGCACCTCCCAATAGAGGGTCATATTCCTAACATAATGAACATGAAATATTCTGCAACAAAATAATAATATTATGTTAATATTCATCATAGAGTTCTATTATGTTGAGCGAGCAAGCTCAACTGGATTCAGAACGGAGAACCGGATCGGTGTTCGGATGATATCCGGAACCAGGAGTCGGATCGTATTGAAATTGGTAGGCTGTTAGAGGCCTACGGATCCAGCAGAGTACATAGGCATATTTTTGGGAGTAATGAACATGAAATATTCTGCAACAAAATAATAATATTATGTTAATATCCATCATAGAGTTCCATTATGTTGAGCGAGCAAGCTCAACCGGATCTGGAACGGAGAACCGGATCGGTGTTCGGATGATATCCGGAACCAGGAGACGGATCATATTGAAACTGGTAGGCCGTTAGAGGCCTACGGATCCAGCCGAGTACGTAGGCATATTTTTGGGAGTCAGTGTCAGTCGCTGGTATGAGCATTGAAGTACCTGTTAGTACTTCTGTCAGTCCTTTATGGACTTGTATAAAGGTGCTTTCTAAGCACATTCTATGTATAAAGGATTGTTATTTTTTAATTAAGTTTTATGTTTTGGTCTCTCTTTGTCCTCCCGTGTATGCTAAGTACTCTCAAGCTTCCATTGAACATGTTTTCTTCTCTGTCGCTACCCGGCAAAACCGGTTTTGTCAAAGCTTCTACATGCTAACTTTCACATGGTATCAGAGCGCGACGGTTGAGACTTTTCTGTAGCCGACTGACGCTTTCGAAGACAAACCCTAACACTCGGTGAAGAACAGAAGAGGATCAAGATGGACAAAGGTATGGCAAGTTCGGTTGCTACAGAAAACCTTGACCGGAGCAACTATGCGTCCTGGTCGTATAAAATGCACCAGTACTTGCTGGGGCATGGATATTGGAGCTATGTGGAAGGAACTAACGAGGTAGCACCGGAGCCGGGCCACAAGGACTTCCTCGCATGGGAACAAGAAGTGAGTAGAGTGCTTTAGTACCTGGCGTCCTATGTGCATGATTAGATGCTCGACTACATCAAAGATGCAAAACACCAAAGGAGGCCTGGGAAAATCTTCGGAAGATTTTCGCCGTGAGTACCACCACAACCCGTAAGTTGTAGCTTCGGCAAGAGCGGAACAACATCCGGTAGAGAAATATGTCGGTTACGGAGTACACCAACAAAATAAAGGAGATTTGTGACGTCCTCAGGTCCATCAATGTGACGGTGGATGAGGTACAAATCTGCCTTGGTGGTCTAGTAGAATGGTACAGGCCAATTTAGACGGCAATCTGCACCCGAGAGAAGCCACTGTCCTTCTTCGACCTGCAATCGATGTTGATGGTCGAAGAAAACCACGCGAGTGAGTCGAGGACCACTCAACTGGACAATCAGATGTTGTACATGGAGGCGGACCGCCCCCGTGGGCGTGGAGGACGAGGTGGGTCAGCATGCAATGGAGGCGGCCGACAAGATAGAATCGAAGGCACCGAGATTATGCCAACAACAGTTCCGGATCCTCCACGAGCAGGGGGAGTCAAAATGTACTACATGTTGGACAAAAGGGAAAGTTGATGAACGTACTACACGTTCCAACAATCACAAAGAATCTGGTGTCGGTCGGATAAATTGTTGACCAGGAAATGTAGGTGCGGTTTATGCACCTCGGGTGCTTCATCGAAGAAGAAGGCCGGATAATCGCACAAGCCCACAATGACATAGGCTCTGCTATGTTTGCAAAAGGAAAGAATATCAAATCGGACATTGATCTCTGGCACAAGAGGATTGGTCACGTCAATTACCGGAGGCTTCAGGACTTGCAATCGAAACAAGTTGTTTTCGGTTTGCCGACATTTAGTGGACGCAAGGCCCAAATATGTGAACCTTGCCAACTCGGGAAGCAACACCGGCTTCCATTCCCCACCAAACGAAACCGGAGCAATAACATTAAGATGTATGGGGACCGGCACAACACGTTAGTCTTGGTGGGAGTTGGTATGTCGTCTACTTCATTGACGACTACAGTTGGCACACTTGGATCTACCTCATCGGGAGGAAAAGGAAAATTTTCGAATGTTTTCGGAACCTTCAAAGCTTAGTTGAACAGGAAACAAAGCGAAAGATTAAGTGCCTATAGTCAGATGGCAAAAAAGAATAATTTTCCGGCCATTTCAACTGCAATCTGTAGTAGAAAGGAATTCGGAGAGAATTCAGCTGTCGATACACACCGGAACAAAATGGTGTAGCCAAAAGGAAGATTCGGTCGATTGTCGACGCGACAAGGGCGGTGTTGAAGGAGAAGAGCATACCCAAGTTCTACTGGCTGAGGCGGTCTAGATGGCCGTCTACATCCAAAACCGGATTGGAGACAAGGTGTTAGCACATGAGCTGTATTTCGGGTGGAAGCTGAATTTGAGACTTCTTCGGATATTCGGTAGCATAGCATATGTGCATGTACCGGATAAGAAGCGGAGGAAGCTGGATCCAAAGTTGGAGAAGTGCATACTCATCGGCTACTCGCATGAATAGAGGGGTATAAGTGTTATAACCCGTGGACTAAATAGGTCCGAGTAAGTCGAGATGTCGAGTTTGATGAGTCCTCATCATGGTAGTCTCTCCCGACTCCAGCTCCCGACGAAGAACCGATTCCGGAGGATGAGGCTAGTAAACCTGGAGAGGTTTAGGTAGAAGATGAAGAAAGATTTGGTATGCTAGATGATAGTCCGATCTCATTCCGGCTAAGTGGGCCGAATGAGCGGCTGTGTCGGAATGACCTCCCGATTTCACCCTCATTCGGAGGCATTTCAGTCTCGATGACCTCGTTATCAGAACGCGGGTCCGGAGATCCGGGGTTGGAGTTGAGGTCCGGAGTCGGAGGCAAGTACCAGGATGCGGACTTGTCAAACACAACATTGCGGCTCACGTGAGCTTGTTTGGTTTGGGGGTTATAACACTTATAGCCCTTCTGTTCGTCTAAATAGCCAACTAAGATACACTTCTCAACTTTCACGTCCAACTTCCTCCGTTTCTCCTTCGGCACATGCACGTACGCAATGCTGCCAAAAACTCTTAAGTGTCGCATATTCGGCTTCGTTCCGAAGTATAGCTCATGCACCGACACTTTTTCTCCGATCCGGTTGTGGATGTAGACCGCGGTTCCTACCGTTTCGGCCCAATAGAACTTGGGCAAGCTCTTTTCTTCTAGCATTGCCTGTGCCGCTTCTACAATCGACCGATTCTTCCTTTTGGCTACACCATTCTGTTCCGGCGTATATCTCCAACTGAATCCGCACCGAATTCCCATCTGTTGTAGATACCCGTTGAATTGACCGGAAAAATACTCCTTTCCGCCATCGGACCAGAGGCACTTAATCTTTCTTCATGTTTCCGTTTCCACGAACCCTTTGAGGTCCCAGAAACAATGGAAGACTTCACTCTTCTTCTCAATGAGGTAGATCCACGTGTGCCGCGTATAGTCGTCAATGAAGGAGACGAAATATTGGTTGTCGCCAAGACTAACGTTTTGTGCAGGCCCCCATACATCTAAATGTATCAAGTCGAGCTTATTCCGGCTCCAGTTACGCTCGTTAGGGAAAGGAAGTCGGTGTTGCTTCCGTAGCTGGTAGCCTTCACAAATTGAGTCCTTCCGACCACTAAATTTGGGCAATCCGAACACAACTTGTTTCGATTGCAGGTCCTGAAGCCGTTGATAGTTGACGTGGCCTATCCGCTTGTGCCATAAGTCGATATCCAACTTAACTTTTTGTCCTTTCGCGAACATTGCAGTGCCACCATCACTAGAGTCGAGGATAAACATCCTCTCGTCTCTACACCCTTGCGCAATAACTTGGCCTTCTTCCTTGATGAAGCACCCAAAATGCATGAACTAGACTTGCATCCCTTGGTGGATGATATGTCCGACCGACATCGGATTCTTCGTGATTGTCAGGTGCCTGACATGGCTCAGGGGAACTTCACCGACATTCGTGATCGGATGCGGAGTGTCGTCTCTGGTTGCGACTACTCCCGGTTGCATCGGTTTCTCAAGGTATGAGAATCACTCCTTGTGCCATGTCATGTGGTTTGATGCGCCGGAGTCGAAGTACCACACCTCGTTCGAGTTCAGGGTGATCTTCTTCATTGAGTTCGCTTCGTGTCTCCTCACGAAGGCTGACCCTTTTTTGGCTTTTTCGGATTCTTCGGCGTAGTGCAATCATTGCCGATTTCCTTTGTCGGTTTGTCCGAAACCTGATTCGGATGCGGTTCTTTTCGAACCGACGCGCTTTTTTCAGCACTCGCTCTCCCTGTGGCCTTTCTTGCCACAGTACCAGCATTCTGTGGCAGATTTCCCTTGCCGATTCTCATTGCCTCGACTCCCCTTGTTTCCGGAGGGTCCGGGATTGCTGTCGGCATCACTTCGGTGCCTTCTTCCTTGATTCCGTCGGTTGCGTCCATTGCTCACCGACTCGTCTTGTCCGCCACGTCCACAGGGCCTATCTCTCTTCGTGTACAACATCTTGCTGTCGGTGTGCGTGCTCGTTGACGCACCCGTGTGGTTCTTCTCTATAAGGAGCATTGATTGTAGGTCGAAAAAGGACGACATGTTCTCCAGTGTACACACAGCAGTTCGGAACGCTCCGAACTTTGACGCCAGTCCCCCGAGACATATCTGCACCATTTCGCCTTCCTCGACATTCACATCAATGGAGGCTAAGAAGTCGCATATATCTTTGATCTTCGAGGTGTAGTCAACCACCGACAAATCGCGTTGTCGCAAGTTGCTCAACACTTGTCGGAGTTGAAGATTCCTGACTGTGATGCTTGCGGCGAAAATCTTCTTCAGATTTCCCCAAGCATCCTCCAGTGTTTTCGCATCCCAAATGTCGTTCAGAAGCTGTTGGCCCACATAAGACGCAAAGCAGTAGAGAACTTTGTTCGCCCACATAAGTCACTTTATGGCCTGAAGCAAGCCCCCCCGAGCTTGGAATGCGAAGATCACGCACTGGTTGCGTAAGATGGGGTTTGCGGCCTCCAAGTCCGACTCTTCGTTGTTCATCGGCAAGGTCCGGACGGTTCGGTTTGCATCTTGTTGTATGTTGATGATCTAGTCATCACCAGAACCGGACTCGATGAAATCAGTCAAGTCAAGTCCCAGCTGTCGGACGCATTTGAGATGAAGGACCTGGAGGCCCTTCACTATTTCCTTGGGATCGAGGTGATCCGAACCCCCGACGACATATTGCTCTCACAAAGACACTATGTGTTGAATATGTTGTACAAGTTCGGCATGACGGAATGTCGACCGATCTACACACCCCTAGACCGAAACCAGAAGCTCTGACCTGACTCTGGACCGACCTGCAATGAGAAGCCGTTCCGACAAACCGTTGGAAGCCTTATATATTTGATAATCACCCGACCCGAGATCAGTTATCTGGTCGGCGTGATCAGCCAATATTTGCAGAAGCTGACCGTGGAGCACCTTTTGTGCGCGCATCGAATTTTGCAATATGTGAGCGGCACGAAGGACCGGGGACTGTTATACCGGCATGGTATAACCGAAGAGCTAGTCGGCTACACCGATGCCGATTGGGCCGGCGATGCATCGGATCACCAATCCACCTCTGGCTATATGTTTTCCCTTGGTAATGCGGTTGCTGCATGGAGTAACAAAAAGCAGCCAACAATGGCCCTTTCGAGCACTAAGGTTGAATATCGGTGTGTGACAACATAAGCAGCATGCAGCATGCCAAGAACCCCATATTCCATGCTCGTACAAAGCACATAGAAATGCACTACCATGACATTGAACTTCGGTATATTCATATGGATCGGCAAGTTGTCGACATCTTCACCAAACCACTCGGATCAGACAAGTTGCAACACTTCACCGAAATGCTTGGTGTTCAGCATCTCAATGTGCCACACTTGAGGGGGAGAACGGGCAAAGACACCGGAACGGGCAAAGGCAAAGAAACTGCCGATTGCGTTGGTGAGTGAAGAACATACAAAGAGAGAGACAAGAAGAAGAAAGGAACCGAGTCGACAAAGTAAGTTGACACATCTGAACAAGTTGGAACAAGCGGCAGCGGCGACAGAGTCAAGAAGGACAGATCTGACTGGAAGAAGAAGGCCAAGACCCGGACATGGTTCAATGTGGTGAAGGGCCTGGAACCAGAAGAGGAATCGGGAGTGACCGATTCAGACAAGAGCTGGAACGAATCAGAGACAACCGATTCAGTTCAACAGACGGATTCGGAAGAACCAGACCAATTCAAGACCAAGAGGACCACAAGGCAGCGAAAGTGAACGCCAACATGAAGGAATCGGCGAATCGGCAAGTGCCGAAGTTACATCAGCGAGGGAGCTGAATTGGGCATGTTGAGCAGACAAGCCGACTGAGGAGGTTGAGGTCGCGACAAACGGGACCGAACTGGACGAGGAGTGTGAACGAGGTAGAGTGACGACAGAAGCAGCTGGGTTGAAGGATCAGCTGCCATGGAGACTAACACTACGATCTGACCTCAAGTTGAGCTTGAGGGGGAGTGTTGAGCAGCAAGCTCAACTGGATCCGGATCGGCTGAATAAGCCTGAGCTGGATCAGTGAGCTAGTGAACTGGGGAGTCGGTTAGCCGGATCTAGCATTAACCGGAAGCCTAGTAGCATTGAAGTACACCGTACTTTTGTCAGTCCTCTTAGGACTTGTATAAATAGCGTTGTTGAGCACGTTGTATGTATAGAGAATTTTACAGATTTGTTGATAATAGATTTGGTTGTTCTACTCTTTCTTTGTCTCTCCTGCGTACCTTTTGTGTGTTAATCTCTCTCTCTCTCTCTCTCTCTCTCGCTCTGTTGCTATCCGGCTAAGTTGGTTGTCGAACGCTTCCGCACCTTCGTTTTTACACTATTAGCTACATCTTGGCTAATTAGCTATTGTACTTAAGTATGACAATAGCTAATTAGCTACTACTGGTAATTAGCTACTACACTACTGAACCATAACAACTAAATAGCTACCACACTTTATACTATTCTACCTAATTAACTAACATGTAACTAATTAGCTACTACACTATAGAGACAAGCAACAATTTTACGTGTCAGTTTTCTCCACTCATCTGGGAGAGCTGTATTCCAATCCCCCAAATAGATTGTAGCAATACGACAAGCATATTGAAAACAAACGATATGGTATATGTGTTGGGATGGTCGTAGGTGTACCAACAAAGTAGTAGTTTTGTCCTCTATGCTTAAGCCACAAGCGATGCAACGTGATTGAACACTTAATATTGTTAGGAAACGGGTCCCTCCAGATGGGAAGAGAAGAGCCGAGTTGATGAGAAACTGAAATTGTGTAGATAGCCAACTCGGAAGACTATACTTGTAAATAGTCTAAATATGCCGAGCACATGAATGCCTTCTAGGGACTGACAAACTAGCCAACCTCATTGGAAGTACCTCTCGCCGATGAGGTACTCGCATTACTCCTACTCGGTTCGCTCCCGGATAGTTGGGAGACGCTAGTTGTTGTAGAAAGTAGCGTGCGGAAGCAAGTGTGAAGACCGAACAGAAGGAGGGAAACTCAGGTTTAATGGAGAGCTTGAGCTTACACGGTATACGCGGGAGAGACAGAGAGAGAGAGAGATAAAACACAGGAAACTATATTCAACACTCTATTCACAACTCTCTGTATACATATGTGTGTTCCATGAACACTTTTATACAAGTCCTCGAAGGACTGACCGAAGTACTGACCGTACTTCAATGCTCTTTAAGAGCTCCTACACTAACTCCCAAATATATTCCTCACGGAATATCTTTCCTAACGGCCTCCTGGTTTACGCACTCGGCCTAACCGATCCGGTCCTCGGCTTCTTCAGCCGATCCGGCCGATGTTGAGCTTGTCTCTCAACAGTTGTCATGTTGGGCAACACCGGGCCGGAAGGAAAACAATTGTCCCTAGCAAGAATCAAATCAAGCTTGCTAGATGAAGAAGCTCACCGAAAGGACCGGGAGTCCGGAACCAATCCGAAGGCCTTGGTTATAGAAGATGACCACAATCGGGGAAGAGGCCAGTATCGGAGTCCCCAAAACTGGGACAAATCGAGGACGAGGTCGAAGTTGAGAGGAAGGCCCACGTGGTTCTAATGTGGGAAGCCGGGGCAATTTCAAAAGAATTGCCGACATTTCCGAAAGGAAAAAGGGGGAGCCGATGGTGTGCAACCGAAAAAAATTTCGAAAAGCAGGAACACCTCGGCGATGACGACAAGTGAGGAGAAGTTGCTGCTCATTAACGAGCAGAACGAAGTGAACCTTGTCGACGATGAATCTACATGGGCGGTCGATGCGGGTGCATCATTTCACCTAACCCCTGACCGGAAATGCTTCTCATCGTACAAGGCTGATGATCTCAGATCCGTAAAGATGGGAAATGAAGGAGCATGCGAAATCCTCGGTAGTGGAGATGTGTGTTTGGTGACCTCAATTGGTTGTAGACTCATGCTAAGAGATGTTCGACACGTTCCGGAGGTTTTATTGAACCTGATATCAGCTAGTCAGCTGGATAATGAAGGCTACATGGGTAGCACCTGGAATGGTGTCATGACGTTCTGCAAGGGGAGCCTAATCGTGGTTCGAGCACGGAAAACCAACACATTGTACGTAATGAATGCCTGATTATGCCGTGGGGAAGTGAATGTGGTAGCCGAAACTATCGGTGAACTGTGGCACAAAAGGTTATGCCACATGAGCCAAAAGGGGATGTAGAAGCTTGCCAAGGATAACCTCATTCCGGAGGTGAAGAACGTGCAACTTGAGAAATGCACGGATTGCTTGGCCGATAAGCAAAATCGAACATCCTTCCGAACAAGGCCCCCAAGGAGGAAGAAACTACCCCTAGAACTCGTGCATACAGATATATGCTACGTGAACACGAAGTCGCATAGTAGTTCACAATATTTCGTGACCTTTATAGATGACTATAGTGGGAAGTTGTGGGCTTCCATGCTAAAGACGAAGGATCAAGTGTTATCCGTCTTCAAAGAGTTCCAAGCAAGGGTCAAGAGAGAAACTGGCCGTAAGTTGAAGTCAGTTTGAGCGGACAATGGCGGAGAGAACCGCGGACCGTTCGAAGAATATTGCCAAAAAGAAGGAATCCGGCTTGAGTATACCGTGCCAAAAACGCTAGAGCTGAATGGGCTGGCCGAGAGAATGAATCAGACCATAATGGAGAGAGTCTGAAGCATGCTTGCACATACGAAATTATCGAAAACGTTCTAGGCTGAGGCGCTAATGACAACAACATATGTGATAAACCGATCACCCTCAGTACCCTTGGACAGTGATATTCCACAATGGTTGTGGAGCGGCAAAGACGTGTTGTACCGACATTTGAGGGTGTTCGGTTGTATTGCTTTTGTGCATGTGGCAAAGGAACAGAGTGGGAAATTATACTCGAAATCTCGGCCGTGCATATTTCTTGGTTACGGCGATGATGAGTTCGGCTATTGGCTATGGGACTTATTCGAGAAGAAGGTGATTAGGAGCCGAGACATTGTTTTCATGGAAGAGAAGACAATGATTGATTGGGAGAACAAGAAAATGTCTCCAACCACCGATTCGAGCCGAGTCAATGCTCAACTGGATCGTGTAGATGACGGTTCAATCAAAATCGAACCCGTACCAGTTGATCGATCTAATACTTAGCAAAATGGAGAAACGACTGATGATCAAGGGGAGTCAGCTGAATGAGGAACCGAAATGGACTCAGAAGAAGAGGTTGAAGATGGACTAACCATACCGAACGTAGGCCGAAGATACCCCCTTAGAGAGCGAAGAGCCCCCCAAAGATTTCCAGATGAAGAACGTGTACTGCTAACCGATGAGGGGGAGCTGGAAAGCTATAAAGAAGCTAAGAAAGATACCCACAGCCGAGAGTGGTTACGTGCCATGCAAGAGGAGATGGATTGCTTGCATGAGAACCACACATACAAATTGACCAAGTTGCCGAAGGGGAAGAAGGCACTCTGAAATAAGTGGGTATACAAGTTGAAACGAGGAGATGGCCGAAATCCACCCAAATAAAAAGCACGAATTGTCGTAAAAGGGTTTCAATAGAAGAAGGGCATAAATTTCGATGAAATATTTTCCCCGGTAGTGAAGATGACATCCATCCGAACCGTGTTGAGCATTGCGGCCAGCATGGATCTTGAATTCGAACAATTGGATGTCAAGATGGCGTTTCTGCACGGAGATCCCAAAGAGGAGATATATATGCAGCAGCCGAAAGGATTCGTAATGAAAGGTAAAGAAAACTTGGTATGTCGATTTAGGAAGAGTTTGTACGGGTTGAAGCAGGTTCCACAACAATGGTACCGAAAATTCGAACCCTTCATGACCGAAAACGGGTACCACAAAACACAGCCCAATCACTGCGTATTTGTGAAGAAGTTCGATGGAGGAGATTTCCTCATCGTTTTGTTGTACATGGACAAAATGCTAATTGTCAGATGGGACCATATGAAGATCCGAAAATTCGAACCCTTCATGACCGAAAACGGGTACCACAAAACGCAGGCCAATCACTACGTATTTGTGAACAAGTTCGATGGAGAAGATTTCCTCATCCTTTTGTTGTACGTGGACGAAATGCTAATTGTCGGACGGGACCATATGAAGATTCGAGCACTGAAGAAGGCTTTGAACAAGTCATTCTCGATGAAGGATATGGGTCCGACAAAGCAAATCCTGGGTATGCACATTGTTCGGTATAGAACAAAGAAATTGCTATGGCTGTCACAGGAGAAATATGTGACAAAGGTGCTTTAGAGATTCGGCATGGAAGGCGCGAAAGCGGTCGGCTCAACACTGCTGACGAACTGCAAGTTGAGTAAAGATCAATGTCCGAAATCGAAAACCAAAAAGGCCAAGATGTCAAAAGTCCCCTATGCCTCGGCGGTTGGAAGCCTGATGTACGCAATGGTGTGTACCAGGCCGGACATTGGATACGCCATCGGAGTGGTCAACCGATATATGAGCAATCCCGGGAAAGAGCATGTTAGGAAACAGGTCCCTCCGGATGGGAAGTGAGAAGAACAGTGTTGATGAGCAACTCGACCGAGGCCGAATCCAGATGTGGAGTACCCGGCAACAGAAGAGAACCGGATGACGAGTACCTGGCAAGGAAGACCCATTGAAAACCGGATTTTGTAGGCCCGGTGAGAACCTCTCATCGGATGGAAGGGACATATATGTAAATATGTTCCAGAGAGCCCAATGGGGCTATATTTGTAAATAGCCCGAAAGTCATATTAGTATAAATATGACCTAGGGCAAACTTAATAGTTATGATGATAAAGTTATTGGTGTAACCTCTGTACAGTGCGTAAGAGAGAGAGAGAGAGAGAGAGAGAGAGCGACATACAGAGATTGTGTCTCTGTTGTAACCGTCTCTAGGCGAAGATTGTGAGCAAGAGGTCGTTGCCTTTGTGCTCCCTGTTGTATTACTTTACAGAGTGATAGTTTGGAGTCTGTGGACTCCCATGGTTTTTCCCTCTTAGGGTTTTCCACGTTAATATCCTGTGTATTCTCTTTCTGTTTTGTCGACTTACCTCCATTGCCATTTCGTCTGTGTTTTGATTGTCATCAAGAGATCTACGCTTCGGTTGTGGCCGGAGATTAATCCGCGTATTCCACATCAGAGCATTGGCTGCCATGAAATGGATATTTTGGTACCTGAGAGGCACCTCGAGCGTGTGTTTTCGTTTCGGCTCAGGTAACCCCACATTGGAAGGCTACACGGTTTCAGACATGTCGGCGGATGCAGATACCAACCGATTCAGGTCCATATACGTAATGACGTATGCAGGGGGAGCTGTGTCGTCGCAATCGAGGTTGCAGAAGGTTGTGGCGTTTTCGACCACGGAAGCTGAGTACATGGCCGCAGCGGAAGCCGGCAAGGAAATCGTATGGATGAAGGAGTTTATCAGTGAGTTGGGAATTCGGTAGGAAGCATTCCGACTCCATTGCGATAATCAGAGTGCCTTCCACCTTGCAAACAATGTTGCCTACCACTCGAGGAAAAAGCACATCCAACGGAGATATCATTGGCTCCGGGAGAGAGTAGAAGAAAGGGAGTTCTCTCTAATGAAGGTCCACAAGACCGAAAATGGATCAGATATGTTGACTAAAGTGTTACCAACCGAAAAGCTGAGCGCGTGCCGACGTAAGATCGGATTTGTGTAGTATCCCATGCCGGAATGAAGGGGGATTTGGTTAGGAAACAAGTCCCTCCGGATGGGAAGAGAAGAGCCGAGTTGATGAGAAACCGAAATCGTGTAGACAGCCAACTCGGAAGACTATACTTGTAAATAGTCTAAATATGCTCTTATGGGCTACACTTGTAAATAACCCAAAAGGTGTACTAGTATAAGTACTTAGGGCAATCATAATGTTATTATGATGAGTCATTGGTAAAAAGATTACTTAGAAGGTCGTTGCCTCAGTAACTGTGTAACAGTAAGTGATTCAGAGTGAGAGCGTGTGTAACTTTGTAGCTATCTATTGACGAAGTAGAATCTCGAGGTCGTTGCCTTGGAGCTTCTAGTTGTACTCCACCTTTTAGCTTAGTGATTCTATTTCTTGGGGTTTGTGAACCCCCGTGGTTTTTCCCATTTCGGGTTTCGACGCTAATATCGTGTGTTCCTGTGTCTTGTGCTATTTCTGTTTTCGTACTCTATCTGAGTGCATTCTATTTTACGTTCCTTGCACCCGAACATCCGAACGAGTAGCCGGTTGTGGCCGGTCACGATTCTCGACAAATATATCGTTGCATGGTTCTCCTTCGTTTGGTTAGGGAACAAGAATGTTGAGGTCCAATTCTTGTCTGCTCCTTACCATCCCCTCCACAAAATGTAGTTGCTTCTTAAGGCAACTAACTACCTGTTCTTGACGGGAGTATTGTTCATAGAATGCAACTGAGAAATTTACCGATTTATCATTCCTTAATGAGGAAGATAGAACAACAAGAAACAAGAATCATTAGCTTACTTGGAGGTTCTCCAAATTGTAATCAACAACAATATTTACACCTAGAAGGTCCAGGTTCATTGAAAAGAGCTTGGATCTCTGTGTATAGTTCTATTTTCCGTTGGGGATCCAACGGCCCCTCAATATCAAGCTCATGTTGAGCAACCTGTTCCAGATAATGCCTCACTAAGCACATTTTCATGTACAAGTTATTTATAAAATGTTACATACTAGCAAAACAATAGCTACCTGAATCTTGTTTCTGATTGTTGTCACTGCCAATGTGACTTTGCTCTCCATCGCAATAGCCAATGTTGCTTTCTCTAAATCAATCTTTGTTGCCTCTAATGTCTCATAGGCTTCATGGACATTTTTTAGCATATAGCTAATTAATGTATTGCCTGGATCATCAACATTGGCTTTCATTGCGTTTCGGTGTGGTGTAAACTTGTGGGTTTGTTGGGAGTCGACAGTTCCATCATCAACTGCCATGATCCAAAATCTTGCCATTTTTTGTTGCAAGCTCCCCATCTTCTGGCATCGTTCTACCAATGCCTCACCATAAATAGCCCAAGCTACCCTGTACATTTCAAGGTCCGTTGCTACCTTCATTGTTTTGCAATACTTGTATTCAAAAGCTCTGGCGAATGCAACAAACAACTCGTTGTTGACCGGGATCTCTTGATATACATTCTGGTGGAGCCTCATGCAGTCGTCATACAGCTCTGGTCGTACATGCTTGAGCTTCACCTTGCCTTTCACTCTGGGCACTTTATAGACTGACAACCAGTCTACATCACTAATCAATTTATATGTTAGAACAGTAGGATCAATACCCTCTAGTGATAGACCATATATGTTGTTAAAGTGCTCCTTTGTCTCGCAAAACTTTGCAAAGTTCAGTACTCTAGGATATGGAGGAACGAGCCACCTGAAATAAAAAATTAATGCATGTTACCTCTGCTCTACTAGGACACGTGTATTTAGAACCATAATTGGTAGGGAAGAAACAAAAATAACAAATCAACCACAATCACTCAAATCCTAAATCAAGTTTAGGGGAAGTTTGTAGACACAACCATTGAAATTAGAAATGTGAATTGGTGCAAAATTCCAACACTAAATCTAAAATTTTCAACAATAATCCGAAATCAACCGCTTAAAAAATCAAAAACCCTATTCAAAAACCTTAATGAAAAACCTTAATCAGAAATCAACCGCTTACAGAAATCAGAAACTCTAATCTAAAATATGTAGGAAATCAACCCTAATCATAAATGGTAGGGAAGAATAGAAAAAACAGAAATGTGAATTGGTGCAAAATTCCAACAGTAAATCTGAAATTTTCGACAATAATTAGAAATCAACCACTGAAAAAATCACAAACCCTAATTAGAAACCTAAATAATAAACCTTAATAAGAAACCCTAATCAGAAATCAACTGCTTAAGGAAATTAGAAACCCTAATCTGAAATATTTATGAAATCAACCCGAATCAGAATCTCTGCCAATCAGAAACACACTTGTTGCTACACCCCGATCTTCGAGACATCCTTGTTTGGGACTCCAAAAACTTCACCCTAATCATTTTTTATAAACGATGAATAGGCAACAAAGTTACAGTTATCAGAAAGGAAACAATTTTTTTTTTTAATGTGTAATTAATACATACCTAGACGAGGATCGAACTGGTGGTGTGTTGTAGCTCTGAAGGTGCAATGTCGATATCAGAGTTTTTGTGTTGCTGTGGGAGCTTCGTTTGCATTCGTGCTTAGAGTACTCCATCTTTTTGGATTTCAAACTCAAACTCACCCTAAACAAGAATTTTGTGACATTCAAGTCGAGTTTAGATGAGGGCATTGTTCATAAACTTCCACTACGTCAGAAACCAAAGTTCAAAATTTTGAGTATTATGATAAATTAAGTGACATGTATTTAACTAATAAAGCATAGAATTTCGTAAATGATCCTTATGATTTGCCCACAAAAAACTAGCTTAACAAATAACTAAATAGCTATGGCCATTTTAGCAGCTAATTAGCTATAATAGTGTTTCCACTCGCATGCTTTTACCCACACACTTTTTGATGGTGGCCATTGCCTTTTTGTTTAGAAGTTACCATTCAGATTCTAATACCCCTGTGGGTATTTCTGCTCTATCGATGGACTCGTGCAAGTTTTTGACTTTCAGGAGATCTTCCATCTTAATCTTCTAGTCTACATAGTTTTGAGAGTTCAGGACCATCATTCCTGGGAAACCGCTCACAACTCCTTCCATATTATCACTTGTAGCTCTAATACCGGTTTATTGGGATGGGATCGTAGATTTGTGAGGAAAACTGACTCGAAATGCAAACGAGGAACACAGAAAACAACAAGATACAAAATACACACAATACATAGGTTTTACGTGGAAAACCCTAAACGGGAACAGAAATCCACTATACAAGTAGAGAATACAAGGAATGGTTACAACTCATCTTTGATACTTAGAGGATAACCACTTAGGGTTCTTGGTAGGTTTGCTAAACTCTACCGCTACTCTCTCCACACATGCACTCTCCTCACAACACACAAGTATGTTCTACACTACATGTTCTGTTTTGCCTTAAGTGTATTTATACGTTTTTTTTTAAATATCCTCCATTGGTATTAAAATTAAAGTGGTCAGGGGCATTGTACAAATAAAATATAATCTATACCATCTCAACAATTATAGATCATCCGAGAACGGACCAAAGATAAGTGATATCATTTGGCAACTTACCTTCTTGCTTGATTCGATCAAAACATTTTAGTGCCTCGTCATGAACACCGTACTCTACATAGCCTTGTTGAGAGTGCAACCATCATTTTCTTAAGTGAGATAGGAAGATTTCTATTTGATTTATCCATTACATAGAAGAACGTTGATGACCTTTCCTTTTAAAGGCTAAAATCACTATCTCAGAGAGAAATTTGCCCATAAACAAACCAATTTTTGAAAACGATTACTTATGCATCTAAGGCTCTCATTTTTTCTGTGTGTGTTTTGCTTCTAAAATCTGCATATAGCCATGGTTGTGTATTTCTTTTTTCCTCCAAACTTTCCATTCCTCACAATTTTTTGAAAACAATTACTTCTCTGGCTCTCCTTTTCTGTGTGTATGTTTTGTTGCTAGAATATTCATGCATCCATGGCTCTGTATTTCTCTTCTTCACCAAAATTTCCATTCCTCACCTCTACATCAATTAGTACCTTTGTATTATTCACTTTCCTTTAAGCTTGCAAAATGCATATAGTCTTGTTCCAAAGAAACCAAGAAGCTAACCTAAAACATTTAACCAGTCAAAAAGATAAATCTCCAAACCATACCCTCCCAAATACCATAGTAAAGAAGTCCTTCAGATTCCCACAAATTGTTTGAGTCAAGGGAGAGTTAAGTGTTGTCTTCAAAAAGATTCTATAATTCAAGAAGAATGCCAAAATGCATGAAGCCAACACAAGAAGTTGAAACCTTGTTTCAGACACTTGAAGAAAATTCATGGTTCTCTTTAAATCTTCATTTAAAATTGCCCATAGTGCCAATATGGGTCCACAAATCATACCATAACATCACGTAGACCAAAACTGTTGAGCCCACTTGTTTTACCTTGCAAATTTAATAGCAGAACCACCATGTAACCTTGCAAATTGAAAGACAGATCTTGTGAACCCACTACAAATGCACCCAACACTAGGATTCCGACACTTGCAATAACATATCTCTTATTGATGCCATAACTATTATATTCATAGCATCCACTAGCAACAAACCTATCATTCTCATATCCTGCCAATAAGATTTGGATATGTATCTTTTGTCCAATAATACTTGACTTCAAATTGCCACAAGCTCTCACTTCAACTTGCATTTTTTCAAAATAGTTTAATGCCTTTACTGAAGGTCCATGTTCCACATATCCTGAAATTAGGGCAATTCATGAAACAATAGTATGACTACATATTGTAGTGAAAACATGTTGTGATTCAAACATTGAGCCACATTTACCATACAAATCCACCAAAATGTTCATCCTCAAATCCCTTACATACAATATCTGTATGAATTTCCCATGCATCAATAAGCTATTGGTAATACAATGAACCATATGAATACCTGCTTTTACAATATCATCGTGTATTTCTCGGGCCTTATCTAAAGATCCAGTGATGCTACAAGCTCTCAATATAACCAGAAATAAACGGATTCCACGATACATTGCCTCTAGCTGATACTAGTCCAATGATTGCAGTAGCATCTTAAAAAAGACCACATTTAGCATATGCATCAACTAGAATAGCCACAAGACACGGATCTGAATCAAGATCCCTTTCAATGATCTCATTATGGATTTCTTACCCTCTTCTAATAGCTTTTAGGCTTATGCATGCCTTCAAGGTAAAAATATAGGTCACAAAATTCAGCATAGTCACTTTCAACTACTCTTGGACTGCTATAGAATATGTATGTCCCAAAGCATAAGTAATAATAGTTATACATTGACACATGCCTCATGTCGGTGGAGGAAATACCTAGAGTGGTGGTTGATACCTCCAACGTATACCACCATTAACCATACATAATACCTTCATCTTTTCCCATCTCTTCTTAAAAACCTCTTGCTTTCGACAGACTTTATCTGGATCACCTTTGATAGCATCATATTCTCCTTTTAGTGTATGCACTAAGGTCATCCAAATATCCTTGACTACATCCACAACATTTCATTGAATTTGCTGAAATATCCTTCGACATCTACTAGTCCACAAAACTCATATGATTATTGAACTAATCGTTTCCCAAACCATGCCATTTTGGACTGAATTAATAGGCATATATGGCGACACATCCTCAACATATCGACCTCTTGTATATAATGCAAAGTTAACATTTTCTTTTTTCATAATCTTATACCTCACCCTTAATATCAGCCCACATAAATGCCCCCCATTTATATATTCTAGAGCCATAAACCTCATGCAAGAGACGTAAAAATATTTTCCAAACCAATTTGGCAGCCATACATGACCAAAATAGGTGATGAAGAGACTCCACTTCTAACCCACAAAAATCACACATCTTATCCACTTCTTTACAATACATCCAAGCCCTAATAGGAACCGCATAATTAACAATCAACCATCTAAATAGAAAAATCTTCTTTGGAATTTGCATAGCCCATAGCCATGTCCAAAATGTTGTCATGTGAGTAGGATCCACATTATAAGTCAACCATTTTGTTGCTGCTGTCAGCCAATGGGGTACCCTACATCTTATCATCTCCCTTCCCAATCGAACGGAATGCTGAAAAAACGGAATCGGCCTAACACCCTCCCCTGAATATGATGTAGACAACCACTTCCATTCTCCTAGGTCCCATTCCAATTCACATAATGGTTTTTTCCCAACATGGATGAACATCATTAGGATTAGGGTCAAGAACCCAACCCTTATCTACCTTAGCTAGAATTCTAATAGGTTTTAATATAGCCTTAGCCAAACATTCATCTTTTCGGGTAATCATCCCTAATCGTCCATCCTGTAGAACATCATAACTTAAGAAAGTACCATGATCTCTAAGGCCACGAACTCCCAGTAAAACCTGAAAATTTGAAAATAATCCCATCCACTTATGACAATTAGAAAGTATATTATCCTACAAGGGTACATGGAACTTCCTTAACTCAAATGTATTTATACTTATACATCATATGGGACATTTACAAATGTAGTCCCTACTACTCTCATTTCTATTCTTATAGTAATAACAATAGTAGTTAATCCACCGAGTCCTATGTCCATGTCTTGTTGGCCCGACTAGTCAGCCTTGTTGTTGACCATCTAGTCGAGCTGAGTAGTCGGTCATGTCTTTGACTTGGGTCACTCATATATATAGTCAAGTCTCCTAGTCGACTCTCCATGTCGACTCTCCCTCAGTCGATTCTCCGTGTCTTCATCTGTCCGCTACCCCTTGTCTTCGATTGTTGGTTCTTACTCAACCGAACAGTCAAATCCTCCCATAGGAAGCACATATACCTAACACCAATGTCCGGCTTGGTACATACCATCACATACATCAGGTTTCTGGCTGTTGAGGCGCATGGTAGCTTCGTCATCTTAGTTTTCTCGATTTCGTCTTCAAACATTGTGTTGATGATAACTTGTTGTTTGTCAAGAGTATCAAACCGACCAGTTTTGCATTGTCCATGCCGAATCTCTGGAGCACCTTTGTCACATACTTCTCTTGTGATAGCCATAACTGTTAGGTATATGTCTCTTCTGCGGGAGGAGCCAACTCTTCGTCTGAGCAAGAGCCGACAGTCGAAGACAAGGAGTAGCTGATTGGTCGAGCCGAGAGCCGATTGTCGATGTCATGGAGAGTTGACTGGGTGACTCAACTTAAAGGCGGTCGACATGAAGGGCCGACTGGACAATCGACATAAGAGTCAGTTAGTCGAATCGACTAGTTGACCAATCGACTCATTAATTGTTATTGCTATTAGTTTAATAGTAGGAATGTAAGTAGTAGAGGCTACATTTGTAAATAGCCCAATTAGTGTATAAGTATAAATACACTTAGGGAAAAACCTAGAATGTGCATAAAGAAGCATTGTGTAGAGCGATAGAGATGAGAGAGTGAGTGTCACCATAGCCAAGTGATGCTAGATGCCAAGAGCCCCACGTGGCTAATACACTCCATGAAAGAGTGTAACAATTGTATTCTAATCTCATCTTGTACTCTTTGTTGTATAGAGGAATCTCTATTCCCGTGGTTTTTCCACGTCAAACTCTGTGTACTGAGCATTTGCTTTTTTTTTTGTCTTCCGCATTGTCATGCATTTCCTAGTCGGTCTTTCTCACAAATCTGAGGATCGAATCCTATCAAACCGGTATCAGAGCGTAGGTGAAAGATGGAAGGAGGTGTTAGCGGCTTCCTAGGTATGATAGTTCTAAACTCACAGAACTATGTAGACTGGAAGATAAAGATGGAAGACCTTCTCATAGTCAAAGACTTGTACAAGCCAATCGACAGAGAAGAAATACCCACGGGGGTATTAGAGTGTGAATGGAAACTTCTTAACAGAAAGGCGGTGGCCACCATTAGACAATGCGTCGATGTAAGTGTCCTTCAGCATGTAGAGAACGACACAAATGCCTACGAGATGTGGCAGAAGATCCTAGGTCTATATGAGAGGAAGAGCGTTGTTGTGAAGTACGAAAGCTTCACATTAAAAGTCTACAATAAGATAAATATGTAACTAAAGTAAAATAAATCTTGATAATATTTTATATAGAAAGATAATATTAACAACACACTATGATAATATTATACATTATATGTAGAGGCAAATAAAAATATACATATGTTATATTACATGGATGAGAGAGGACTTGAACCAATAAACCCCACCTTATGACTCTCAAACCTTACCATTTACTCTATACTTGTAAAATATATTAAATTATATGTGTTGTTTTATTTGAAGTAGCATTGTATAGTCTAAACCATGTAGTGTACTACATGTGCACCATATAACATACATGCAAGAGCCCTCTTTGCATGTGTGACATATGGCCCACATGCAAAACCATCCCTTTTCTATAAACGGAGAAGGGAGTATAATCACAAGGACATCAAGGAATCAATCAATCATATTGAATAGAATTATTGTATGGAATCGAGCGAAATTATATTGTAGGAGATATCATAATAAAGAAAGAGGGAGAGAAGATAAAATCTATATACAATCTTCAAAAGATAAGAGAAGAACTAGCTTGGCGGTGGTGGTGCTCAACTCGCAACAAAAAGGCGGAGGTTCAAGCATTATCCTTATTGAAAGATAGAAGGGAAGATTGTGGTCTACTATCAAGAATGAGAAGAGCGACTACCTTGTGAGACAAAGTTCAACGGTTCAACGACGCTCGCAACCATTTTGTAACTCTTTCATCAAATATGTATATATCTCTTTTATTGCTTCAAATATCATTCTATATCCTATCTTGTCATATCTTGTTGATCACAATTTATCTATTTCTACTCATTCGTCTCTTCTGTCCAAATTCCAACGATTCCTTCCTCACTTTCACGATATCTTCTGTCTACACAATGCTACACTTCTAGGTGAGCCATGCCACGACAACGCCCTCAACAAAACATCTCTGATGAAAAATATTGTGAGGATACAGGGACGGAGAAAGCATAGTGAAATATGTAAGCACATTCATGGGGTATGTGAACCAACTTGTTGCGACCAAGTTTCCCCTTCAGGATGCAATGCATGCCATCCTTCTATTGTGCACCCTGCCGGAGAGCTGGGAGAATCTAGTGATGACTCTCAACACCTCGTGTCAAGAAGAGAACTTGCCTCTATAAGTGGTAAGGACAAGCATCTTGAATGAGGAGACAAGAAGAAAGGACAAGGGTGTCCTGTCTCAATCGGAGTCAAACTTGACTCAACATACTGGCAGAGGAAGAAATCGACAAAGAAGTCCACCAAGAAGAGAAAAGTATCAAGCCAAGTCCAAGTTCAGAGGGAAGTTAACATGTTTGTATTGGGGAAATCTTGGACACTTTCAAAAGGACTGCCGACACACGAGGAAGATTAAAGGTGTCGGTAATGATGTCGAACCTAGGAATATTCCTAATGAAAAGGGCACATCGGTCATAGCTAGAAGTGCAAAAGAGATCTTGTTCATTTGTGAGCAAGCAAGCACATATCTTGCAAGTGAAGAGAGTACCTGGGTAATTGACTTAGGTGCAACTTTCCATATAACTACATCGAGAGTGATCATGGCTATGTAAAGATGGGAGATAATGGGGAATCCAAGATAGCTAGCATAAGAAGTGTATGCCTTACGATGTCAACTAGTTGTCGATTAATGTTGAAGGAAGTTCGACATGTCCCCAATATCAGATTGAATCTGATATTGATTGGAAGGTTAGATGACAAAGGCTACACTAGTAGCTTCCAGAATAGAAAGTGGAAGTTTTGCCGAGGAAACCTCATAGTGGCTCAAGCACAGAAAGAGGGCACATTGTATATGATGGATGCTTGACTGTGCAAGTCAGAAATGAATGTGGCAGCCGACTCGAGTGGAGAGTTATGGCATAAGAGAATAGGCCACATGAGTGAGAAGGGAATGCATCGGCTAGCCGACCAGGAACTTCTCCCAAAGTGAAAGGACTGCACTTGGAGAAGTGTGTCGACTGCTTAGTTGGAAAGTAGAACAGAGCCGCATTCCACACCAGACCACCAAGAAGAAGAGAAGTTGCACTGGAACTAGTACACACAGATGTGTGCAATGTAGATGCTCCATCGCATCAAGGTGGATAATACATTGTGACTTTCATTCATGACTATTGTCAAATGTTGTGGGTTTACGTACTAAAGTTGAAAGATCAAGTATTGTCATTCTTTAAGGAGTTCCAAGCAAGGGCCAAAAGAGAGTCAAGTCGGAAGTTGAAGGCTATCTGATCCAATAAAGGTGGCGAATATAAAGGGAAGTTCGAGGAATACTACAAGGCCCAAGGTATTCGAATCGAATACACAGTACCAAAGACCCCTAAGTTGAACGGGCTTGCAGAGAGGATGAATCAAATGATTATGGAGAGAGTGAGAAGCATGCTATCACATGCTAAGCTTCCGAAATCATATTCGGCTGAGGCAATGTATATAGTTGTTTATCTTATCAATAGGTCTCCCTCAGTACCATTGAAAGGTGATGTCGCACAAAGAGTGTGGGCAGGAAAGGATGTCTCCTACCGACACCTGAGGGTGTTCAAATATCTAGTGTATATGCATGTGGCTAAGGATCAGAGTTCAAAGCTCGACAGCAAGTCGAAACCATGCATATTCAAGGGATACTCGGAGGACGAGTTCGGCTACAGGCTGTGAGACCTAGTCGATAAGAAAGTAGTGAGGAGTCGAGACGTAGTCTTCTTGGAAGACAAGACAATTGAGGACTGGAAGCAACAGAAGTTAGAATCGACCTCCCAGTCTACTCCCAGTACTACTTACCTAAGGCCAAGTGAACCAACACAGTCGGCTGTTCAGAGATAGCCAGTCGGCATAGCCGAATCCGAGTCAATCGACTCGGAGAAACCGACCAATATAGATGAATCAACATACCTGTTGAAGTCTATTGAGGAATATGAGTTGGAGTCAGCTAACCCTCAATGACTGATCAACACATATGAACCCGAACGAAGAGTCAAGTCTGCAGAGACATCTAGACTAGAGCCGACAACGAGTGGAAGGAGATACCCACTCAGAGAAAGACGAGCACCGACTACATATGCCATTCAATACATCCTCTTGACCGATGAAGGTGAACCAGAATGCTATGAAGAGGCAAGAGCTAATGAGCACAAGGAGAAATGGCGAAGTGCAATGCAAGACGAGATGGACTCCTTGCACGAAAATTACAGCTACAACCTAGTAGAGTTACTGAAAGGTAAGAGAGCACTCAAGAGTAAATGGGTCTACAAGGTGAAGATTGGAGAAGTTAATAGTCACCCAGATATAAAGCCCGTATTGTGGTAAAGGGGTTCCAATAGAAAAAGGGTGTTGACTTTGACGAAATATTCACACCAGTTGTGAAGATGACATCAATTCGAACTGTTCTAAGCATAGCTGCTAGTATGGACTTGGAGGTCGAATAGTTAGATTTCAAGACAACATTCCTGCAAGGCGAGCTGGATGAAGAGATCTACATGTAGCAGCCCAAAGGCTTTGAGGAGAAAGGTAAAGAGAACCTGCAACATTAGGCAAGTCGTTTGCCATGAAATATCTTGGACCGATTAAACACATCTCGGGATGCACATAGTTTGAGATAGAACTAAGAAAGTGTTGTGGCTATCACAAGAGAAATATGTGACAAAGATCTTGGAGAGATTCAACATGTCAAAAGAAAAGCCAGTTGGCTCACTGATGCCGGCCAACTGCAAGCTGAATGCAAAGCAATGCCCAAAGAACGAGAAAGAAAAGGCTTAAATGAGGAAAGTGCCATATGCCTCGGTTGTTGGCAGTTTAATGTATGCTATGGTCTGTACGAGGCCAGACATAGCATTTGTTGTGGGGGCAGTAATCCGATATATGAGTAATCTAGGATGAGAGCACTGGGCAATGGTTAAATGGATACTCAGGTACTTAAAAATCACCTTGAGGGTATGCCTTAGGGATGGTGTCGAAAAACCCATGGTCGAAGGGTTTACTAACTCAGACATGTCAGGGGACACAAACTCAAGTATATCCACTTCAGGGTACGTAATGAGCTATGCAAGGGGAGCAGTGTCGTGGCAGGCACAACTACAGAAATCTGTGGCCTTGTCGACCACAAAGGCAGAGTATATGGTAGCGGTAGAGGCCGACAAAGAGCTGATTTGGATGAGAAACTTCCGTAGTGATTGGGGATGAGGCAAAGGGATTTCTTCCTTCATTGTGACAACTAGAGCTCCATACATCTAGCCAAGAATGTTGCATACCACTGTTGGACCAAACATATACAAAGGAGGTATCACTAGTTGCAGGAGAAAGTGGAGGAATGAGAGTTCACCCTTGTGAAGATCCATACTAACGACAATGGATCGGACATGCTGACAAAGAACCTACCGATGGAGAGACTTAGGGTTTGTCGACAAAGGACAGGACTAACTGACTCCACCCACAAGAGTGAGGGGGAGTTTGTTAGGTATATGTCCCTCTTGTGGAAGGAGCCGACTGTTTGGCTGAGCAAGAGTTGATAGTCGAAGACAAGGAGTAACCGACTTTGTCGATGTCATTGAGAGTCGCGAATAGAGGAACGACATTTCGGTTCATGAATGCAATCAACTACATAACAGTTGGTTATTTTGATGAAATAAAGAAGCAAAGAATCAAGGACTATTCTAATGAAGTTGGAGGTTCAAATCTGCTGGTGTATCCAACAGTTGCACGTAAACTACGACATGTCACCACTTTAGAATGGGGACTTATGATGTGCCTTATAGAAATGTTTATCATTGAGGGCAACTGGATATTAATATTTTCTCTAGCACATGTATAATTCAAAACATGTTGGCTATTCTAAAGTAATCGAACACATTCAGTTGGCTAACACAACCTTCTTCTCACTTTGATTGTAAGTACTACATTCGCGTGTGCTTCGAAGCTCTTCCGAAACACTATTGCATTGGAGAAGGATGAGGAGCAAGTGAGCTTTATCAATATGAGGATAAAGGCCTTCTGGGAATGTCTG
This sequence comes from Azolla caroliniana, assembly GCF_043228905.1. NCBI lineage: Eukaryota > Viridiplantae > Streptophyta > Polypodiopsida > Salviniales > Salviniaceae > Azolla > Azolla caroliniana. The sequence continues at coordinate 11,704,459 of NW_028230442.1, read as the reverse complement.
GATCAAGACAAAGAGGTCGGCGCAAAGCACATCGCTGATATAGAATGGTTTCAAGTTGCCTCTTGTGAGCCGATTCCTCCGTTAGTTGGTGAACTTGGGGAGCTCATTGATCTTGATGATGAACTTATTGAGGACCCTATGGTTGCTCGCTTAACTGAGGAGGACACAAATGCACAAATATGCAATGATAGTTCTCAAAAGGAGGAAGAGGAGAACGATGTAGATACATTGATTGCTATGTGAACATTGTATCATTAGAGCCCTATGAACTAGTGTATAATATCTTTTGCAATACATTGATAATTCACATTTTAATCCAAGTTTTATTCTTTCCATTTGCTTGGTTTATTCTCTATAACATCTTGTGGTTTATTGTCGTTAACATTTTGAATTGTAATATACATTTAACTTTACCATTTCATTGTTACATCCAAATCCATTTGCTTGGTTTATATTGCCACAATACCCATTTGGATCCAAATCCATTTGATGAAATTATTTTGAATTATAATATACCTTTAACTTTATAGTTTCATTGTATCCTAAACCATTTGCTTGGTTTATGGTCTGTAACACCCATTTGGATTCAAATCCATTCGATGAATTTATTTTGAATTATCATATACCTTTAGCTTACAGTTTCATTGTATCCTAAACCATTCGCTTGGTTTATGGTTTGTAACACCTATTTGGATCCAAACCCATTTGATGAATTTATTTTGAATTATAATATACCTTTAACTTTACAGTTTCATTGTATCCTAAACCATTTGCTTGGTTTATGGTCTGTAACACCCGTTTGGATCCAAACCCATTTGATGAATTTATTTTGAATTATAATATACCTTTAACTTTACAATTTCATTGTATCCTAAACCATTTGCTTGGTTTATGGTCTATAACACCCGTTTGGATCCAAACCCATTTGATGAATTTATTTTGAATTATAATATACCTTTAACTTTACAGTTTCATTGTATCCTAAACCGTTCGCTTGGTTTATGGTCTCTAACACCTGTTTGGATCCAAATCCATTCAATCTGTTTATTTAGAATTATAATATACCATTAACTTTACAATTTCGTTGTATCTAAATCCATTCGCTTGGTTTATTGTCTGTCACATTTGAATTAAAATATACATTTATAGACAATTGAAACTCTACAATTTCATTGTATCTAGTATTTTGAAATATTGTCTACATTTTGGATTGAAATAACATTAATAGCCATGTCTCCAACTTTATCCAATATATGATCCATGGTTGTAGGTGCTCTCATTCCTGGTTGTTTATGGGTATTCTCCAAAAATAATGAGTATTCCTTGGTATGTATGGCGATAGACTGTATAAGACAAATGATAGTCGTATACAATATGAGGGCTTGACCAAACCGATTAGAGAGAGTTCTGAATTATGATAGATTATAGACACCAGAAATTAAGGAGAGAGACTCCAGAAATTAAGAGAAAAGATAAAGAAGACGAGAAAGAGATAAGCATGCTATAATATTCTACTATCAAGACAATACAAAAGGGATAAACTCCAAATTCAACCAAAAGACTAAAGAACTTCTTGACTTCCAATCACTCAAACCCACAAATTTCTTTCTCTATTCTACCTTAATCTCTTTCCTCCTTCGAATATGCTTCCTTCATCCCCCTTCTAACAAGTCTCTTGTCACTTCTTGTCTATCTTCCTCTCCCATTTCCTCTCTTTTTCACACTCTTTATAGAAAAAATTTATCTCCTATTTTTAGATATGACACAACGACCTTCTCATCCTCGTATCTCCCTCATCTAAGCTCCAAATTTAGCAATATAAAAAGTTAAAGATAGCTGACATTACGAGATTTCCAACCCATATTTGCACATGATATTTGGACTTCAAACGAATGAGTTATGACCATTCGTTTTAGACTGTTTTTAGGTGGCCCGCTTTTTCTTTTTGTACTTTTCTCTGTGTCTCTTACTTTTACTTTTTTTACTTTTCTCCGCACAACATCCAATTGTTGAAGATTTTGGGCAATTGACACACTCTCCTTCAGCTTGATGTGGTGTTTGATCACATTCACCCTTTTTATCTTTGAACAACTACTTATGAATAACGTTGGAAACTTAGTAGAAAGAGAAATAAACCTTAGATGTTCTTCTCCTTGGATATTGCTTGATATCTTCTTCTTCTTTCCTTCAGTGTGATAATGCCTTCTTCAATGCCTTCTTCTTTGCCCTTAAACACCACAAACAATTTCTTTTCCCTAGCCCACACAGATTCATCACTTGTTATGCTTTCCTCTTCTTTCTTTCGACTATCGATATATAATTCCTTCTCCTTTATACAATTAATTACTCGTGGTACAAACAAGTTGTAGAAGATGTTAAACCTCTTCAATGGTGATAAGTTCCTCATACTCCAATCCTTTATTATATGTAATTATTGCATCCAAGGTCTTACTAATATTAAGGAATAAGATGAACCTTTAATAAGTATAACATGTAAATCCATGGAAATGGGTATGCCAAAAAATTTAATAGCCATATCCTCTATAGCTCCAAAATGAGAGGTCAATACCCCATCAACCATGTCTAGCTTGGTAGTTCACTTTTGATATATAAGATTTCCAATCTTACTCACTACAACTTTAGATGTAGGATCAATTCTAATATCACTATCAACTAAACAATCTTTAATTAAAAGAGCTTTAATGGTTACCGGGATAGTGGGTTGAATATCCTTTCGGTCTCTAACTTGCACAAAACCTACGTAATGCACGGTCTTTTGCCTTTGACGAATACTTGCAATCCTCCCCTACTCCTTTGGTAATGTAGGAGATAATTGGAGAAGTTGCGGTCATGTTATCCTTGGTCCACTTGATACCAATTCATGCTTCAAATTGAAATCTTCTACACCTTCTCCCATAGGATATCCTCCATCTTTATCTTCCTTTTGTCATGTCTCCTTCTCAATTTCTCCTCTTTCACATTCTCCTTTGACTTCCTCTTGTGTCTTGATACACTAGATTCTCCTACTACTTCTTTCTCCTTTTGAGGGGCTTTTGTCCTTTTCACAGGAGCTACTTCACAAGCATTATCACTATCATCAATAAAATTAAGAAGATTCACATTATGAGGAATTGTAGGAACTTGAGCCATAGGAAGGGCTATGGCTTCACCTCCTTCTATTCCATTGTTGATAGGTTGTTGCCCATTCATTTGCACTTGAGACATGCATCTTGCAATACGTCTTTGTTGTCAATGAGGACATATTGTTGGGATGTGTCCCTCCTCTTGACAAGAATAAAAAATTACGCCTTGATGCCCTCCAAAGCCACCACTATCAAGAATGGTGTTGTGAATTGCTTGGGATTGTCGCAAATGGGCCATCACTTGATCAAAGCGTCGATTCACCAAGGCCATTGTACCTTGTTCACTCTTTACTTGCTCCACTTCTTAAGATACAATTGTTGGGTTTATTTTTGTGGTAGTATACACATTTGGAAACACTTGTCCACCATGCACAATTGAAGATGAGGCTTGAAAGTTGGCACGTGGCATCAAGTTTGCATCCAAAGCCATCACTTGGCAAAATCCCATGGAACTCATCATCTTCACTTTCCGATCATAACCTTGACAAACTTGGATGAAAGCTTGAAAAGATGTAGGATCCTTCAAGTTTGCCTCCAAATGAAAATACATGTTTAGACCCATCTTGAATCGTTCCATCTTAAACCACTCGTTTTCAGTGCCACCACGAAGATGAATCCACATCATCAACAATTCTTGGAAATTTCCTTCATACTCTATGAAACCAAAAGGTGATTCCATCTTTAGTTAAAAAAGTTCTTCCCTTACTTCGGTTTCACTTCGTCGTTGAATATATCTTGTATGAAATTGATGCACCAACAATTGATGTTCTCCTTGTTTGTTTGGTGGAAGAGATTCATACTAATCTTGAGCTCGACCATAGAAAGTAGCTACCAACAAAGAAAACTTTTCATTGTCGGTGATGGGTCCAATAGAGACAACATGATGCTCAAAGGATGCCAAAAAGGCATCAACATCTTGTGTTCTTTCACCCGAAAACGAGAATTGCATTGCTAGGTTAATGTAGTATAATAACACAAACAAAGGATAATATTTTCCTCTTATACGGAAAGGATTGACCCTCTCTGGAGCACCAAAATGATAGAATGTATTAGACAAATGATAATCGTACACAATATGAGGCCTTGACCAAACCGATTAGCGAGAGTTGTGAATTACGATAGATTATAGAGACCAAGGTGGCTACGAATTAGGGAGAGAGATTCAAGAAATTAAGAGAAAATATAGAGAAGATGAGAAAGCGATAAGAATGCTATAGTATTCTATTATCAAGACAATACAAAGGTGTAAAAGATTTCTTGCGGAAGCGTTAGAAAGAACAGTACACAGAGAGAGGGAGAGAGGGAGAGAGAGACACACTATTTTTCAAAATTATATGAATACTCTGTGCTCTATATTTTACAATGCGCTCATCAGCGCTATTTATACAAGTCCACACGGGACTGTTTGAAGTACGGTGTACTTCAATGCTCACACGAGCATCTGACACTAAGTACGAGACTATAACTGCCTAGTAGTCTAACCTATACTAGGCTTCTGGTTACGGATTGGATCCGGCATACCGGCTCCCCAACTCACCGGTCCTTACTGCTTACCGGCTCGGTTGCTCACCGGCATACCGATTCATCTCGCTTACTTGCTCAGGCTTATTCAGCCGATCCGGCTCCGGTTGAGCTTGCCTCTCAACACTCCCCCTCAAGCTCAGCCTGAGGTAGGGTCGTAGTGTCAACCTCTGTGGCAGCCGGTTCTTCCAACCGACTTCTCCTGGCGTCGCTTAGCCTTGCTCGCGCTCCTTGTCCGGTTCGGTCCTGTTTGCCGCGACCCCTTTGGTTCTGCGTGCCTCAACATTCGGCATGTCTGCTCAATAGGCCCATCTCAGCTCCTTCGCTGCTATGACCCCGGCGCTTGCCGATCTGTCGGTTCCTCCGCGATGGCATCGACTTCCGTTGCGTCCGTGTCTCCTTGGCCTCTCGTTGATCCGACTCATCCGGATCCTTCTGTTGATCCGAATCGGCTATCTCCAACTCGTTCCAGCTCTTGTCCGAATTGGTATCCTCCGATTCGATTTTCGGCTTCAGGCCTCTCACCACATCGAACCACGTCCGGGTCTTGGCCTTCTTCGTGCTTCCCTTGGCTTCTTCAACCGGTTCACCGAAGTCGAATTCTTCATGGCCATTACGATCGTGATGACCTCCACATAGCATGCACTTCTCTTCCTGAGTGTACACTTCTTCTTCACAGCCGCTCACTCCGACCTGTTCAGATGTGCCGACTTCCTTTGTCGACTTGGCTTCATTTTTCTTCTTGTCTCCATCTCTACCGGTTCTTCTCTAACCTACGGGTTCAACAATTTTTTTTCCTTTGCCCGTTTTGGTAGTGTCTTTGCCCTTGCGTCTCCCCCTCAAGTGCGGCATGTCGAGATGCTAAACACCAAGCATTTCGGTAAAGTGCAGCAACTTGTCCGACCTGAGCGGCTTGGTGAAGATGTCGGCAACTTGCTGATCTGTGTGAACATACCGTAGTTCAACTTCACCGCTCAGGACCCGCTCACGCACGAAGTGATAATGCACTTCTATGTGCTTTGTGCGTGCATGGAACACAGGGTTCTTGGCGAGCTGCATGCTGCTGAGGTTATCGCAGAAGATCAAGATCGGGGTCGGTACCTCGATCTGCAGCTCTTGGAGTAGTCGCCGAAGCCAAATGGCTTCGCAGGTGGCAACAGTCGCGCCCCGGTATTCAACCTCAGTGCTGGATAGAGCCATTGTTGGCTGCTTTTTGCTGCTCCACACAACATCCGCGCTCCCAAGAGAAAACATAAAGCCGGAAGTTGAGCGACAATCCGTTGCATCGCCAACCCAGTCGGCATCCGTGTAGCCGACAAGCTCTTCGGTTATACCTTGTCGGTATAAGAGCCCCCGGTCCTTAGTGCCGCTTACATACCTCAGTATTCGTTGCGCGCACTAAAGGTGCTCCACGGTCGGCTTCTGCATGAATTGGCTTACCACTCCGACCGGATAGCTAATGTCGGGTCGGGTGATGGTCAAGTAGATTAGGCTTTCGACTATTTGTCGGAAGCGTTTCTCATCGCAGGCTAGTCCGGAGTTGGGACGGATCTTCTGATTCCGGTCCAGGGGTGTGGAGACAGGTCGGCATTCCGTCATGCCAAACTTGTACAGTGCATTCAACGCATAATGGCGTTGAGAAAGCAATATTCCGTCGGGGGTGCGGATCACCTCGATCCCCAAAAAATAATGAAGGTCCCCCAAGTCCTTCATATCAAATGCGTCCGACAACTGGGACTTGACGCGGTTGATTTCCGAAAGACCTGGGCCGGTGATGACTAAATCATCAACATAGAGTAAGATACATACTGGACCGTTTGAGCCTTGACGGATGAACAGGGAAGAGTCCGACTTAGAGGCAACAAACCCCATCTTTCACAACCGATGCGTGATCTTAGCATTCCAAGCACGGGGGGCTTGCTTGAAGCCGTACAACGACTTCCTCAGCCGGCATACCGCCGACTTGTTCACCTCCGACTGAAATACGGGGGGTCGAGTCATAAAGACTTCTTCTTCAAGATCTCCTTGAAGGAAGGCATTCTTCACATCCATCTGATGAAGATGCCACCCCCTTGCCGCAACAACCGCTAGTACCACACGAACCGTCGTCATCTTCGCTACAGGAGCGAAGGTCTCGTCGTAGTCGATTTTGTGGGTCTGTGCATATCCCTTCGCCACTAACCAGGCCTTGTACCGGTTAACTGTACCAACGGCATTGTACTTTACCTTGTACACCCACTTGCATCCGATCGGTTTACGGTGACGTGGAGGGTCAACCAGGTCCCAAGTTCCTTGGCATCCAGTGCCCGCATTTCTTCCTCCATAGCGTCACGCCAATTTGAGTCCTTTGCCGCTTCTGCGTAGCTCTCCGGCTCACGCACTTCCGCGACCTTGGTCATGTACGCATAATGATGCGCCATGTACTCGTTATACCCGTACCGTTTAACGAGATCCTTTTGGCGGGTGGACCGGCGTAACTCACCATTACCCGGTATGAGACCCTTCTTGGCCCGTTCAGTCTTCGTTCCCGAAGATCTGCCTATGTCCTGCTGAAGTTAGATACGCACCGATCCGACTCATCATTGCCGGTCTCGAATTCCGGCATCTTCTGCTTCCCTTTCTCTTTGTGTGTGAACCGTCTTCTCGGTTCCTTGCGCAGGGAGAGCATGACAGAGTCTCCACTACTCGCCGTCTCATCATCCGACTGGTTGGACTGATCCAGTCTCTCATTCGGTCCGCTTAACCGGAACGATTCCGGACCCTCATCTTGAGTCCCGGCTTCATCTTTCCCTACCTAGGCCGGTTCGGGCTCACTAGCCCCATCCTCCAACATCTGGTCGGGATCGGAAGTTGGAATCGATAAGGAATACCACGATGTCGATTCATCAAACTCGACATCTTGGCTAACTCGGACCTGCTTCGTCCGGGGGTTATAACACTTATACCCCTTTTGCTCTTGAGCATAGCCGACTAGGATGCATTTTTCTGATTTTGCATCCAGCTTTCTCCGCTTCTCATCCGGCACATGTACATAGCCTATGCTGCCGAATATCCGGAGCTGTCTCAAATTCGGCTTGCGCCCGAAATACAGCTCGTGAGCTGACACCTTGTCCCCGATCCGGTAGAACAGACGTTTGGACCGCCTCCGCCCAGTAGAACTTGGGCATGCTCTTTTCCTCCAGCATTGCCCTAGCCACGTCAATCAACGACCAATTCTTCCTTTCGGCCACACCGTTCTGTTGCGGTGTGTATCTGCAACTGAATTCTCGCTGAATTCCCTTTTGTTGCAGATAGTTGTTGAATTGACTAGAAAAGTACTCTTTTCGGCCATCCGACTGTAGGCATTTGATCTTCCTCTCCGATTCCCATTCCACCATCTTCTAGAGGCTCCGGAAACACTCAAAGACTTCGTTCTTTTGTTCAATGAGGTAGATCCACGTATGCCGCGTGTAGTCGTCGATGAAGGAGACGAAATATCGACTCCCGCCAATGCTAACATTTTGTGCTAGTCCCCACACATCCAAATGGATAAGATCGAGCTTGTTATGGCTTCGATTTCTTTCGATGGGGAATGGAAGCCGGTGTTGCTTCCCGAGTTGGCAGGATTCACAAATCTGGGCTCTCCGGCCGCTAAACTTCGGCAAACCGAAAACGACTTGTTCCGTTTGCAGGTCTTGAAGCCTCCGATAGTTGACGTGGCCGATCCGCTTGTGCCACATGTCGATATCCGACTCGACCTTCTGTCCTTTGGCGAACAGTGCGGTGCCAACGTCATTGGTGTTGAGGATAAACATCCTCCCATCTCTGCGCCCTTGCGCAATAACTTCGCCCTCATCCTCAATGAAGCACCCGAGGTGCGTAAACCGCACCTGCATCCCCTGGTCGACCATCTGTCCGACCGACACCAGGTTCTTGTTGATCGTCCAAACATGTAATATATTCATCAGCTTCCCCCTCTGTCCAACGTGGCTCAAAGGGACTTCACCGACGTGCACGATCGGATGGGGAGTGTCGTCTCCGGTTTCAACAACTCCCGGTTGATCCGGCTTCTCCAAAAAGGAGAACCACTCCTCGTGGCTCGTCATGTGGTTCGATGCACTGGAGTCAACGTACCACACTTCCTCCGATTTGGAAGTGGTCTTCTTCATTGAGTTTGCCTTGTGCTTCATCATCAAGGCTGGCCCCTTACCGTTCTTGGATCCTCCCGATCCGTTTGCGTAGTGTGAGCTTTGCCGGCCTTCCTTACCAGTCTTGCCGGATCCGGATTTGTCCGAATCGGCACGCTTTCTCCAGCACTCGCTTTCCTTGTGGCCCTTTTTGCCACAGCACCAGCATTCCGTAGCGGATTTGTCTTGCCGGCCTCCGGCACCACCTTGACTCCCCCTGCTTGTGGAAGTCCCGGAACTGTTGTCGACACGCTCACTGTGCCTTCGTTCCTGCTCTTGCCGGCCACCTCCATTGCGTGCCGACCTGCCTCGTCCACCATGCCCGCGGGACCGATCCGCTCCCGTGTACAACATCCGTCTGTCTAGGGATGCACTGGTAGATGCACCGGCGTGGTTCTCCTCTACAAGGAGCATCGACTGTAAGTCGAAAAATGAGGGTGTATTCTCCCTTGTACAAACCGCAGTCCGGAAAGCTCTGAACTTGGATGCCAGGCCTCCAAGACAGACCTGCACCATTTCGTCTTCCTCTACTGTGACGTTAATAGAGGCAAGCAAGTCACAGATTCCTTTGATCCGGTCTGTGTAATCTGCCACCGACATGTTCTTATGTCGAACATTGCTAAACTCCTGTCTGAGTTGCATCTTCCGGGCAATGGTGCTTGCGGCGAAGATCTTTTTCAAGTTTCCCCAACCATCCTTCAGTGTCTTGGCGTCACAGATATGGCTGAGTAGCTGGTCACCAACACTGGACGCGAAGCAGTACATCACCTTGCTTGCCGCCTGTTCCCACATTGGGAAGTCCTTGTGCGTCGTCTCCTGTGTTGAGTCGTTCACTCCGTCAACATAACTCCAGTAGCCATGCCCAAGCAGGTACTGGTGCATCTTGTATGACCAAGATGCGTAGTTGGTTCTGTCGAGCTTCTCCACCGGGAGCGACGTAGCCATACCTCTGTCCATTTCTCCTTTTGTGTCTGTTTTCCGATCTGTTAGGGTTTCCTTCACAAGCGTAGATGTTTGCAGCAGAGGTTCTCAACCCACGCACTCTGATACCATGTAAAAGATTTCTTGCGGAAGCGTTAGAAAGAACAGTACAGAGAGAGAGAGAGAGAGAGAGAGAGAGAGAGAGAGAGAGAGAGGGAGGGAGAGAGAGACACACGCTCATCAGCGCTATTTATATAAGTCCACACAGGACTGTTTGAGGTACGGTGTACTTCAATGCTCACACATGCACCTGACACTAACTACGAGACTATAACTGCCTAGTAGTCTAACCTATACTAGGTTTCCGGTTACGGATTGGATCCGGCATACCGGCTCCCCAGCTCACCGGTCCTTACTACTTACCGGCTCGGTTGTTGACCGGCATACCGATTCATCTCGCTTACTGGCTCAGGCTTATTCAGCCGATCCGGCTCCGGTTTAGCTTGCCGCTCAACAAAAGGGGATAAACTCCAAATTCAACCTAAAGACCAAAGAACTTCTTGACTTCCAAGCACTCAAACCCACAAATTTCTTTCACTATTCTACCTTAATCTCTGTCCTCTTTCAAATATGCTTCCTTCTTCCCCTTTCTAACAAGTCTCTTGTCACTTCTTGTCTATCTTCCTCTCCCCTTTCCTCTCTTTTTCACGCTCTTTATAGAAGTTTTTTCATCTCTTATTTGTAGCTATGACACAACGACCTTCTCATCCTCATATCTCCATCATCTAAGCTCCAAATTTAGCAACATAAAAATTTAACAATAGCTGACGTTACGAGATTTCCAACCCATAATTGAACATGATATTTGGACTTCAAACGAATGAGTTATGACCATTCTTTTTGGATTGTTTTTAGGTGGCCCGCCTTTTCTTTTTTTACTTTTCTCTTACGTTTAGTTTGACTTCTCTTTAAGATCTTGGTTCGTGTTCTTGCCCTCCAAATGTGAATGCTCCATACCTTATATTCTTCTAGTGTTCAATATCTTGAATTCTAAAAACACTTTCACATATGGGTGTGTCCTCTTTCACATACCTTTCTTGGTGTTTCCTCTTATGAAGTTGTCATGTATGATTCACTATTGATCATTCAATGTTATCTCTAATTTGGACACATTTGTATAGTTTGCTTGGATTTCCACAAACATTAGTGCAAGGTATTATATCCTACAAATTTCACTAAGAATTAGTCTACATCAACTATAATCACAAATTATAAGTAAACATCACTTCCATCTCAAGCATATACACTTCTATAGGATGGTTAAACCTGCACAAGGACTTCCACACCCCAACTTATAAATCTAGGGTTCAAATTTAATAATATTGTTCTAAAACTTGATCATGTGTCAAACAAGAGAGCCATTACGATATTCTTAAATTTAAATACATTGCGTAGGAGTAGATTATCAACTTTATAGATGTACTATAAACTACATGTTTTCTATATTCATACTTGTTGTGTATTAATAATTTGGCAAATTCTACCCCTCTAGTTGATCATTTGATACTACAGTGCCCTGTTTTGGTAAATAGCCTAAATTTATACAATTATAAAGGGAATCTAAAAGTGGAATGTGTGATCCTTCCACTTGTGAACACGAATGTGTTCTATGTGCAATTTTGCACTTATTAGGATTCTATTGTCCTCCATCTCCATCTATTTTAGCGTTTAAAGGTCTAAAATCCACACATACTCTCCACTTGCCATTCTTCTTAGGTATTATGACAACTGGAGATACCCAATCAACATAATCTATAGGTCAAATAAATCCAATACCCAATAACTTGATTACCCCTTCCTCCAATATCTCTCTCCTTATATTGCCCAACCTTTGTAGTTTTTGAGGAACTGGCATTACATTGCTATGCAACTTTATCTCATGTAACACAGAATGTGTTCCCCTCATTTGAGTATACTCTTTAGCAAACAACTTAGGATGCTTGTTAAACAACATAGAATATTAGTTTTTCTCTTCTTTAGTCAAATCAGGGGATAACATTATCATGAGTTCCTCCTTGGGCACATTGGGCTGACTTTTGGTGGGTTCTAACCCAAATCCACATAAGTAAACTCCTATATGTAATAACTCATACTCATCATCAACCTCATCCTCTTCACTTGAAGAAAAGGATTCCTCATTTGAAAGTCCTTCAACATCATCTTGCTCTTCTTCTTTTAATCTATAATCTAGGAGATAAAGTAATTGTCCTGTCTTCATATGACAATTCACTCTCTGACCATGAGGCTTATCAATGAACAATTCTAATTCCTCACAATGTCAATCTTTTCTTACTCTCATACCCATCAACCATGGTCTTCGTAGTATTAGTGGATAAGCCCTTGGTCATGCGGGCATGAAGTGCAAATCCACTAATACTTGCTGCCCTAACACTACAACTCTACTTGCTCTGCTACTCCCACACATCGCACTATTGCATTATTTGCCATGTTCATATTATATGCATGTTTTCTATTAATATCTAAACGTAATCTTCTTGTCGTATCCTCCTAAAGCGTATGCGAAAGACACAGAGTACACTGTTCGGAAGCATGATAGTTCGGTAAAGCACAGAAGTCACAGAGGAAGAGACGGAGAGACGGAGAGAGCAGAAAATGAAACTATATTCAAAAAATAATTCCCTATATGTTCTCTGTACATACTTCGTGCTCAGTGAGCACCTTTTATACAAGCCTTGAAAATTGGGCTGGCACAAGTACTTATAGTACTTGACCGCTCATAAATGATCATCCTACATTTACTCCCAAAATTATTAGGATCGAGGAATAACATTCCAACGGCCTCTCAGTTTACAAATTGCTACGACCATATTTTGCGTACGATTTTACGCTCCCAATCTACACACTGGGTTACGCACTCGTTTACGCACCCAATATTGAGCTTGTCTCTTAACACTCACCCTCAAGCTCAACTTGATGTTCCATATGCTTTTTCGGATCTTCGTACCGGCCTCTCCTAGCTTCATGCCGCGCTCATGCTCCTCGATCCGTTCGATTCCACGCGCTTCGACCCTTCCATTCGGCTTGTCTGCTCATGCGGCCCTTCTCAACTCCCTTGTTGTCGCGATGTTGGCGCCTCTTTCGCTGCCCTTTCCTCCGCTTGTTCCTTAGTCGATTCGTAATGTCCGAATTGAATATTTCGATTGAATCGGTCACTTCCAATTCAATTCCACTTCTGCCCGATTTGGCTATCTCCAATTCACCTTTTGTTTTCAGGCCCTTAACAACATCAAACCACGTCTTGGTCTTGGCCTTTACGCCCTTCTTGGCTGTATTTCCCCTTTGTTCAGATGTCTTCGGGTCTTCCTTGCGATTACGAACCCTATTTTCTTCTTCGGCTTCTTCAGCCGGCCCGAAATTGAATTCTTCATCTGATTTTGCATCACGGTCACTACTCCTTGCACGCTCTTGTTCCTGTTCCTATCTCCCCCTCAAGTTCGGTATGACGCAACCCCAGCTCAACCGAGAAATGTCATAACTTGTCGAGACCAAGGGGCTTGGTGAAGATGTCGACAATCTGCCGACCCATTGGAACATACGCCAATTCTACTTCACCAGAAAGGACATGCTTGCGAACAAAATGTTAGTGCACCTCAATGTGCTTGGTTCGGGTGTGGAAGATAGGGTTCTTTGCAAGGTGGATGCTGTTGAGGTTGTCACAATAGATCATCGTCGGATCGGACACCTCCACAATCAAATCCCGTAATAGCCGTTTCAACCAAATGACTTCACACAAAGCAATAGTCGCCCCTCGATATTTGGCATCTGTGCTCGACAACGCTATTTTCGACTGCTTCTTACTGCTCCACGCAATCGCCTCACTTTCCAATGAGAATGTGTATCCAGATGTGGATCTACGATCGTGGGCATTTCTGGCCCAATCGGCATCTGCGTAGCCAACTAATTGTTCGGCTACGCCTGTACAATACAACAACGCCATGTCTTTCGTGTCGCTGACATATCATAATATCCTTTACGCACACTGAAGGTGTTCGTTTGTGGGTTGCAACATAAATTGACTGATCATTCCGATAGGGTAGCTAAGATCTGACCGAGTAATCGTCAAGTAAATTAGGCTTCCGACAATCTGTCAGAACCGTATTGGGTCGCACGTCGTACCCGAACCTTGGCGAAGTTTTACATTTCTTTCTAGAGGGGTCATGATGGGTTTACAATCTGTCATCCTGAACTTGAAGAGCATATTCAGCGCGTAATGACATTGACTAATCAATATGCCTTCGGGGGTACGGATCACGTCGATCCCAAGGAAGTAATGAAGGTCTCCAAGATCCTTCATTTCGAAAGATGCTGCGAGCTGGGACTTGACACGGCCGATTTCTTCCAGGTCGGCACCGACGATGACTAAATCATCAACCTAAAGTAAAAGACAAACCGGTCCATGTCGACCTTGCCAAATGAACAATGAAGAGTCCGATTTGGACATCGTAAACCCCATGCTACACAACCGCTGCGTAATCTTCGCGTTCCAAGCTCACGGGGCTTGTTTAAGTCTGTATAACGCCTTCTTCAATCGGCAAACTGCTGAAGTGTTTTGTTCAGATAGAAATCCGGGGGGTTGTACCATGTACACTTGTTCCTCAAGATCACCTTGCAAGAACACATTCTTTACATCCATCGGATGTAGATGCCACCCCTTTGCCGCAACTACGGCTAGCAGAACTCGCACGGTAGTCATCTTCGCGATTGGGGCAAAGGTCTCTTTGTAATCTACGTCGTGCTTCTGCGCGTAGCCTTTCACAACCAACCAGGGCTTATATCAGTTTACCGAGCCGTCGGTGTTGTATTTCACCTTAAAACCCCATCTACATCCGATCGGCTTAACACCTTTAGGTGCGTCAACCAGGACCCAAGTCTCGTTGTTTGATAATGTGTGCATCTCTTCCTCCATTGCGGCACGCCAGTTTGTGTCTTCTGCTGCTTCTACGTAGCTCTCCGGCTCACGCACTTCCACCACTTGTGTCATGTACACGTAATGGTGTGCCATGTATTCATTGTACCCGTATCTTTTTACGGGGTTCTTCAGGCGGATAGATTGGTGTAATTCGTGATTACTCGATTTCACGACCTTTTCGATCGATTTCGACCTCTTCCGCGGAGGTTGCTTCTCGATTGGCCCGAAGTCAGATTCGCTCCGATCTGACTCGGCACTGCGGAAATCGTATTCCAACACTTTCTTCTTCCCTTTTCCTTTATGTGTAAACCGTCTTCTTAGTTCTTTACGTGGGGACAACACGGACGAGTCTCCACTACTCGTCGATTCTTCATTTGGTTGGCTATCTCGGCCCAACCCCTCATTCGGCCCGCGTAGCCGAAATGAGATCGAACTCCGATTTCCTCATCACATGTAGGCAGCTCGGCCTCGCTGATCTCTTCTTCAGAGTTTGGAATGGAGTCATGAGGTATTGGAGGTGAAGGCAAGTACCACGAAGTGGGCTCTTCTCTTCAAATACGACATCTCAGCTTACACGAACTTCCTTTGTCATGGGTTATAGCACTTATACCCCTTTTGTTCGTCTGAATAGCTGACCAAGATACACTTCTTCGTTTTGGTGTCCAACTTCCTCCTCTTCTTCTCCTTCGGAACATGCACATACACAATGCTGCCGAAAATCCACAAGTGTGCCAACTTCAGCTTCTTTCCGAAATACAACTTGTGTGGCGACACTCCTCCATTAGCAGAAGCCCAATTCTACAAATAAACAGTCGTCCTTACGGCTTCAGCCCAGTAAAACTTCGGCATATGCTTCTCTTCAAGCATGGCCCTGGCCGCTTCTTCGATTGTCCAATTCTTCCACTCAACTACGCCGTTCTGCTCCGGCGTATATCTACACTAGAATTCACATCGAATTCCCTATAGATAACTCGTGAACTGGTCGGAGAAGTATTCCTTCCCGCTATCAGACCATAGGCACTTGATCTTACGCCTTGTTTCCCTTTCTGCAAGGCTCTTCACCTTCAGGAACCACGCGAAGACTTCGCTCTTTTTCGCGATCAAGCACGCCCAAGTGTGCCGAGTGAAGTCATCGATGAAGATTACGAAGTAACAGCTTCCACCGAGACTCATGTTCTATGCCGATCCCCATACATCTGAATGGATTAAGTCGTGCGGATTTCGACTCCGATTACGCTCGTTTGGGAACACAAGTCGGTGCTGCTTTCCTAGTTGGCAAGCTTCATAGACTTGGCCATTACAGCCCCGAAATTTCGGCAAACCGAAAACAGTGTTCTTCATTTGCATTTCACGAAGCCGTGGGAAGTTAACGTGGCTGAACCGCTTGTGCCACAAGTCGATGTCTGACTCGACCTTCTATCCTTTCGTGAACAACGTGATTCCGGCTTGATTGGTGTCGAGGATGAACATTCTCCCTTCACGGTGCCCTTGCGCGATAACTTGGCCTTCCTCTTCGATGTAGCACCTGAGGTGCGTGAAAGTGTGATTTGTAACGCCTTCCTACATCTCTTCCGCTCGATTCTGCTTTGTCCGAATCAGCTCTCTTCTTCCAGCACTCGTTGTCCCTGTGGCCTTTCTTGCCACAGTACCAACATTCCGTTGCAACCTTCTGTTGCCGCCTTCCGGTGCCGCTATGAATCCCCCTGCTGCCCGCACGTTCTACTCTTTTCGGCCGCCTCCACTGCACTCCGATCCGCCTCCTCCCCCATGACCACAGGGCCTGTCTTCCTCCATATACAACATCTTGTCGTCGGTATGCGCACTCGTCGATGCACCCGTGTGATTTACCTCCACAAGCAACATCGACTAAAGCTCGAAGAACAAAGACATATTCTCCCTTGGGTAGACTGCCATTTGGAATGCTCCGAACTTTGATGCTAAACCTCCAAGACAAACCCGCACCATTTCTGACAGGAACTACACGTTCCCTATGCGCCACGCTCGGCCACAACCGAGCTTAGAATCATCCATAGAAAACGGGAAATGAAAGCACGACACAATGGAGAGAGGAGTACACAGGATGTTAGCGTGGAAAACCCAAACTAGGGAAAAACCACGGCAGCCCACAGACTGCAAACTATCACTATATCAAAATGTACAACAGTAAAGCACCGAGGCAATGACCTCGAGCTTGCTATCTTCGCCACAGACGGCGGTTACAACAGAGGCAACAACCTCTTCCTCTCTCTCTCTCTCTCTGTACACAGTTACGCGTTCTAATCTTGCACCAACAAGAATGACAACAACATGCGCACACAGTTTGCCCTAAGTCATATTTATACCAATATGACTTTTCGGCTATTTACACATATAGCCCCGATGGACTCTCAGAAACACATTTACAAATATGTCCCTTCATCTGGTAAGCACTCCTCACCGGGCCTGCATCATCCAGTGCTAACCGGGTACTCCTCGTCCGGTTCTCACCGGGTCTTCCGTAGCCGGGTCTTCGTCATCCGGTTCTCACCGGGTCTTCCGTAGTCGGGTACTCTTCAATCGGTTCTCACCGGGTCTTCACCATCCGGCTCTTGTCGGGTCTTCTTCATCCAGTTCTCACCGGGTCTTCCGTAGTTGGGTACTCTTCATCCGGTTTCGGCCTCGGCCTATCGGCCTCGGCCAAGTTTGCTCATCAGTACTGTTCTTCTCACTTCCCATCCGGAGGGACCTGTTTCCTAACAATTTCATCCTCCTCGACATTCACATTGATGGAGGCAAGAGAGTCGTAGATCTCCTTGATTTGGGCCGTGTAATCAGCCCAGACAAATCTTTCTGCCAGACATTGCTAAGCTCCTACTTGAGTTGCAACTTCTTGGCCGTTGTGCTTGCGGTAAAAATCCCCTTCAGATTCGCCCACGCGTCCTTTGGCGTCTTAGCATCCTGAATGTAGCTCAAGAGCTGGTCACTCACACAAGACGCGAAGCAGTAAAGAACTCTGCTTGCTGCTTGTTCCCAAGCCGAAAAATCTCATATGTGTTGATTCAGGTGTTGTATCATTAGCTCTTTTGACATAACTCCAGTAACAATGACCAAGCAGGTACTGGTGCATCTTGTATGACTAAGATGCGTAGTTGCTCCTGTCGAGCTTCTCAGTCGGTAGCGAGCTTCCCATTCCTCTGTCTTTATCGCAAGCTTTTTTGTCGGCTGCAGAGGAGTCTCAACCCTCGCACTCTGATACCATGTAAAAGAATGTGTGCGGAAGCGTATGCAAAAGACAAAGAGTACACGGTTCGGATGCACGACAATTCAATAAAGCACAGAAGTCATAGAAGGAGAGAGGGAGAGACACAGAGAGCTAAAAACGATACTATATTCAAAAAATAATTCTCTGTATGTTCTCTATACATACTTCGTGCTTAGTGAGCACCTTTTATACAAGCCCTGACAATTGGGCTGACACAAGTACTTATGGTGCTTGACCACTCATAAATGAGCATCCTACATTTACTCCCAAAATTATTCCTTACAAGGAATAACATTCCAACGGCCTCTCAGTTTACATACCGCTACGACCATATTTTGCATACAATGCACTGGGTTACGCACCCATTTACGCACCCAATGTTGAGTTTGTCTCTCAACACCTCCTTTATGACACATACTTCTGCACCACCATCTACATATGCTAGAGCCACCATTTGCCTTTGACACCAAACTGCTAGCACTGGCAACAAATCTTTTCCATGATTATAATATATTCGTGGGATGTCTTGAGCATCTGCACTTCCTATAATAGTAGTTTCTCATCTACCCTTCTTAGAAATACTCACCACCTTCCTCCGTTCTCTATGTAGCGTAGGAACTAGTTCTAGTGCTTGGGAAAATGTCATATCCACTTTCCTCTCTTTCAAGTCATTCAACAATGAATATGACTTTTAACCTAAACCTAATGGATAATCCTTGATAGCTACCCTCCTCTTTGATTCTTGAGGTTTCTTTCCTTTCTTATCCCTATGCTTACTAGGTTCTTCCCCTTGTGATATTGCTCCATCTTTCGCTTGATTTTGCAACCTAGTTCACATCCTTGAGCCTCCCTTGTGCTCCTCTACACGACCTATCTTTCCCACTAAAACGTCATATGAATCCCCATATTAGATGACCTTCCCACATGTTGTAGATCTAATGCATCCTTTACATTATCAATTTTCTTAAATTCAATTGAATTAATACCATGAGAATTTACTTGATTTTGTGACCTTTTCTCTTCCACTCCTCTTGGAATCGGAGCAATACCTCCTCCTTCTCGCTTAGGATCAAACAATTTGGTGAAATATGCCCTCCTTCAAAACAATTATAACATTGCACATTGGAATTTTGCCACGTAGTACCTTTTACTTGAGAATCTTGCATAGACCTTGTAAGTTCAACTTGGTTGATGCAATGTTTACTTACTTCTTCAACCATCTTTGCCACTTGTTGTCCAAGATCCATGGTATTTGTAGAAGATTCTCGTCATGAAGACACATCATGACTCTTCTCATGTACCTTGTGAACATATGGCGTCACACCTTCAATAGCTTCATCATCTTCTCTCATGTCCCTCCCAAACTTTCTCATACACTTTCTCCATTTAATTATTGCCACCTTTTTTGCCCTTTCAAAAGAATGAGGCTCCCTATCGTCTACCTTTTCTTTAATATCCTCATGTGTTCATACATATATTCATCCTCACTCACACTCATATACATTACACATACACAACAATCACTTTATCATGTTTTAGCCTTATACCGCCCCTTACAACTCCTATGGGTAACACCTCGCACGCCTGTCGGATAGTGTATCGCTGTTACCGGGACCCGGACAGTCAGTTTTACCGAACAAGTGGGAAAGCGTCGAAAACGGAGTCGGTTCGGATCGACTGTTCGGATCAATGACTCAGCAGTAAACGAAGAGAACTAAGTTAGTTAGATAATTTTGTAATTCTTGATAGTAGGTAGGAATAGTTCTTGATGAGAAAAGACCTTGGGTATACCTATAAAAGGGAACCGAAGGCATTGTAAGAAGGGTCGTTTTATTTAGTAATATAAGTTTAAGTTAGGAATATCCTGTACGGATTCTGTGTTCTTTCTATTGTCTATGTTGTTAAGTGCAAGCTTCCTAATTTATAACTAAGTAACGATCACGGTAATTACCGATTAATATAGTATAATTCCATTCGTAAAACACAATTCCTTGTTAGAACGTTGAGTAGCGACGTTCACTCTTCTGTATCGGTAGTAGTTAGTAATTAGCCGATTAACACAGAAGAATTTTGGCACGCCCGGTTACATCTGCAATTAAGCAGAGAACAAATCGAATGGATGTCGTATAAAGAGGAGACACCGGTCAGTTGTAAGCGCCCTCGTACAAGGTCAGTTACGAAGGCAGTGCAGGAAGCGTTCATTGCGCAAGAACAGCCGGAATCAAGCACAAAGTGGTCGAAACTTCCTGACTTATCCGATCAATTACCTTCAGACGAAAAACAGACGGAAGAGGTATCGTTTTACGACATTTGGGACGATATGCCTTATACTTATTCTAAGTTCCGGGAAGGAACAGAGGCGGAAGCACATGTTAGGGATTTCTTAACGACATGGGAGATTAACCATGGAGCTCAGCGATTGTCGGCAGATGCCGAAGATAAGTCAAAAATCGCTGAGTTCGTCTTATCATTAGACGGATATTCTGCCAATTGGTTTGTGCAGAACGGTCTTCAAGGATTTCCATCCTTTGAAGTGTTAACTAGTAAATTTTTACAATTATTTCATCAACAAATTCCGCAGAAGGATTTGATTACGCAATTTTATGCGTTATATCAAGAAAAAAATGAAACAGTATCTCAGTTTGTGATACGATTTCAGAACTTACAGCTTCAGATTTCAAGGCCGATTCCGGATAATGAATTAAAAGAAGTCTTTCTGGAAGCTGTAAAAGAACCATTAAGGACGACATTGAAAGTGTTCGATTTTCGAAATCAGACTATCGAACAAGTAATTGATAAAGCAATAGAAATGGGTCGACCACCGGTCAATGTTCAGAGTATGGACATGTCGGCATTACACCGTACATTACCGACAATAGAGGAGTTACAATTTCGACAAGCAGTTCAATGCACCACTTGTTTAAATACGGGGCATTCGGCAATTGAATGTACGTTAAGAACACATTGTACAATATGTCATTCAAAATTACATTCAGTAGAACAATGTGAATATAATCTGCTTAATAAGACTACGGCGTCAGTACGACAAATTTTTACTGATAGTGGTTACCAAAATAACACTAATCTGTTCAATGGTTATCAAAATAATAATTTTTCACAAAAGCAGCAAAATGTACAACAAAATCCGGTTCTACAGCCAAATCAGATCTTTTCACAACAAAATATGCAACCCACTCAAGTGACTCAAGCATTTCAACCAGGTTTTGCTCAATCCAACCCACCATTCGTACAGAATCCGAATCAATATTTTCAACAAAATAATCAAAGTTTCCAACAAGGTAACCCACCATTTCAAGGGTTTCAACAGAACTGTCCAAATGTGCAACCGAATTCTACATTTCAACCAAATCCGGCATTTCAACCGGGTAATATGACCTTTCAACATAATACTCAAACCGTTCCACAAAATAATCAAATGTTTCAACAGAATAATTTTCCGCCAAATCAGGAGTTCGGGATAACACAAAATGTAGCACAACCAAATGATAATACTGAACAATTTAGGCAGAATCGGTATAAAAACAAGAGATTTTACAAACCAAAAGCTACACGTCAATACCAACAAAACCCGAGTGGTAATGAAGAGCAGCAATTTAATAACGGCCAATTTGCACATGGAGAGACCAGTGCAACATTTGTACCCACTTGTTATATTTGTCGACAACTAGGCCATTATGCTAATCAATGTCCGGTTAAAGGAAAGGGTCCAGCAGTTAATATGGTAATACCGGAAGTTCAGCAAGTAACGACACGCAGCAAAAGCAAACAATCAGAGTGGGAAATTCAGGAAGAAGGCAAAAGAATGGGTTGACGAAGCAAATCAAAGTAATGTGAATCGAATGTTACAAGACAATAACATTGACCAGAACATCGCTGTACAACAGTCATTGGGGAATAAGGAACAGGAAGAAACTGGGAAACTGTTGGCTGATTGCCAAGTGTCATTGCCACTTACAGGCTTACTTAAGTTAGTACCAAGGTTTACAGAAAAAGTGGCAGCTTTAATTGCATATAAAGGTTCCGAACAAATAGCAGTACACTACAATCAGCCAAGTAATAACCCTTCGATCATGGATGAACAGAATCCGTCGATTAAGGTAATACTTTACGGGCAAGAAATCGGAAATGTGATTATAGATGGAGGCTCGGGAGTTAATGTGATTAACAAAGCTACATGTGAAAAACTGGAAATCACGGAATGGGAAGCATGTCCGTTTTGGTTACGAATGGCAGTTACAAGTACGGTACGCCCGATTGGTTTGCTTCGACAACTGGATGTAATAATCGGGGGACACAGTTTTCAGATTTCGGCAGTAATTTTGCAGTTAGAAACACAGGGAGCATACCCCTTGTTATTGGGGAGACCATGGTTAAAGACAGCTAATATTAAACAAAATTGGAAACAAAATGTGCTAACATTTAGGAAAGGAAAAACTAAGGTCAGGATTCCGACGCACAACAAAGTGACAACAAGCAAACAGAGTTTACCTGTACATGCAGAAGCAGTTAATATGATGGAAGGATTGGACGAGGAAGAAGAAAGTCAGTATTTCAATGATAATCAGAAAATCATCCCTCTATTTGAGGTAGATATTTTGCAAGCATTATTAACACCATATGTAGACTCACACGAAGAAGTGCCAATAGATGAGCAAACAATGAAAGAAATACGAATGCAACAAGAAGCTACAGATAAGGAAATGAAGGTATCTCAGAGAGTGCAAGCCTCAGCATTGGAGGAGATCGATTTGGCAGGAGTAGAGGATGCTGAAAGAAAAACAGTCTTGATTGCTAGAGATTTGGCGGAAAATGACAAACGGACATTAACAACATTACTATTACAATATAAAGATGTTTTTGCATGGTCGTTTGACGATATGAAAGGTCTGGATCTCGCTTTTTGTCAACATCAAATCAATTTGCATAAAGATGCAAAGCCAGTACAACAACGCAGGTACAGGTTGAATCCGAATTATGCTATCAAAGTAAAAGAAGAAATCGATAAACTCTTAAAAGTAGGATTTATTCGACCCGTCAAAAAATCAACATGGCTGAGTCCGATAGTAGTAGTCCCGAAAAAGAATGGGAAAATTCACGTATGTGTGGATTACAGAAAATTGAATGCAGCGACAATTACGGATGCGTTTCCGTTGCCATTCACAGATGGGATATTAGATGCAGTAGCGGGACATGAAATGTATAGTTTCTTGGATGGGTTCAGTGGGTACAACCAAGTACGGATGAATCCGGAAGATCAGGAAAAGACAGCTTTCGTCACAGAATGGGGTGTCTTTGTGGCAGTAGTAATGATGTTCGGTTTAAAAACAGCTCCAGCTACATTTCAGCGGGTAATACAGGAAATATTCGGGGAATATATTCCAGCTTTCATGCAGGTGTTTTTAGATGATTTTGCGGTATATAGTCGGAAAGCTGATCATTTTGAGCATTTACGGCTATGTTTAGAAAAATGTCGAAAAGGGCGTCTTAGCTTAAATCCAGCCAAGTGCGCATTCGGAGTAATGAGTGGTACGTTACTTGGGCATATTGTCAGTCAAGAAGGGATTGCAGTGGACCCAGACAAAGTTAAAGCAATTATTGAGGCAACACCACCAACAAATGCTAAAGCTCTAAGTAGATTTTTGGGTCAAATTCGGTGGCACAGTAGAATGATGAGATATCTAGCAGACATTGCTATTCCGTTACACACAGCAGTACACAAAATTCCTTTTATATGGACAAGTATAGAACAAGATGCATACGAATGTCTCAAGAAGATGCTGACAAAGGTTCCGGTAGTTCAACCACCGGACTGGAACAAACCATTTCATGTTTTCGTCGATGCGTCGGACATTGCCATAGGCAGTGCTTTAATGCAATTATCCGAACCAAACTGGTATAGGCCGGTATACTATGCCAGTAGGAAACTTTCGTCGGCCGAAAGAAACTATTCAACAACCGAAAGAGAAGCTTTGGGAATGATATATAGTGTGAACAAATTTCGACATTACCTTTTGGGTAAGAAATTTACATTTCATGTGGATCATTCGGCTCTACTGTATCTAGTTTCCAAACAAGAATTGACAGGCAAGTTAGCCAGATGGACGTTATTGCTTCAAGAGTTTGAATTCGACATTATACATCGACCAGGAGCACAACACGCGATTGCTGACTATCTCAGTCGGCTTGAGTCTGGAGAAGAAGCGGTTGGGGTTAAAGATGATTTTCCAGATACTCAATTATTTCAGGTTGAGGCAGTAAAAGCACAAGAAGTGAATGAGGAAAAAGAGGATGAATGGATTTCCGAAATGACGATATTTCTATCAACAGGAATTCCGGCCGAACACATGTCGACAGATGAAAGAAAAAGAATTGCAGTACGAAGTCGAAATTTTTGTTTGTTTAATGACATGTTGTATCATAAAGGAGCGGATGGAATATGGCGAAGGGCAGTACGGAAATTTGAAAAATCAGCCATATTAACAGAGTCACATTGTGGAATTGCTGGCGGTCATTACGCAGGAGAAGCAACAGCCAGAAAAATATGGAATAGCGGGTTATGGTGGCCAACGGTGATGAAAGATGCTAATGAATACTGTAAGAAATGTGATTTGTGTCAAAGAATGGGGCAACCGACCGAAAAGGATCGAATGCCTTTTCAACCGGTTTTACCTCTTGAGCCATTTCAGAAATGGGGCTTAGATTTTGTTGGCCCATTCAAACCAGCAACTGCAAGAACCGGTAATCGATATATCATAATTGCGACTGACTATTGCACAAAATGGGTTGAAGCAAAAGCTCTCAGGGACAATACAGCAGCATCCACAGCAAAATTCCTGTATGAAAATATATGGTGTCGATTCGGTTGCCCAATAGAATTGGTAAGCGATCAAGGCACTCATTTTATTAACAAGTTAATTAACGAATTAACCAATTACTATGCCGTAGTTCATAAGAAAAGTACGCCTTACTATCCCCAAGCTAATGGATTGGCAGAATCGACAAATAAAACAATTCAAACAATTTTAAAGAAGATAGTGAATGAAAATCGTACTGATTGGGATCAAAAGTTAAATAGTGCATTATGGGCATATCGTACTTCGTACAAAACATCCATTAAATCAACACCTTTCCGAATGGCATTCGGACTTGAAGCCGTTATGCCGATCGAATTTCAAATTCCGACACTTCGTATCCAAGCGACGAATAAGTTAAATGAAATAGAATCGGAGGAGATACGCAAAGAGGCTTTATTAGTATTAGAAGAAGAACGGATTCAATCAATGTCAGCACTAGAACACAAGCAGAGACAAATCAAGGCATTCGTAAATCGACATCGAAGGAAATCGGAAGAGCAATTCGAAATTGGGAAACCGGTATTGGTATTCCAAACGAGAATGGGACTTATGCCTAGGAAACTCCGGTATAGATGGACAGGTCCAGTATGGATAATTAATAGTAAAAATGGTACGTATCAGCTAGGATCATTAACCGGAGAGGTTTTACCGAAATGGGTAAATGGATTCCGGCTTAAACCGTATTTGGGAGATATGCCGGTAAATCCGTTTATTCAAACAGAAGAGTAAAAAAAATAAAAATAAAATAAAATAACTAACTAACTCACTCAATAGTTCTTGTCAAATGCAGAAATACAATCTTGCCATAACAGTCTGAATCGACTATAAATAGAAAGAGGAATTGCATGATTATTAGTAAGTAGTACAACCACTACACGTAGAGTTAATACTAATTAATTCCTACATTAATAGCAATTACTATTCTTTAGTCATAATGCATAAGTTAATATCTTTAAAGCATATTTCTGTATCGTCTGTGTCGCCAAAACAACAGAAACGAGTGCAGATATCGAAACAGTCTGAGCCTTCGTGCCCTAGTTCGCCCAAACTCTGTTTTTCTGATTTTCATCGCTACAGAAGCTGTGCAGATCTCCAACCGTCATCGACAAGTGATTCAGAACAAGCAAACACAGAAGTCATGCCGATTCCTGTGTCTGAAGAACTGCGACTATGGCTTCATGAGAGAAACTTACAAGGTTTCATCAAAGTAGCAGAAGCGGAACCTCATCCGCAGGCGGAAGAATTGGTACAACAGTTAGACATCACCAAGGTCACCACAAAGAAAATACGAAATGCATTACAGATGCCAAGAGGAGGCTTTGAGGCAGTTAAAAAACCTTCATCAGAAGCACTCCAATCGTATTTCGGGGAATACTCACCCTCGGCAAAAGCATATCAGACTTATGGAGGTCGGGATGAGTTTTTCCATGAAGTGGCTAGATTTTTACTAGAGGTGGGATTTGTCAGTCCCCGTTTTTATTGTATGCCGAAAAAAAGGGCTGGGTTTATCATAGCCACATACGAAAAGGAGGATTTCAACTGGCCACTATTGTCGGGGGAAGCTCTGAGAGAGCAGCTACAAGGGGTGAAAACAGGAAAACCAATGAAGCAAATTTTTGGTCGTTGCCTATCGATATTGTTTCCGATTCAAGAATCGGAAATTCCTGTTCAGTCAAGAAGACCACCGATAGTACAAGCACCGCGAAGACACCGACAGGTAGTACATGAAGAATGGATAGAGGAAGAATCGGCACATACCGATAATATACAAACGGATACGCCTCAGTCGGAACCACCAAGACCAGAGAATTCCGAAAACAGGCAACCAGCAGCCGAACAAGAAACAGTTGACCATTTGATAAACAAGCAGCAGCCGACAGAAAATCGACAACAACCAGAGAAGATGCGACAAAGGACAAGGGTTAAACAAAAGGCTAATAGGCAATTCCAACCAGAAAACAGTGATGGGTCAGCACCGAAAAGGCAATGCACAAAGGAAAATTCGAATACGCCTGTAGTAGCAGAAGTAATAAAACCAGGGAATGAGAGCATTTCGACACAACCTCAACAAGGCCAATCTTCAAAAGTAGCAATTCGGGAAGCACATGGGTACTTGGATATTCCACCAGCAGCACATGAATTAGCTGTCATTTTACAGTTCGAAACTTCATACGAACTGGTTGAATGGTTGGCTAAAAGATTGACAAAAGTATCAGAACGGCTGGCTCAAGAACATAATGACCGAATAATGATACAGAAAGCCTTACGAGGAGTGTTGGAACCTCAAGAAAAAGCAGAGATAGAGAAAATCAGCCGGAAAAGAAGTGCACAGAATAGAGGGGAGGCTATTGAAATGCCACCATTACATGAAGCACTGGTCGAAATTCATAAAGAATATGAAACGGCACGCAAAGCAGCCAGTGATATGGCAGAAAGATACAAAAGTGTATCAGCATCGGCGGAGGTGTTGAAACATCAGTTTTGTAACATACAGGTAGAAAATAAAGAACTAAAAGAAAGTCTAAACAAATGGGAAATGCAAGCACGACTTATGGCGTCGGA
This sequence comes from Azolla caroliniana, assembly GCF_043228905.1. Classification (NCBI taxonomy): domain Eukaryota; kingdom Viridiplantae; phylum Streptophyta; class Polypodiopsida; order Salviniales; family Salviniaceae; genus Azolla; species Azolla caroliniana. Next base: position 11,677,040 of record NW_028230442.1, on the reverse strand, counting down.
GTCAGAATGGCAGCAGAAATTGGAGGATGCTAAGAAAGCACGATAAGCAGAAACAACAAGGGCCAACAATGTTGTATTTCGAACTACAGAATTAGAAAAACAAATAGAAACCATTCAGAATGGCCAATACAAAGTTCTCGAAGAAAAAAATCAATTAATAAACGAATTACAGAAAAATCTGGAAGAAGCTAAGACGGCCAATCATACATATACCGAACAAATTGAAGAATTCGAAAGGTATATAGTGTCACAGGAAAGTCAATTGACAGAAAAAGAGCGGAGTCTTGAAGAAGTCAACAGAAGAATTACGGAACACCAGGAGGAATGGAGCAAAGAGAAATCGACATTCGAACAACAACTAAACGAAATTCGGAAGATATCGGAACAAAGGCGGCTGGACATATATGTAGTCGAATCCAAACTAATGCGGGCTGAAAGTGAAAACCGAGCCACTATTACGGATTTACGGAAAGAGTTGCAAGCCGCTCAATTCGTCGCAAGCATCACTAGGGACAAAGTGCAACGCATCATAGGGAAACATCGAAACCTAGCAAAGGAAATGATCAATGAATCCCTTGCGCAAGGATGGAAGTTATGGACGGCACAAGCGGCGGAATTACAGTTATTGCGTGCCGACAAAAATAACCGTCAGGTCCAAGGTGCAGGTTTTTTTAAAATAGCACAAAAGGATATTGACAATATCCAAGAGGATATCATGAAAGATATGGACGAAATTGCGGCATTTTACAGAGAAGAAATTCAACGTATTATGCAAGAATTCGACAAACATGATATAGGCACTTCCGTTCAGTTGGATAAAATTGAAGCTGAAAGAACCAGCAAGACTCCTGGTCTTCAAACTCCTGGAAGAAGTGAACCAGAGCAGCCAACCGAATCACAACATTCAAAACCTGCTCCGAATGATGACTGTGACACAGAAGAAGAGGAAGATATAGAGGGAATACATCCAAGGCCAGAAGAGCCTTCGATTTTTGATATTCTGAACGATTCGGATGAAGAGCTACAGGAATAGGCGTGGGTTCGCTGGACAAGGTCCTGGCCCACGGACGTGCCAAGTGTTACCCGGACCCGGACAGTCAGTTTTACCGAACAAGTGGGAAAGCGTCGAAAACGGAGTCGGTTCGGATCGACTGTTCGGATCAATGACTCAGCAGTAAACGAAGAGAACTAAGTTAGTTAGATAATTTTGTAATTCTTGATAGTAGGTAGGAATAGTTCTTGATGAGAAAAGACCTTGGGTATACCTATAAAAGGGAACCGAAGGCATTGTAAGAAGGGTCGTTTTATTTAGTAATATAAGTTTAAGTTAGGAATATCCTGTACGGATTCTGTGTTCTTTCTATTGTCTATGTTGTTAAGTGCAAGCTTCCTAATTTATAACTAAGTAACGATCACCGTAATTACCGATTAATATAGTATAATTCCGTTCGTAAAACACAATTCCTTGTTAGAACGTTGAGTAGCGACGTTCACTCTTCTGTATCGGTAGTAGTTAGTAATTAGCCGATTAACAATCGCACGTCAAACCCACTTGCCATGGAAACTCTCGTCGACCGGAACTCCATCGGTCGTCTCGTCGGTCGAAAATCCCTTGACCGGATCACTACTCTACGATCGATAACTGTCAGGAATAGTACTAAAGCCGAGATGGAATTAGTACTAAGAAGAGTAGTACTATTAGTACTAAGAGGACGGGACTGCGTAATATTCCCGAGAGAGAGGAAGTGAGAAGAGGAGAGAGAGAGATAAGATGATGACAACAGCTCTTATATTATATGAAAGATAAGTACAAATCGGCTAAGAGGCTTAAGACTGGTGTTGAACCAATTTGGTTCAACATAATGCCTACTGCCCTCTTTTATAGTGTTCTCAGGAATAATCCTGAAGCTTCGAGAATGTTCCAGAGAGATCTGGAATATACATCAATTTTCTATGATAAAACATAAATGAAAATAATATCCTACGTATTACAATTCATAGTCTAATGGTAAGAGCTCGACCCATGTAGCATAAGGTCATGGGTTCGAGTCTTGCCATATCATGACACTATCTCCCCCTTAAAGACGACGAGTGGAACGAGTCAGCGTTCATTGCGGACGGGATTTGTCCGGATACTTTTGCTGGAAATCAGCAAGAAGATCCTAAGCATTGGCAACATGCTCGACGGGTTCCCAAGTACGTTCACTTGGACTATAACCGAGCCAATCCACCAAGTAATAAAGTTTGTTGCGAACAAGTTTGGAATCGAGGATGGCAGCAACTTCATACTCCGGGCCGGCGTCCAACTCCAGCGGGGGCGGCGGTGGTGTCGCACGATCGGGAATGGTGTTGGCTTTATAAGGTTCAAGAAGAGAACAATGGAAAATCGGATGTATCTGAAGCGGCGGAGGGAGATCAAGGCGGAAGGTGACATCATTAATCTTACCCGTAATACGGAAGGGACCGAGTCGTCGATAATCCAACTTGTCGCACGGTCAAGTAGTCTTGATGTGATGACGTAAGAGCCATACTCGATCTCCGATGGCAAAAGAGGAGGGAATTCGATGACGATCCGCATAAGTCTTCTGTGTGTGTTGAGCATGACGAAGGTGAGTAGAGAGATCCATTTGGATCTTGCGTAGCCTCTCCAAATGATCCTCGGCACGAGGGTTGGTAGGTAGCTCCGGAGTGTCGATCACCGACCAGCGAGGATGGAAACCGGTATAAGCGAAAAATGGGGAGACCCGAGTCGAGGAGTGAATAGCATTTTTATACGCAAACTCCGCAAAGTGGAGAATCTCGGCCCAATCGTCCTGTTGATAACTCAAGAAACACCGGAGATATTGCTCCAGCGTTTGGTTTGTTCATTTCGCCTGCCCGTTGGTCTGAGGATGGTAGCCGGAGGAGAGGTTGCAGGAGACCTTGAGCATCTTGAAGAGATGCTGCCAAAATTTGGAGACAAATTGCGGGCCTCGATCACTGATAATAATGTTTGGGAGGCCATGATGCCGAAATACCTCACACATAACAAGAGCGGCGGTTTCCTCGCTAGTGATGGCTTTAGTACATGGCACAAAATGTGCCATCTTCGTATATTGATCGACAATGGTTAGGATAGCATCGAACCCCTTCGAGACCGGCAGATCTGTGATAAAATCAAGACAAATAGACTACCACGGCTTACTTGGAATCGGTAAGGGTTCCAACAAGCCATATGGATGGTGTCGTGGCATCTTTGCTCGGCAGCAAGCATCACAGGTCCGAACGTAGTCGTCGACAAAACGGCGCATGTGGGGCCACCAAAAAGATCGTTGCACTAGCTCCAACGTCTTAGTACTACCGAAATGTCTCGCCGTATATATATGCGCTTTGAAGGCGACAGGAGCAATCGGGGACATATATGCGCTTTTTAAAGAATAACAAACCATCATGATATTCGAATTGTCGGTAGTCAATACCTTGTTGTTGAGACTGAGAACAGGATGCCCGAGAAGTATCAATGTGCGCCAGGATGTCTTGAGCAAAACTATCCGTCTTCAAGGTTACACGTATGTCATCGGTAATCCGTGAATCCATCGAGGTGTGAAAAATCCGCGTCGTGTGCAATCGTGTTGGTCCCAAGATTATTTGCTTTTGATTATCAAATGTTGTGTCACCAGGACGAGGTGCAAGATATGAACGCCGTGATAGTGCATCTGCTTTTCCTTGCTGCTTCCCCGATCGATATGTGATTTTGAAGTCGAAACGCATGAGGAATTGCGCCCACCGAGCTTGCCGTCGATTTAGTACGCGAGCATTCTGAAGACAATGACCTGATGTGGAGATCCCTCTAAGAAATGCCGCCATTGTACAAATGAATCCACGATGGCTAATAACTCCTTGTCATGTATTTCGTAGTTAATTTCTGCGACATCGAATTTCCGCGAATGGAAAGCCACCGGATGCAACTCTTCTTTATCGCCTTGTTGAGAAAGGATGCTACCAAGGGCGAAATCTAATGCGTCGGCCTCCATGATGAATGGTTTGCTTGTATCCACATGAGCTAGAATCGGTGCTGATGTAAAGGCTTTCTTAAGATGCCGAAAAGCCATATCTGCTTCTATGGACCAAAGAAATGCTTGGCCCTTCTTCGTAAGTTGTGTGAGAGGTAAAATAATCTTCGAGTAATCCTGTATAAACTTACGGTAGAAGTTAGCAAAACCTAGAAAACATTGTACATCTCGTACCGACCGTGGAATTTGCCACTCTAGTACAGTTTGGATTTTAGCTGGATCCATGGCGATGCCCTTTGAGGAGATGACGTAGCCTAGAAATTCCACTTGCTTGCAATCAAAGCTACATTTTTCTAGCTTGGCATAAAGACCATTCTCGCGGAGTCACTTTAGTACTAATAGTACATGAGAATCGTGCTCTTCCTGGGTCTTCGAATAAATCAATAGATCATCCAGATAAATGATCAAACAGATATCCAAGAGGTCTCTGAATATATCATTTGCCATGTGTTGGAAGACTGCGGGTGCATTGGTTAGGCCAAACGGCATAACAGTATACTCGAAATGCCCATACCGCGTGCGAAAGGCGGTCTTCCACTCATCTCCCGGTCGGATCCGCACGAGGTTATACGCTCCTCGTAGGTTGATTTTAGTAAAAAACTTGGCACCATTAACTCGCTCTAAAAGACTTGATATAAGAGGAAGTGCATACCTATTCCGGATGGTGACTTTATTCAATCCGCGGTAATCAACGACAAGACGAAGTGAGCCATCTTTCTTCTTGACAAAGAAGATGGGTGCACCGGCCGGAGATTTCGAATGGCGGATGAACCCGCTTGCCAAGTTCTCCTCTATGTAGGCTCGAAGGACTTCTAACTCGGTGGGTGACAAGTTGTAAATTGGTCCCCATGGTGGCTCGGTTCCTGGTTGTAAATCGATGGGACAGTCATAGGGACGGTGATGAGGAAGGGTACCGGCTTTTACCTTGTCAAATACATCGGCATAAGGATGATATTTTGCTAGAAGTTGTACTGAGGAGTCCTTCTTAATAGTGCTGGAAGGATGTACTGATATTGCAAATAGGAACATTGCCTCCTTGGGTCCTTCTTCGCGTAGTTGATGGAGTGAAATGGTTGAAACTTGGTGAGTTGATTCTTGGGGTTGTCGATATCGAACTTCTCTTGTTCTCCAATCTATGGCTGGATTATGTAATTCAAACCAAGGTAATCCTAGGACAATGGGATGCTCTGGACTACTAATTATATTAAATGATACTACACACACAAAACTACCTAGGACAACTTGAATGGGTTCTGATTTTTCTACAATATTCCCGGAAGCAATGGGACAACCATCAATGACTACTATAGATGCGGGACAAGGAAGTTTTCTTAAGGATATCTGAGAAGCTTGGGCAAAATTTCGATCCATGAAACAGGAATTAGCTCCGGAATCTAAAAGTGCTAGGACGGGTACTGGGGGAGTACTTTTAGTACTAACAATGACTTGGGCTAGGAACACATTGCTAACTTGCTTGGAAGGAATGGAACCACTAATGGGCTGTACAGATCTAGGGCTGTTGTCCAACCAAATGGCTCCTATTTTGGCTGGACTCAATCGTTTAACTCTTCATCTAATTGACTAAGGATTTCAAATTTATTTGAGATACTTGGGCTATTAGTACTATGAATACTATCAAACACTCTATTAGTACTATTAATACTATCAGACACTCCTAAGGGAAGAATTGACTCGGGTTTAGTACAGGCTACAATTTGATTTACCTGTCTTCTTGGCCTATGGGGACAATTGATTGCGATATGCCCTGGTCCACCGCAATAAAGACATAATCGATTTGCACGTCGTTGTTGCTTTTCTTCTTCCGATAACGGGCCGCGTCGATGCATGGTATCGATCTCCATCAGTGTCGAAGTATTTGCTTGAGGTATGTCTCGTGCAAACGGTCTAGCCGCGACTGCGGCGTAAGTGGGCTCCGGCCTAGCGCGTGGTATCTGTAATTGACGTTCCGAACGCCGTTCGAAGAGGCGGTTGTCACATCGGACCGCTCGACTGATTGCCTCCGTAAGAGACTTTGGTTCTTCGGGGAAGGTTAGAAGTAGATCTTTGACATCATTTCGCATGCCAGAGCGAAACTGCTCCATTAGTGCTTGATCATCCCAGGGTATGTCGGAAGCGAGTGGGCGGAAATCTGCCGCATAGGCAGAGGCTGGACGATCGCCTTGACGCAATCGCCGGATCTTGTTGATCGTCGTCCTGATGTTGTCGGTGTCTCCAAAGTAGGCTTTGAACTCACTAATAAAATCTTCAAAGTTATTAAGCAAGGGCGATTGTTTTTCTAGAAGCGGAGCGAACCATGCAAAGGTTGAGCCGCTAAGCAACGTGCCTATTAAGCTGACTCGGGATGCATCAGTGGGGTATCAGGAAGGATGCATTTGGAGGACTAATCGTACCTGATTAAGGAATCCCCTGAATTGTGATCGCGTTCCATCAAATTTCACAGGAAGTCCAATCTTTGGCTCTTTATGAAATCCTTGGGGACTTGATCCTTGTTGTTGCAATGCAGCTTCGAGTTGTTGCACTCTTTTATAGTGTTTGTTACCGGCCGGCAAAGGAGTCCAGAGTGGGAAACAGAGAGCTAATTAAGTAGTAGGAATGTGGTTGTAATTAAGCTATGAGTGTGGACGGACGGACCGGAATCGGTATGCCGTTCTGGATCCGGACCGATCCCGAACAGGTGCGGATGGCACCGTTTTGTAATACAGACCGGAAACCTATTTAAAGGCCCGAATACAATGTAATAGTTAGTGGTTAATTAATGAAAGCTTAAGCGTTGTTATCTCTCTGTGTTAATTGCCGTTTTGTCTTAATTGTTATATCTTATGCGTGTTATGAAAGACGATCCTAATAAGTAACTTAATTAAGTCAGATTAGGCGTTGAAGTCTAATCCGGTTGCCGTAACACCCTTTGGTGAAGTGTCTCCCGTAGACACCCTGTGTTAGGCCATTGTCCGGCCCGAAGAGTTAACACAGTTTTTGGCGACCGTGATTCCTGTTTTTGCAGCGAACGACGGCAGGGATGGATGTCTAGATCAACGCACGACCTGGTTACAGATCGAACTCGACGCCTTGCCGAAAGGCAAAGGAGACGCGAGGCTTTCCAGCAAGCGGCGCAGGAAATTAGAGCGGATCGCTCGTTTTCCAACGTAATCCGGAGAGTAGCAGAGGACTCCCTCTGGTTACAGCAAACATCGCACCCGGACGACGGCAGCAGCCTAAGCAGCCTCTGGGAAACCGAATCCCTTCTCCACGCGTTGGCAAACGGAGAAGGCGAAGCAGAGGCCTTTTCAGCATATGAATCGGACTCCGAAGGGGAATATAGCGTGCACACGAACTACCGTAGCAGCAACGAAACCCCGGGCGGACCGGAGGACGAAGGATCAGATACCTTACCGACACCGGAACCGAAACCGGAAGTGCTAACGCTGGAACCCCCAATGAAAATAATATCCTACGTATTACAATTCATAGTCTAATGGTAAGAGGTCGACCCATGTAGCATAAGGTCATGGGTTCGAGTCTTGCCATATCATGACAATAACTTCAATTGGAGCTTGCTTGATACGAACCATCTCATTCGGTCAACACATCTTACGATTGGATCACACACCAATTGGCTCGTCCACTATGGCATGGGTCGCAAAATCATGTTGCATGTATGTGTATTCTTCCTATGGCATGGGTCGCAAAATCATGTTGCATGTATGTGTATTCTTCCGTTCCTTCATGTGAGTTGAGTTTTTATACCTTTGTGTTTTCGAAATTTTGTGTTGTACCCCTTAGTTTTTACCTGCGAGTTTTTGAAACTTTATCATATGCCCTCCGATTTTTGAAATTTCCCATTTCATGCCCTTCTCTTCGTCTGTCTCTTCTTCCTCATCTTTCTTTTTCTTCTTTTTCACTCAAGCCAAGTAGCTTAGACGGCAATATTCATCCCACAATGTTTTTCATCCCTCTGAAGAAAATCCACATTTTGGTTTTCTCAAAACGGAGCTCAAATCAAGCCATTGCCGATAGCCATAGCCCACAAAGGTTTGTGCCATGGCCACATAGAAGATGGCATGGCCAAGCCCACATAGAAGTATGGGCATCCATACATGTCTACATTGGAGCCTAGAGGAGGAGTTCACCACACTTGCAAAGACAAGTGACAAGAAGAGGAAGAAGAATTGGAACATCTTCTATAATTCTTTCTTTTGCGGATCCACTGACCTCTTCTTCTCTAAGGTCTTCCCGAAGTGAACTTGGACTATGGTGTTCAGGGCTTGTAAGGGATCCTCTCTTCGGAGGGCTCTTGGTCACTATCCACATATAATACCGTGGTCTCACTTGCTGGAGACAGTTTTTGGGCTTGGGTTGTCTCTACCTCTCTCTTTCTACTAGCTTCCATATCCTCTGTTTCCTCTTCTTTTTCTTCTTCTTTGAAGCTTCTTCTCTGTGACTCTGTCTGGCCGGCTCGTTGTTTGTCAATTCTTCTTGCTGATTAGAAGCACGAAGTTTATGAAGGATCCCTTCCTTCACATCATGTTTATAATGTTTTGCCCCTTTCTCCTCATCTTTCTCTATTTTCTCGCTTTCACCTGATCTCCATCCTTCTTTAGCAAGATGTCAAAATGCATTTCTCTAGATCTACCATTTCCTTCCCTCTCATTTAATCTGAACATGTTATCCATCAGCTGACCTCTTTTCTCTACATTGGTATAAACCTTATGTGACGTCAAAGACATCCTAAATTCTGTCTCAACAGGATCATGAGAAAGTCCAGTGGAATGTTGTAATCTTGGTCTCCCGTTTTCTGTCCTTGCGTTTAAAGTGCCATTTCCATTACCATGTTGTTCATCCTCGCTATTGGTTAGAGATGAGTCTGTGTCATTGTTTTTTGTAGCAGGATGATTATCTTGAGAACTAGGAGTAATATAATTGATGTTGCGGAGAACTTCCCTTTCACTTTGGTGAAACAGACCTCCTTCTCAGGGATAAAGATCTCAGCGATGATCGTCTTGTCTTTGGTTCCTTAAATAGAACGGAAATTTTCTCAGAGTTGGGAGACTTTCTACCATCTCTTAGATGACGAACTTCTTCGTTAAGCTTTACCTTCTCAATCTCCATCTGATCCTTCGTTCCGTCGTGATGCGGCAAGCATGGCCATGTATATATATCCATACATATTGGCTACTGCAGATTTGCGCGACGAGAGAGGGGGTGTTGAAAGGCCATGTCCATCGGGCGTTGGATACATTAGAAATAGAAGCACGAGAAATCGTCATTGCGATCGTAAATTGGCTCTCACATAGAGAGTCCACGCACAAACCACACTCTCTAACACGGTGACTAACAAACCGGTGGAGAGGGAGAGGGAGAGAGAGAGAGATTAATGAGGGAGCATAAAGACATGTGTTAGAAAGCCCTCGATCAGAACGATTAAAATAAGGAATCTTGTGTTGTTGGCATCCACATACTCAACACACATTGCGGGTCTTCTATTGTGTTCATCATCATGGACCTCTTCAATCGAGTGAGTTCCAGTTGTCTTTCTTGTTCATGGAAAATTGTTTTTATCCTGGATCGTTATCACATCAAGAATAATGGATATAAACATGAATTCCTCTCAAATTGTGGGGGACAATTATATGGAAACAATTGATCCAAAAAAGAGTAATGTGATGGTTGAATGTAATCGTGAAATGGAAGTCATTGGAAGCTCTAAGAGGTTTTAGGGCATTGCGGAAATTAATGAGAAAAAAGTGACATATGCCGAAGTAATACATGTAGATGAGGTTGACAAGGATCATTGTAATTGGGATAATTTATGGGGAATTGCCAATATCTTATTGTCTAATATTGTGGAAGAAAATGAAAATGCAACGAAAGAATGCAATGATGAGGATGTGCATGATGTGGAAGTTGATGCTAAGGCAGAGTTGCAATCTCTTTGATGTATTCTATGATCGTGCGGTGATATTGTTTTTTACTTGGAAACTCCTATACATTAATTGGATCAAACAATGGCTGAACACAATCGTGTCACCAAATTGTGTTGAAAATATATATATGTAGAACCACAAGGGTTTTATGATGTAGTGTTTTGTTCATCGGAACATCGAAGTGCATTGTTGGCTAAAGTTCCAATGTTTTTTGATAAACGATTGGTGCATGTAATGAAATGGTCCCCCGTTGTGGACTATCATGTGTTGTTGAAACAAGAATGTCCTGTTTGGGTAACAGTGGATTGTAAGTATGCTTTTTTATGGCCACTTTTACCAGAGTTGATGAGTCAAATGGGTAATTTAGTATTGGTATCTCCACATGCAAATGCTACCAATAAGTGCAGATTTTGTGTGTTATAGGATACAAGTCGTAAGAGGCCAGGATGGGTGCATAGGAACACACTTGGAATGAAAAGACTTTGTTTTAAATTGAAGTTGGAGACATTTGCAGGTCACTATTTTGGATGTGGTGAATGGGGTCACTTTATGGCGAAATGTCATCGTTATTTTCCTTCAACTATAGAGGTTCCTAATGAAGGGAATGGTAAGGAAGGATTTGGGAAAATTATTGGTGTGTTAGATATGGTGGTTGTTATGGATGAAGGAACATCATCTAGATTAGGTTATAAAGAGATTTCACTTCAAGGGTTGGGCCCTACGAATAAGGGAACTCGATCTATGGATATGGAAAAACAAAATTTGGTGGTTATAAGGGAAAAAACCGTTGGATAGAACTACTAGTGATGTTGTTGTTGAAAAGGATTGGCATCAGGTTAAGGGCATGTCGAAGGGCAAATCAATGAATATGAAACATAATAGTTTGCCCACTACTCGTGAGACTATTTGGAAGAGTAATTGAGGAACTAGGGAGGGTCCTCGAAAAGTTCCTTAACAAAGACAATTTAGGGATAAGGGATTACCCCTTCACCTTCAATTTGATTCATTGGGACGAGTTGTAAATTCATCAAATTCTCGAGGTTTTCGTTAAGCGGGAGAACCTAAACAAACGATTTCGATAGACAACTCTAAGGATGTGGTGCATGAAAATCCATATGCAGCATTGGAACATGCTTTGACTAGTTTCATGACATCGGTTGCTCTAAAGGAGCAAGTGCACCCATAATATTGTTGAATGAATGAAAGTGGTAACATGGAATGTGAGAGGGGCATGTTCTCCTCATAAGAAGTATATATTACGGCAAAAGTTATTAAGTAAAGAATGAGATATATTATGTGCACTTGAGTATAAGCGTCATGAGTTAGCAAGATCCACAGTTCACTTGCGTGGATATTCGTCATTCTATGCAGGACACCTTAATAATCATTATTCAAGTGTGGTATTAATCGTGCGGGATAAATATTATCCTCAGGTGGTGCATAATGATCCTTATGGTCGATTTTTGGTTCTAGAAATCACTTTTCTGGGCGAGGTTGTTTGGGTGGTTGGGATTTATGCCCCTAACCAAGCCACTCAACGTATTGCATTATGGGGCTCACTCCGTCAAACCCTATGTGTGGGTTGTTCAGGATTACTTATGGGTGATTTTAACATGTGTTGATGCATCTCAATCTACGTCTGAACTTTCAATCATGGATGATCCCGAGCAACTTGCTTGGGATTCATGGGCTATGGAGGTTCTGAAGTTGGATGTTTGGACATGGTTGCATGGGAATCATCCAGGTTTTACTTTCCAATCCGCTCAACATAGACAAACATGGAGTCGGTTAGATAGAATGTATGTGATGCACAATGATTCTTTTTTACCGACATCAATTCGTATGCCAGTTTTAAAAGATGTAGGAACTTCAGATCACTTTCCTATTTGTTTGGAGGTTTGTTGTTACAGGCATGACCACATAATATCCTGTGGTGAGAATTTACTGTAGTATTCTATACACATGGATAAGTGTGAGGGTTAAACAAGAGTGTAAAGAAGGGGAGGATTAGTTATAATCCTCGGGATTGAGACAACCCATTAGGCAAAGTGTGAACATGGCTGGGGGCCTTGGGTATCGCTAGAAATAAGAGGCTTAGCTACCCTCATTTCATCATCTGGTTGACTACGTCGAGACTCTATCTTGTGGTGGGTCAACTCTTGTAGCGAGCGTGCCAGCACCAGGTACGACTCGAGCACCAGGTACGAGTCGACGCCACGGCGGTGGTATGGGACGCCGATCGAGGCTCGAGTCTATCTCGATCCCTTCGCTTGGGGGTGGTCGGGTGGATCGATACCCTTCTTTCTCTCTCTCCTTTCTATCTAGATCTATATTCTATTCTTATCTAATGCTTACATTAGTTCATGTTTCTAACAGTTGGTATCAGAGCTAATGTGCTAATGTTTCTTTTTTGTCTTCTTGATGGATGGCGATCGATCAACGTGCGGTCAACCTTGTTCCAAACAACAATCAACAAAGGAACTTTGGTAATCTTTCTTGTTTTTTCTATTCTTTCTTCTCCCAATTTAATCATGTGTATGGTTAATATGTAGTTTTTTTTCATTAATTCAATGATGTTGTAGTGGTAATTCATTGGTTGTATAAAATGTTTACATATTTGTATGAGGTTAATACCTCATTTGACGTATATTGAATATGTGATGAGTGTCGTATGTGCACGAGGTTAGTACCTCAATTGAATATTACATTCACAAACATATGTTACGTTTGTGTATGAGGTCAATACCTCGATTCGTTGTAAATGATATGCGTTTGGTCTCGTATGCATAAGAGGTCAATACCTCAATTGCGTATTACAATTAACCCTTATTTTTTGATGTCTCATGTGCGTAGAGGTATATGCCTCGATTACGTCATTTTTGGCTATTAAATATAATGATTTGTTTAATATAGGCATATGTGGTCACGTGCATACGTAGTTGATTGTATATATGTGATAATATACATATGTGTATATAAGTTATTACGTGATTTTAAATCGAATGTTTTCCTTTTCGGGGAAAGGATCTTGGTGGCCGTCCTCACATTTTTGTGAGAATAGCGTTGTCACCATCCCTTTTTTCAACAATTTTTTATTGTTGAAATCCTCGTTGTTGACTTCGATATTTCGTTACATAAAGAAACGCATATAGCCATAATGATGTTGACTACGTAGGGCTTGACCCACTTCATGTGAGGTCGCTCCTATGACACACGTATCCAACATCCCTCCCTCATTACATGGATATGATGCCACCATGAGATCATTCTTACGAGAGGCATTCGTAATGACGTGACCATGTGATGGGCCACATGGGCCTACTACAAAAAGAGGGCTCATTTGGCTTGACCATTAGGTTGCACTTTGGCGTATGCCATCGTAATTACGAGACTTGAGGTTAGGTAACATACCAACATAGTTGTAGTAAATGAGGGAGAAATAAGGACTCTTGACATATATGTTTCTTTTAAAAATAAAAATAAAACATATATGGGCAAATTGCTCGCATATCTTTTATACGCATGAAGCATTAAACATTCAAGAAGAGCAACCTACTTGGTTGGCTCAAGTGTTTAATGCATTTGTTCTTGAGGTCTTGAGTTCAAATATGACCAAGACCATACAACATCGTTGATATATATCGCTATAACACATGTTTAAACTTAAGGTGTAAGTGCACTTCGGGGTTCTCGTAATAGGACTTAAAGAGGTGAAACCACATGTGGGCACCGAAACATAATTTATTGTTAACATTTTTTTCGTGTATAAACTATTCATGACGCGAACATACATGGTTGAGCCTCGGGGAGCCGCCATGAAAAAATCGATATAGAGATCAGGGAAAGACATTAAATTGTCATCCCCATGGTTTTTAAAACACCTTTGTGTTACCATAGTAACCTGATCTTGAACCTCATCTCATACGTCTAAAGGGGTATTGATGTGAGATCATGATATCGATTAATGTTTGCCCATGATATGTTTACATCATGATAGGATGTTATGACTATCTCTCTGACCTTATCCTATTTCTTTTCCAGAAATAATCATTTAATGGCTCAAAATAACGACCCGATGTCATCCGCTCAAGCGGAAGGAACTCAAGGAAATCCTCCTGGACAAATGTCCATTGAGATGTATTTTTTGCAAATAAACCAATGCCTTAGTTTCACCGTTCAACAGATGATCGAACTTCGGCAATCTCAAAGTGCTCTCGAGGCACGTGTCATTAGTCTACGACGTGAGACTAATAGACCTGATGAGCGACAGGGTGAACCATCGTTTGTCGTTAAGCCATTTACGGGAGACAAAAAGGAAAGAACCGAAGAAGTAATCTGCACATGGCTGGGCCGATGGGAGTCTCATTTTGAGCTCTATCCCACGCCAGATAGTACGAAGATTGCATATGTTGGCTGAGAACTAGGGGGTAAGGCTGCCACCTAGTGGCGTGGGCTCCGTACTTTGGGGAAATTGCCCGATACTTGGTCAGATTTTGTCACAGTTTTCAAGGGCCAATTTCTGCAACCTCCCTCTCGAACCGAGGCAGCACAAGCTTTAATGAACCTCTCTAGTCGGAAATTTTCCTCGCTAGAAGATTATGCCCACCATGCTAGAACCCAAATCCAAAAATCGGTTCTAGAAGGGGACAATCGGTTAATAACTTGTTTTGTCAATGGCATCCCCAATTCGAACTATCACTGGATAGTGCATGATAAGGATCCAAAATCCTTCGAAGAGGCTGTTGAAATAATTCTTGGCTATCAACGCACTTCGAAGAAGGACCACAACAAACCCAACAAAGCGCCCGGGACTAAGCAATCGCAATTCGTTGGGAAACGCAAGACACCCAACGAATTCATGGATCACGATTGTAAGCGACAACATCCTTTTTGCATATTCTCCAAAAAGAAGGGTCATACAAAAGAACAATGTCGAAAGCTCCAACGGAAAGAGCACGACAGCAAAGCTAAAACTACAGACCATAAAGGTCAGATTCCTAATGTCCTTCAGGTCTATACACATCATTTAAGTAATTGTCAATGTTCTTTCCCTCACTATGTATTGGGTCCCAATCATTTTCTACGTGCAAACGGGTATATCAATGGATCTCCCGTACAATTTTTATTTGATTCGGGAAGCTCACACAACTTTGTCAATGATTGTTTGGTTCAGATATGGGGAATCCAACCCACCGTAAGTGATCACACCTACACGGTGCACTTGGCTGATGGAAGAGTACAATACATCAATGGGGTGATTCATTCATTAGGAATTTCTATTGATACTTATATTATAGAGGAAGTAGACTTCCATGTAATGAATCTTTGTACCACTGATGTAATACTGGCTTATCCCTGGTTTTATAATAAAAACTCTTCTTTATTTATTGATTGGGTTCATCATTCAATAACTTTTGTACTGAACGATTGTACTCATTTTATTCAATGTGTCAAAAAACAATCCCTCTTGATTGTTTGCTCGTGTCCATCAATATTTGAGTTGTCTTGTTCTACTCTATTTTATTGTCTACTTGATCCGGACATTCACGTTTACAATATCGATAATGTCTCGGTTCAATTAACATATTTTGAACAACAACAACTTGATGAAATCTTAAATGATTTTCGTGATGTTTTTCCAAATGAACTACCAGATGGGTTACCTCCTAAATGTAATATAGACCATCGTATAGATATTGTACCTGGCATTGCACCAATAAGTATACCTCCTTATTGCTTAAGTCGATCCGAAGAGGATGAGGTATCTAAGCAACTCAAGGACTATTTACGAATGGGTTATATACGTTATAGTAAATCTCCATGGGGTGTACCAGTTCTCTTGGTTAAAAAGAAAGAGGGCACATGGCGTATGTGTATTAATTACCGACGCTTGAATAAAGTGACGATCAAGAATTCGTATCCATTGCCCCGGGCTAATGATCTAATTGACCATCTCCAGGGAGCTCGGTATTTTACAAAACTTGTTCTCCATACTGGCTACCATCAAATTCGTATAAGTGAGGACGATGTTCCTAAAACGGCATTTCGTACGCGCTATGGCCATTATGAGTTTTTGGTTATGCCTTTTGGTTTGACCAATGCTCCAGCTACATTTCAACAAGAAATGAATGACATTTTCCGAGAACAACTTGGAAAATTTGTCGTTATTTTCTTGGATGATATTTTAGTTTATAGTTGTACATTAAAAGAACATGCTAAACATGTCCACTTTGTTTTACAAACATTGCATGACAAACAGTTTTATGCGAAGATCTCAAAATGTGAGTTCTTCAAGAAATCAATTACTTATCTTGGACATCTCATAACCAAACAAGGAGTTGAAATTGATCCTTCTCGCATCGAGAAAATCAAGCTTTGGCCCACTCTTCGGAATATTCGAGAAGTTCGATCATTCCTTGGTTTTGTCGGGTTTTTGCGAAAATCCCTTCGTAATTACTCCCAATTGACGACGTCGTTTACTGATCTTCTAAAAGGTCAAACGTGTAAGTCTACAAAACCTATTGTGTGGAATGTTACCCTAGACCCGATCCTTCAAAACCTTTAGAGGTTGAAACCGATGCAAACGATTATGCTATAGGTGTTGTCTTATATCAAGATGGTAAATATTATAGATCATAGTACTAATGTAAGCTTAAGATAAGGATAAAGAAATGAAAGATAGAAAGGAGAAAGAGAAAGAAGGGTGCCGATCCACCCGACCACCCCCGAGCGAAGGGATCGAGACGGACTCGAGCCTCGATCGGCGTCCCATACCACCGCCGTGGCGTCGAGTCGTACCTGGTGCTGGCGCGCTCGCTACAAGAGTTGACCCACCACACGAGCAGAGTCTCGATGTAGTCAAAAGATCATCAAATGAGGGTAGCTAGGCCTCTTATTTATAGCGAAACCCAAGGCCCCCAGGCAAGTTCACACTTGACCTAATGGGTTGTCTCAATCCCGAGGATTAAAAGTAATCCTCCCCTTCTTTACACTCTCCTTTAACCCTCACACTTATCCACGTGTATAGAATACTACGGTAAATTCTTACCACGGGATATTATATGGTCATGCCCGTAACATACTCCCCCTCTTTAAAACATTGCACTCTTGCAATGGAAAGTTAGGGAAGTTAGTTCTAAGTGTATTTTCGCGTTCCCATGTGGCATCTTTTATTGATTTATCCATCCATTTTATTTTGAATTCTCGGATTTCTTTAGTACGTAATTTTTTTGTTTTAACATCGAGAATTCTTTCTGGTACATGTGGTTTAGAAGATAATTCTTCAGAAGTAACCAGAGTTTCAGTCGTAGCTGTATTGTCGCCAGAACCTAGAAGTTCTTTTAGACGACTCACATGAAAGACTGGATGAATTCCGACACCATCGGGAAGAGCGAGACGATAGGCTGATGACCCAATGCGTTTGAGGACTGTAAAAGGTCCACAAAACCGTGGGGCTAACTTAGCGCACTTACCCGTAGACAATGTCTTAGAATTGTGAGGTACACGTAAAAATACCTTCTGTCCAGGGTTGAATACACGAGGTTGCCTATGATGATCGGCATAAAAACGCGCTCTATCTTGAGCTGTTTTTATATTATCTCGTGCAATATGCAACATATCTTGCATATCCCGAAGAAAGTTTTGCGTACTTCGCAACTCATCATGATGTATAGTAACATCAATCGGGGCTCGTGGCTGAAAACCATACATCAACATAAAAGGACTATATCCCGTCGACGTATGCTTGGAGCTGTTATAAGCAAACTCCAAAATTGGGAGATAACGTTCCCATTTTGTTGGTTTTGCACCAACGTATGCTCGAAGCATGTCCTCAATAATTTGATTTACTCGTTCTGTCTGTCCATCGGATTGAGGATGATCCGTGGAGCTCATGCTCAACGTAGTTTCTAACTTCTTAAAGACCTGTGTCCAGAAGTCACTAGTAAACTTTGGATCTCGATCACTCACGATATCCATCGGTAACCCATAAAAACGAAACAATTCGTCAACGAATTGGTAAGCCAATTCAGGAGCTGTTACCGTGGTTTTAGTAGCAATAAATCTGGCCATTTTAGTTAGTCGATCAACGACAACCCAGATGGCATCATGACCTTTTTGGGTGCGAGGAAGGCTAACGATAAAATCCATGGATATACTTTCCCACTTATTATTGGGAATGTCCAAGGGATGTAAAAGTCCTGCGACTTTAAGTCGCTCGGCTTTGTTAACCTGACACTGGTGACATTTAGTCACATAGCTATGTATGTCAGGACGCATCTTAGGCCAATAAAATTGAGTGGAGATGAGAACGAGTGTACGATGTATTCCAGGGTGCCCTGCTGAGGGTGCATCATGGCATTCAAAAAGAATCCTCTTTTTGACCTCGGGTAAATCTGGAACACAAACCTTCCCATTACGGTAGAGCAAACCGTTAGCAATGTGGAAGTATTCCTTCGAGGAGGTGGTGGTGTCTGTTCCAGACTCAACTCTTGCCCAGTATTTTGCGAAATAACTGTCATCAGGATACTTTCCTCGAAGGTGATCATAAAGATCTGATGATATTTCAGTGAAGCTAAGCGTGTTAACTTCACGGATGCGACTTAGTGCATCAGCGACAGTGTTCATGGAACCTTTACGATATCGTATGGAAAAATCAAAGTCCTGGATGAGATCAGCCCATCGTGCCTTACGACCTTTCAGGTCTTGTTGGTCACAAAAATATTTCAAGGACTCGTGGTCCGTAGTTACCACAAAGTGATTTCCATAAAGATAATGGCGCCATGTTTTGAGCGCATGTATAACTGCAAATAATTCCTTTTCTTGAACGGTATACCGACATTGAGCAGAATCAAGTTTCTTACTCTCGAATGCTATCGGTTTACCATCTTGATACAAGACAGCACCTATAGCGTAATCGCTGGCATCGGTTTCAACCTCAAAAGGTTTTGAAGGATCGGGTAAAAGAAGTGAAGGAGCCTTGCAAACCAGGTCCTTGAGTTCCTTAAAGGCAAGGTCTAGTGTAGCATTCCACACAATAGGTTTTGTAGACTTACGCGTTTGACCTTTTAAAAGATCAGTAAATGGCGTCGTCAATTGGGAGTAATTACGAAGAGACTTTCGCAAAAACCCCACAAAACCAAGGAATGATCGAACTTCTCGAATATTCCGAAGAGTGGGCCAAAGCATGATTTTCTCAATGCGAGAAGGATCAATTTCAACTCCTCTTTCGGTTATGAGATGTCCTAGATAAGTAATTGATTTCTTGAAGAACTCACATTTTGAGATCTTCGCATAAAACTGTTTGTCACGCAATGTTTGTAAAACAAAGCGGACATGTCTAGCATGTTCTTGTAATGTACGGCTATAAACTAAAATATCATCCAAGAAAATAACGACAAATTTTCCAAGTTGTTCTCGGAAAATGTCATTCATTTCTTGTTGAAAAGTAGCCGGAGCATTGGTCAAACCAAAAGGCATAACCAAAAACTCGTAATGGCCATAGCGCGTACGAAATGCCGTTTTAGGAACATCGTCCTCACTTATTCCTATTTGATGGTAGCCAGTACGGAGATCAAGTTTCGTAAAATACCGAGCTCCCTGGAGACGGTCAATTAGATCGTCAGCCCGGGGCAATGGATACGAATTCTTGATCGTCACTTTATTCAAGCATCGGTAATTAATACACATACGCCATGTGCCCTCTTTCTTTTTAACCAAGAGAACTGGTGCACCCCATGGAGATTTACTATAACGTATATAACCCATTCGTAAATAGTCCTTGAGTTGCTTAGATACCTCATCTTCTTCGGATCGACTTAAGCGATACGGAGGTATACTTATTGGTGCAACACCAGGTACAATATCTATACGATGGTCTATATTACGTTTAGGAGGTAACCCATCAGGTAGTTCACTTGGAAAAACATCATGAAAATCATTTAAGATTTCATCAAGTTGTTGTTGTTCAAAATATGTTAATTGAATCGGGACATTATCGATATTGTAAACGTGAATGTCCGGATCAAGTACACAATAAAATAACGTAGAACAAGACAACTCGGATATTGATGGACACGAGGAAACAATCGAGAGGGATTGTTTTTTTACACATTGAATAAAATGCGTACAATCGTTCAGTACAAAAGAAATGGAATGACGAACCCAATCAATAAATAAAGAAGAGTTTTTATTATAAAACCAGGGATAACCCAGTATTACATCGGTGGTACAAAGATTCATTACATGGAAGTCTACTTCCTCTATATAAGTATCAATAGAAATTCCTAATGAATGAATCGCCCCGTTGATGTATTGTACTCTTCCATCAGCCAAGTGCACCGTGTAGGTGTGATCACTTACGGTGGGTTGGATTCCCCATATCTGAACCAAACGATCATTCACAAAATTGTGTGAGCTTCCCGAATCAAATAAAAATTGTACGGGAGATCCATTGATATACCCGTTTGCACGTAGTAAATCATTGGGACCCAATACATAGTGAGGGAAAGAACATTGACAATTACTTAAATGATGTGTATAGACCTGAAGGACATTAGGAATCTGACCTTTATGGTCTGCAGCTTTAGCTTTGTTGTCGTGCTCTTTCCGTTGGAGCTTTCGACATTGATCTTTTGTATGACCCTTCTTTTTGCAGAATACACAAAAAGGATGTTGTCGCTTACAATCGCGATCCAGGAATTCGTTGGGTGTCTTGCGTTTCCCAACAAATTGCGACTGCTTAGTCCCGGGCGCTTCGTTGGGTTTGTTATGGTCCTTCTTCGAAGTGCGTTGATAGCGAAGAACTATTTCAACGGCCTCTTCGAAGGATTTTGGATCCTTATCGTGCACTATCCAGTGATAGTCCGAATTGGGGATGCCATTGACAAAACAAGCTATCAACCAATTGTCCCCTTCTAGACCCGATTTTTGGATTTGGGTTCTAGCATGGTGAACATAGTCTTCTAGCGAGGAAAATTTCCTGCTAGAGAGGTTCATTAAAGCTTGTGCTGCCTCGGTTCGAGAGGGAGGTTGCAGAAATTGGCCCTTAAAAACCGTGACAAAATCTGTCCAGGTATCGGGCAATTTCCCCATAGTACGGAGGCCACGCCACCAGGCGGCGGCCTTACCCCCGAGTTCTCGGCCGACATATGCAATCTTCGTACTATCTGGCGTGGGATAGAGCTCAAAATGAGACTCCCATCGTCCCAGCCATGTGCAGATTGCTTCTTCGGTTCTTTCCTTTTTGTCTCCCGTAAATGGCTTAACGACAAATGATGGTTCACCTTGTCGCTCATCAGGTCTATTAGTCTCACGTTGTAGACTAATGACACGTGCCTCAAGAGCACTCTGAGATTGCCGAAGTTCGGTCATCTGTTGAGCGGTGAAACTAAGGAATTGGGTTATTTGTGCCAAATACATCTCAGTGGACATTTGTCCAGGAGGATTCCCTTGAGTTCCTTCCGCTTGAGCGGATGACATCGGGTCGTTAATTTGAGCCATTTAAGATTATTTCTGGAAAAGAAATAGGATAAGGTCAGAGATATAGTCATAACATCTTGTCGTGATGTAAACATATCATGGGCGAGCATTAATCGATATCATTATCTCACGTCAATACCCCTCTAGACGTATGAGATGAGGTTCAAGATCAGGTTACTATGGTAACACAAAGGTGTTTTAAAAACCATGGGGGTGACAAATAAATGTCTTTCCCTGATCTCTATATCGATTTTTTCATGGTGGCTCCCCGAGGCTCAACCATGTATGTTCGCGTCATGAATAGTTTATACACGAAAAAAAATGTTAACAATAAACTATGTTTCGGTGCCCACATAAGTGGTTTCGGCTCTTTAAGTCCTATTACGAGGACCCCGAGGTGCACTTAGACCTTAAGTCTAAACATGTGTTATAGTCATATGTATCAAGGATGTTGTATGGTCTTGGTCATATTTGAACTCGAGACCTCGAGAACAAATACATTAAACACTTGAGCCAACCAAGTAAGTTGCTCTTCTCGAATGCTTAATGTTTGATGCGTATAAGAGATATGCGAGGCAATTGATCATATACGTTTTTTTAAAAGAACATATATGTCAAGGGTCCTTATTTCGCCCTCATTTACCAACACTATGTTGGTACGTTACCTAACCTCAAGTCTCGTAATTACGATGGCATATGTCAAAGGGCAACCTAATGGTCAAGCCAAATGAGCCCTCGTTTCGTAGTAGGCTCACGTGGGCCATCACATGGTCACGTCATTACGAATGCCTCTCGTAAGAACGAGCTCATGGTGGCATCGTATCCATGTAACGAGGGAAGGATGTTGGATACGTGCGTCATTGGAGCGACCTCACTTGAAGTGGGTCAAGCCCTACGTACTCAACATCATTTTGGCTATTGGCGTTTCTTTACGTAACGAAATCGAGGTCGTCAACGGGGTTATCAACAATAAAAAAATGTTGAAAAAGGGATGGTGACAACGCCATTCTCACAAAAATGTGAGGACGGCCACCAACATCCTTTTCCCGATCATGACAACTTTCGATATAATCACATAATAACGAATATACACATATGGTTACTTATCACATATATACGATCAAATACGTATATATGTGACCACATATGCCTATATTCAACATATCGTTATAGTAAATAGCCACAAATGATGTGATCGAGATACGTAATCGAGGTATATACCTCTACGCACACGAAACATCCACAAATAAGAGATCATCGTAATACGCAATGGAGGTATTGACCTCTTACGCATACGAGACCAAACGCATATCGTTTACAACAAATCAAGGTATTAAACTCATACGCAAACGTAACATATGTTCGTGAACGTAATACGTAATTGAGGTATTAACCTCGTACGCATACGACACTCATCACATATTATTAACATGTCAAACGAGGTATTGACCCCGTGCACATATGTAAACGTTTTAGATAATCAATTAAAGACCACTACAACATCATTGATTTAATGAAAAAAATTACATATAAACTAAACACATGATTAGATGGGAGAAGAGAGAATAGAAAAAAAAATATGGAAAGAGTTACCGAAGTTCTTTGTTGATCGTTGTCTGGATCAAGGCCAACCGCACAATGATCGATCAGCATCAATCAAAAGACAAATGAAAAACAAAGAAACATTAGTAAAAAAATCTGATACCAAATATTATAGATCATAGTACTAATGTAAGCTTAAGATAAGGATAAAGAAATGAAAGATAGAAAGGAGAAAGAGAAAGAAGGGTGCCGATCCACCCGACCACCCCCGAGCGAAGGGATCGAGACGGACTCGAGCCTCGATCGGCGTCCCATACCACCGCCGTGGCGTCGAGTCGTACCTGGTGCTGGCGCGCTCGCTACAAGAGTTGACCCACCACACGAGCAGAGTCTCGATGTAGTCAAAAGATCATCAAATGAGGGTAGCTAGGCCTCTTATTTATAGCGAAACCCAAGGCCCCCAGGCAAGTTCACACTTGACCTAATGGGTTGTCTCAATCCCGAGGATTAAAAGTAATCCTCCCCTTCTTTACACTCTCCTTTAACCCTCACACTTATCCACGTGTATAGAATACTACGGTAAATTCTTACCACGGGATATTATATGGTCATGCCCGTAACAGTAAACCAATAGCATTCGAGAGTAAGAAACTTGATTTTGCTCAATGTCGGTATACCGTTCAAGAAAAGGAATTATTTGCAGTTATATATGCGCTCAAAACATGGCGCCATTATCTTTATGGAAATCGCTTTGTGGTAACTACGGACCACAAGTCCTTGAAATATTTTTGTGACCGACAAGACCTGAAAGGTCATAAGGCACGATGGGTTGATCTCATCCAAGACTTTGATTTTTCCATACGATATCGTAAAGGTTCCATGAACACTATCGCTGATGCATTAAGTCGCATCCGTGAAGTTAACATGCTTAGCTTCACTGAAATATCATCAGATCTTTATGATCACCTTCGAGGAAAGTATCCTGATGATAGTTATTTTGCAAAATACTGGGCAAGAGTTGAGTCTGGAATAGACACCACCACATCCTCAAAGGAATACTTCCACATTGCTAACAGTCTGCTCTACCATAATGGGAAGGTTTGTGTTCCAGATTTACCCGAGGTCAAAAGGAGGATTCTTTTTGAATGCCATGATGCACCCTCAGCAAGGCACCCTGGAATACATCGTACACTTGTTCTCATCTCCACTCAATTTTATTGGCCTAAGATGCATCCTGACATACATAGCTATGTGACTAAATGTCACCAATGTCAGGTTAACAAAGCTCAGTGACTTAAAGCCGCAGGACTTTTACATCCCTTGGACATTCCCAATAATAAGTGGGAAAGTATATCCATGGATTTTATTGTTAGCCTTCCTCGCACCCAAAAAGGTCATGATGCCATCTGGGTTGTGGTTGATAGACTAACTAAAATGGCCAAATTTATTGCTACCAAAACCACGGTAACAACTCCTGAATTTGCTTACCAATTCGTTGACGAGTTATTTTGTTTTTATAGGTTACTGATGGATATCGTGAGTGATCAAGATCCAAAGTTTACTAGTGACTTCTGGACGCATGTCTTTAAGAAGTTAGAAACTACGTTGAGCATGAGTTCCACAGATTATCCTCAATCCGATGGAAAGACAGAACGAGTAAATCAAATTATTGAGGACATGCTTTGAGCATACATTGGTACAAAAACAACAAAATGGGAACGTTATCTCCCAATTCTGGAGTTTGCTTATAACAGCTCCAAGCATACGTTGACGGGATATAGTCCTTTTATGTTGATGTATGGTTTTCAGCCATGAGCCCCGATTGATGTTAATATACATCATGATGAGTTGTGAAGTACGCAAAACTTTCTTCGGGATATGCAAGATATGTTGCATATTGCACAAGATAATATAAAAACAGCTCAAGATAGAGCGTGTTTTTATCTCGATCATCATAGGCAACCTCGTGTATTCAACCCTGGACAGAAGGTATTTTTACGTGTACCTCACAATTCTAAGACATTGTCTAAGGGTAAGTGCGCTAAGTTAGCCCCATGGTTTTGTGGACCTTTTACAGTCCTCAAACGCATTGGGTTATCAACCTATCGTCTCATTCTTCCTGATATTGTTGATATTCATCCAGTTTTTCATGTGAGTCGTCTAAAAGAACTTCTAGGTTCTGGCGACAATACAGTTACAACAGAAACTCTGGTTACTTCTGAAGAATTATCTTCTAAACCACATGTACCAGAAAGAATTCTCGATGTTAAAACAAAAAAATTACATACTAAAGAAATCCGAGAATTTAAAATAAAATGGATGGATAAATCAATAAAAGATGCCACAGGAGAACGCGAAAATACTCTCAGAACTAACTTCCCTAACTTTCCATTGCAAGAGTGCAATGTTTTAAAGAGGGGGATTATGTTACGAGCATGACCATATAATATCAAATGGTGAGAATTTACCATAGTATTCTATACACGTGGATAAGTGTGAGGGTTAAACAAGCGTGTAAAGAAGGGGAGGATTACTTATAATCCTCGGGATTAAGACAACCCATTAGGCCAAGTGTGAACATGGCTAGGGGCCTTGGGTATCGCTATAAATAAGAGGCCTAGCTACCTCATTTCATCATCTGGTCGACTACGTTGAGACTCTGTCTTGTGGTGGGTCAACTCTTGTAGCGAGTGCGCCAGCACCAGGTACGACTCGATGCCATGGCGGTGGTATGGAACGCCGATCGAGGCTCGAGTCTGTCTCAATCCCTTCGCTCGGGGGTGGTCGGGTGGATCGGCACCCTTCTTTCTCTCTCTCCTTTCTATCTAGATCTATATTCTATCCTTATCAAATGCTTACATTAGTTCATGTCTCTAACATTTGTGGTCATGCAATTGACATGTATAAATCCTTACATGGAAAGCCTCCATTACACTTTAACTCTTCTCTTTTGCTTCAATCTCACTTTGATTCTCTCATGGAGAAAATTTTGGTAAATTTTTCAAAAGAAGTGAATCTTAAAGGAGTTAAAGCATGGGATATCACGTTACAAAATATTAAGATCATTGATGGTATGTATGGAGCAACTAATGCTCAACGAAGAAGAGGTCTTCTTCTACCATTCTCACAAGTTCTCTCTAGGTGTAATGCATTATTGATACATGCACCATTAGATGAGGAGGTTTTGGATATCCAAAGTCAGTTGCATATTATTATTTCTAAGTTGCAATGCCAAAGCTATCGTTATGCGAAGATGCGACAATTGAGGGATGGGATCATAGATAATCAATGTCAATCTCATTTGTTTTTCCAAGCATTGTATCCTACTTATATTCGATCTAATGTGGTACATGTGAAGCAAGGGGATGAGTGGATAGTGGATCCTACTACAAAAATTGACATATGTGTTCATTACTTTAAGGACTTGATTGGCCCACAATTGTTAATGACAAATGAGGTGAGTAGAGCACGTCATGAGTTTTATGATGTGGCTGGATGTATTGTGCATGACCTCATTAGTCATGAATTGGATGCAGATTTCACTGAGGATGGGGTGGACACAATTTTAAGGCATCTTCGTAGTGGTAAGAGCCCTGGTTGGGATGGTTTGATAAATGAAGTTTTTAAGCGATATTCCAACATTTTAAAGGGGCCCTTAACTTTGATGTTTCAACATTCTTGGGATTCTAGTCATATGCCTCAAGCTTGGAAGGTTGGTCTAATTAAATTAGTTCCAAAGGCGTGATCTCTAGAGTCATTTCATGAATGGAGACCTATTTCTTTGATGGGGGGATTGTATAAGATATTTACAATGGTCTTGGCAAATATATTACAAAAGTATTTGCCAAAGTTGATACATCCCCCCCAATATGGTTTTATTGCAGGTAGCAATATATTGCATAATGTGTTGAATGTTCAAATGGCCATGGATTATGCTCAAAACACTCATCAAGAATTGATTATGGTGCAATTAGATTTGGAGAAAGCTTATGATCATGTTAATTGGTCCTTTGTTTCTGGGTTAATGCATACAATGGGCTTTGGACCTCGTATGTCTCGCCTCATATTTTTATTAGGGCAAGATGCGGTGTCTCGAGTCATGCTTAATGAGGGGGTTACATCAGATATTGCCCTTACAATATCCGTTCGTCAAGGATGCCCCATTAGCCCGTTGTTGTTTGCTATTGTTACTCATCCCTTGTTAGTGATGTTATCCAGGCTTGCAACAAATGGTGATATTGTGGGTCTACACCTTGCGGTTGGAGCTTTGGCTGCTGATTCTTTCATGTTTCTACAAGCCTCACAAGAGAATCTTGAGAAGGGCACGCTTGTATGGAACCAATTTACATTGGCTTCCGAATTACAAATTAATTGGAGGAAGTCTAGTCTCATATCATGTACTGAAAGGGATTTGGAATGTTTAGGATGGCAAGGATCCGTGGTGAAGAAAGGCTCTATTTTTTTACACTTGGGCTATCCATTAGGAATGAATGTTACAAATGGTCAATTGATTGAATGGATGTCTAATAAGTTGAGGGATAAGTTCATGTATTGGAAATCACAATCTTGGCCATTTCATGTACGTTTGAAGGTTGTACAATGTATTATGGAACCTATGATACTATATTACTTGCCATTACTGCCATGGACAAAGAAGGTTTTGCATTCTATTTTGCAACCTCTTCGATATAAGTTGTGAAAGAAGAGGGATAAGATGGGAATCACTTGGGTTGCATGGAATCATCTCGCAACTCCTAAGTGCTTGGGGGGAGCTAGAATATTGAACTTATCTAAGCATATGATGTGTTCAAACTTGCAACCATGGATATCCATTGTTCAATATTTCATTGAAAACAAGGGTTTAACACATGGGAGGACAACAATTATGGCTTCATGGTGGCAATTACTGAATGGATGTATTTCACATAGGATTCTAGGCTCTACATGTGTTCAACACTTGGTTACCTCATGGCAAGAACCACTCTTGTTATGTGTATGGAAACCATCATCTAGTAGAGAGCATTGTAATTCTTTGCAAAAAGAGTTACTTGTGGCTTCTCGGTTATTATGTTGGTCAAGAAAGGAGAGCTTGCACTCTCAAAGAGGTGGGAGATATAGTTGAGGATCCATCTCAAAGAATTTTGGAGTTTGTTGAAGCGCGACAATTATTACACATTCCACCTAATTATGAATTTGTTTGGCAACAACTACAAAATATTCCATTGATGCAAGATCCCTTACCTCTACAAACAGGAGAACATTCGTGGATTGGTTGGTGTTTAAAGGGTCAAACGTCATTGTTACAAGTGACTACTAATCTTTTGTATCATTGCTCTGTTGAGTCTGAAGGATGGTTATCATCTAAGGCTGAAGAAGAATGGAGATTACACAAAAAGGTGGTGGTAAATCTTACAACGTAGTTGGCATTCTAAATTGCCACTTGTAGCAAAGTTCTTCATTTGGAGAGTTTTGATTGGAGGATTGCCTTTGGGATTAGCTCTAAAGTGTCATGGACTAGCTATGGCTAATTGCTTTTTTTGCACTGTTCAAATGGAAGATAGTACTCATCGATTTATCAATGTCCAATGGGAATTTGGAGTTACATTTCTCAAATTTGGCAAGTTTTATCACGGTGTCGAGGAAATCCTCGCGTGTTCGCGAAATGAAGCGGGACCACCGGGGTCCTAGACCAAAAGGATTCAAATTTTTTAGCAACGTAAGCAAGAAAGTATTGAAGATAGATAGATGGATGAAGAGAGAGAGAGAGAGAGAGAGAGAGATTGAGTTAGAGATTGAACACTTGACTTTAGTTTTACGAGACGAGATACATCACCATTAGGATAACTCAGAACTTTGATTAAAAGTTTCTTTTTTACTTACATCACTTGCCTCCTTACACAAGCCCCACTATAGGCTTTTATAGGTCTCTCCATGCAAAAACCATGGGCTAAAACCACGGGCCAAAACCGTGGGTTGAAACCATGGGCTAAAACCATGGGCTAAAACCATGAGCTGAAACCATGGTTTTGTGCCCACGGTTTCTATATATTTGCTTCCTACAAAATACTGAATATGAAAAGAAAATATACAAATTCTACAGCACTTAGTAGTGGCTTTAGTGGTAAGTTAATTTGTCTCCTATCTTGGAGGTGCAAGGTTCAGGCCTTGCTTCCAACCCTATATATGCTCTTAAATGTTACTAGTCTTTAGTCTTATTTTTATATTTACAATTGAGCACACATCACACGTGCACATGTTTAACTTTGCATCTAGCTTTTCTTTTAGGATTCTCATTTCAGTCCTATTTACAACATGCTAGCATATGTGTGTGGCCTTCACCCCTTTCACATGTGCACATTGCATCTTCATGATTTCGTTCGTTGCACACAATTTTCACAACGTTGCCGGAAATCTTCACGACATCCACCCCCACCAAACCGCACGTCCTCTGGTACGTGCCAAGAAGAGAGAGTGTGAGATTTCGGCTACAGTGATTATTACGATTCCTCCATTTCAAGCATGTCCATTCCCTTGGCTCGAACCATTGTTGCCACCCAATCCACCATATCATTCGCTCATTCTTTGCTTTACCATGAGCAGTTGTCATGGCCCCTTGTTCTCCTTCCGAGCATAACCGGTTAGGCTTTATGCATGTTCCACCTTTGTTCCAACCATCTCCTTGGTCAAGGCACTCCGCACTTTGTCCACCTTCGTCGTACAATCTCGTGTTAGAGTTGATGATCTTCACGTTAGAGCCCTCCTTAGTAGAGATCTCATCCTCGGTAACACCCTTCAAATTTGCTTGGCTCATTTGCTTGGCTCATTTGGGCCTTGTCGTCCATGGTAGTGTGCTTGGTTGGCCTCTTCCTTGTCTTCATCAACCTTGACTTCTTTCCAGATCGGTCTCAGCCGATCGGCTTTTGGTTGGATCGGCTTCCGTTCGGATTTGTATTCGGCTGAATCAGACTCGGTTGATTGGTTTCGACCGAGTCGGCCCCCTTTCGGGTCGGGTTCGACCAATCGGTTTTGGTCCGGGTTGGCTTCCATTTCCTCGTGTTCACTGGCCTCGACCGGTTCGACCTCCGGTTGAGTCGGATTAGCTTCTTTCCGAATCGGTCTCGTCTAATCGGATTCCAACTGAAACGATTTCCATCCGGGTCAGGCTCGAATCCACTTCCACTTCGTTTGGCTTTTGTGTAGGCCGGAATTCCGGCTAGATCATCTTCCGTCCGAACTCACTTCTGGATTTACGTTCCTTGCTGCCACCTCCCGTCTCTCCGGTCTCACGTTGGTTCTCGGACACAACCGCTGAAGTCTCTAGAATTAGTGGGCAAGAATCATTGGTATTACCGTCCTCCGTCGTTTCGCCCATAGCCACCTTCTCGACTATCTCTTCCTCGTATGCATCGACTTTGACCTCTGTTTTCTCTCCGCCACCTTCCGTCTCTTCGGTCTCACGTTGCCTTTTGAACGCAACCGCCGAAGTCTCTAGAATTAGTGGTGGGAAAGTCTTGACACGACCATTCTCCATTGACTCGTTCATAGTCATCTTCGCCTCGATGTTGTGCACACCGTCTTGGTCCTTCCCCTTACTACCACCTTCCATCTCTTGGGTCTCACATTGGCTTTCTGCAATTGCCCAAGTCTCTGGAACTTGTGTGAAGGAATCCTCGATGTGGCCATCTGTCATTAATTCTTTCATAGTCACCCTTGACTTGATGTCATTTCTTATGGCTATCTCTTCAATCTCATGGGCCTCATACCCATTGACCTTCTTGATCGAGCAAGCTTCGATTATGTTTCTCTCTTCGTCACATGTATTCGTTTCGACCTTCGGCTCCTCGCCGACACCTTCTATCTCTTGGGTCTCACATTGTCATTGGACGCAACTGCCCAAGTCTCTGGAGCATGTGTGGAGAACATCCGGCCATGGTCATTGTCGACGCTTGTTGTCTTGTTCATAGTCACCTCCTCGACGTCGTCTTTAGGGGCTAGATCCTCAATTACACTAGCCTCGCACTCTTTATCTCCATTGATGCAAGCTTCGATTAGGCGTGCTCCTTCATCATCTGATGTTTCGAATACGATGCGCGTTCCGAAAGATTCATCCTCCCTCGAAGTGGCCTTCTCCGTCCTCGAGTCATCATCAATCTTCTTTTCATGTAGGTTGCTTTGTTTAGGCAACTCGACTTCTTTAGGTGGTCTTGATGTTTCTACGCTTGGCGTTACCAAGTCACTGTCATCAAGCCATTGATGACGCATGTCGATCTTTTTGCATGCTCGCTTCACCGCAACTCAGTCCACCACAAGCCCGTTTGCTTGGGTATCATCTTCGAGGAGAGTACCCAGTTCTCGTCTATCATTCTACCCGATGCGGCAAAAGAGCGAAGTGTTCGGACACTTCCAAAATTTCAAGAATGAAGTCGAGAAAGCCACGGGCCGACACGTACGATGCCTTCGATCGGATGGCGGCAAGGAGTACTTCTCAGACGATTTCATGGCGTATCTCCGAAAGGAAGGAATTCGGCGAGAATTCACTTGCCGACACACTCCGCAACAAAACGGAGTAGCCGAGCGCAAAAATCGTCACATCCTCGAAGTAGCCTGGGCCGATTCGGATAAATCCGGATCCGGCAAGATTGGACAAGGGAGCGGGCAAAGCTCACACTATGCTGAAGTATCAAAAGGATCCGGGACCGAAAAAGGGTCAACCTTTGTGATGAAACACAAGGCGAATTCGATGAAGAAGACCACTACTTCCAGATCGGAGGAAGTGTGATATGTTGATTACAGAGTGTCTAACCACATGATGAGCCACAAAGAGTGGTTCTCGTTTATGGAAAAGCCGGAGCAACCGGGAGTTGTCGAAACCGGAGACGACACTCCTCACCCGATTGAACATGTTAGAGAAGTTCCCCTCAGCCATGTCGGACCGAGAGGGAAGCTCATGAACATGTTGCATGTTCCGAAAATAACCAAGAACCTGGTGTCGGTCAAACATATCATCGACCAGGGGATGCAAGTACGGTTTACGCTGTCGTGAAGATTTTCGGCAATAGTGTGAAAATCCCATAAAACGTACGAAATCGAGTATGAATCACATAGTACAATAATTGTGAAGATAACATTTTAAATAGATTTAATATCTAAGTACAAAATGATGGAGGTTTCGAATGCACTTTATTACACGAGAAATGGACAACTAAATGTCAAGATATGAGGGTATAAAGTTTGTGAAAGGAAAAGAGAAAATTGTGAGATATCCCACGTAAGCACGACAAATACAGCTCTCATCATATATAAGGTGGACCAAACGATATTATCTTTGTGTCTATGTGTGGAGCATAGAGAGTTCAAGGTAACTTGAACTAAGAGTGGAGGTGGGCTAGCTACTCGTAAAGGGTTTTGGCCAACCAAAACCGGACCGGCGATGGAGCCGGTGATCTGGCGATAGCATCCAGCGAGGCACCGGTAATCGACGGCATCCGGCGAGGCACCGGTAACCGACGGCATCTGGCGAGGCACCGGTAACCGACGGCAACCGACGACAGTATCCGGCGAACCGGCGTCCGGCGACTAGATAAATAAATATATAAATATATATACATATTTACATATACAAGGAGGGCAAGTAAGGATTCGAACCTTGCACCTCCAAGTTAGGAGTCAATTGGCTTACCATTAAGCCATGCTATTTAGTTGAAATTATATTTCTATCATTGTACTTTTACATGTAAATTCTCATACATGAGAGCTAAAATGAGTGACATGGTTATCATGCACCACATGTAATACATAAGCGCCAAATGGCAAACATGCAATTTATGCATGTCTTGTACCCTCACATGCATCATATGCATGAGAGCATTTATAAAAGAGGGAAGGGGGAGGAGAAAAAACACGGTTTTTTTTTATTATGAAATTAAGAAGAAGAAATTTGTTATCAAATTGATGGTGTAACTTGTTTCTTAAATCCAAAGATAAAAAGTTCAATCGATCTTTCTCAATCGTTGAATCTCAACTTCTCTCTTTCCCAATCTATCTTAAGTACTTTCTCGCCAAAGCTTGTATCGACTCTAAATCCTTCTGGTCCAGAACCCCGGCGGTTCCGCCTCACGATCCGCGTGTAGTGACAGATCTTCACGACAACGCACCTCAAGTGCTTCATCAAGGAAGAAGGCTAGATAATCACGTAAGAGCGTCGGGACAGGAGGATGTTTATCCTCGACACCAATTACATTGGCACTGCTCTGTTCACAAAGGGAGGCAAAGCAGATTCTGGGTATGCACATTGTTCGAGATCGAACAACGAGATTGTTGTGGTTGTGATGGGAGAAATACGTGAGAAAGGTTCTCTAGAGGTTCAACATGTAGAATTCGAAACCAGTCGGCTCGACATTGCTGACAAACTACTAGCTAATAAAAAACCAATGTCCGAAAATTAAACTGGAGAAAGCTGAGATGATGAATGTCCCCTATGCCTCAGTAGGAGGAAGCCAAAGGTATGCAATGGTTTGCACTAGGACAGACATTGGTTATGCAGTTAGAGTTGTCAGCCAATTTATGAGCAATCCCGGCAACGAACATTCGACGGCAGTCAAATGGATACTTCAGTACCTGAGAGGCACCTCAAGCGTGTGTCTTCTATTTGGCTCAAGTAACCCCACACCGAAAGGTTATACCAGCTGATTCACATTTGGATACATGATGACTTATGCAGGGGGAGTTGTTTCGTGGCAGTCGAGGCTGCAGAAGGTCGTGGCGTTGTCGACCACGGAAGCTGAGTATATGGCTACAGTGGAAGCCGGCAAGGAGATAATATGGATGAAGGAGTTCATCGGAGAGTTGGGGATTCGGCAAGAGGAATTCCGACTCCATTGTGATAACTAGAGTGCCATCCACCTTGCGAAGAATGTCACCTACCACTCAAAGACCAAGCTAATCCAAAGAAGATACCATTGGCTCCGAGAGCGAGTAGAAGAAAAGGAGTTTACTCTAGTGAAGATCCACACAAACGACAATGGATCAGATATACTGACGAAGATGCTATCAGCAGAGAAGCTGAATGCCTGCCGATAAAGAGCCGGATTGACAAAGTACCCCATGCCGGAGTGAAGGGGAAGTTTGTTAGCCAAATTGGTCGAAGCCGATTCAGGAGACAATATTTGTAAATAGTCTAAATATACCCTTAGTGGGCCACATTTGTAAATAGCCTTGAATGTTGTATCAAAATAAATACACCTAGGGCAATCATTATGGTTAGATATTTGTGGAGTTGATCAATATAGTTGAATAGTTACTAACGAGGTCGTGGCCAATGTAACTGTGTGTAAGAGTCAGACATAGACAGAGATAGTAACTCTACCGCCATCTGTTAGACGAACAAGGACTCGAAGGTTATTGCCTCTGAGATCCTTATTGTATACCTTACCTTTATAGTGATTTAGTTCCTGGGGTTTATGGACCCCAGTGGTTTTTCCCTTTCGGATTTTCCACGTTAAATATCTTGTGTCTTTTTGTTTTTCGGTTTTCTATCGATTGTGATCTTTGCACCCCGCATACGTATATGTGATAACTGGTTATGATCGGCCCATTCCTAAGAGAAGAAAAAGGAGAAAAGTTGACGACCTGATCAGCTCTTAGGACATGCTGAATAGAGCCAAGAGAAGTCGTCGATGAAGAGCACGTAATATCGGCATCCACCAAATGTAGTTGTCTGCGCTGGTTCCCATACGTCAGAATGGACTGCGTTGAGTAGACCTTTGCTCATGTTCCGCTCTTTCGGGAATGGGTGTCGGTATTGCTTGCCGAATTGGCACGCTTCGCATACACCTTCAATCTCCTTCTCTTTGAATGTTGGGAGTCCGATGACGACTCCTTTCGATTTCATTGCTTTGAGTTTGTTGAGATTGATCTGGCCGATTTGCTTGTGCCATAGCTCTATGTCGGAGTCGGCTTTCGTGTTTTTCGCGAACATGGCGGATTTCATCTCGCATGAATCGAGAATGAACATCCGGCCCTCTCTTCTTCCACGTGCGATGAGTCGGCCCTCTTTTTCGATGAAGCAACCACCTTGATTAAATAGAACTTGCATCCCTTGCTCTACAATTTGGCCGACGGAGACCAAATTCTTCATAATGGTCGGTACATGCAAGACATTTTTAATGTAATTTTGCTTACCTTCTTTTCCAAACAGAACATTGCCAATGTGCGGAATCGGGTGCGTAGTGTCATCTCCGGTTTCGACATAGCCGGGTCGGTCCGGCTCTCGAAGTTCTCGGAACCATTCTTGATGCGATGTCATATGGTTCGAGGCATCGGAATCGACGAACCATACGTCTTCCGGACCGGAGGCACTAGTTGAAGTAGCGGCCGACATAGAGTTTGCTCTATGTTTCATCATGAACATTCCGCCACGGTCGGAGGTGTGCGCATACATTCCACTACGATCTTCGTAGTCGGAGTTGTGCCTGTACATTTCACCGCGGTCGGAGTTGTGTGCATACATTCC
Organism: Azolla caroliniana; assembly: GCF_043228905.1. Lineage (NCBI taxonomy): Eukaryota > Viridiplantae > Streptophyta > Polypodiopsida > Salviniales > Salviniaceae > Azolla > Azolla caroliniana. The sequence goes on along the minus strand of NW_028230442.1, from coordinate 11,641,515 downwards.
GCCACGATCTTCGTAGTCGGAGTTGTGTGCGTAATTCGTGAGTTGTCGGCTTGTGGAAGCCGATTCACGCATCTTCTTTCGGCACTCTTCTCCGTGGTGGCCGAGCTTGCAACCAAATCAATGTTGTCGACTCCCAATCATAAGAAATCATGTCTCTGGAGGACTAAATGATCGGAGAAGTCCTATATAGTGTGCATGACGCAGGAACATGGTTATTGGACTCTGGCGCCACTTTTCACATAACCCCCAATATCGAATGGTTCTTGAACTTTTCAATCGACGCCGGCAGCACAGTCCGACTTGGCAATCAGCAGGAGTGCCAAATCAAAGGGACCAAAGAAGTTCCTATTCAATTGTCAAACAACAATTCAATCACCCTGCACCACGTCTGGCATGTACCCAAGCTGAAGAGGAGTCTGGTTTCCATCGACATGTTAGCCGAAGTTGGGTATCAGACGACTCTAAGTGAGTCATCATGGTCGATCAACTGAGGGAATATGAAAATCGGTTGCGGTTACAAGTACAACAACTTGTACCCATTGATGGTGATCCGTCCAAAAGGGGCCATGAACATACCCATTTCATCATAATCAAACTTATGGCATGGCCAACTCGGTCATTTTTCCTAAGTCGGACTGGACCACTTAATGACAATCAGCTACATCCCTAAACTCCAAACGAAGATGGATTTCTACGAGCATTGTCACTACGGGAAACAGACCCGAAGTCCACATTCCCTCCACTACGAGACACTATGACAACACTTAGAACTGATCCACACCGATGTTTGTGGACCAATGCTTGAAAGGTCACTAGGAGGCTCCTAGTACTTCATCCCATTTGTGGATGATTGTACTTGGAAAGTTTGGGCCTATTCGATTTGGTCAAAAGACAAGGTGCTCAATGTCATGAATACATAAGCATCATGGCTTCACTTGAGCTTGAACCCAACACCTTGTAATACATAATCAAAATCCTAACCATTACGATAGCATGTGATTATATAAAATAATAAAAGCTACTTCTTGTAATAGATTGATTATTGTAAAAGTTATGGAACATTCTAGAACATTCTAGAATATCCTAGAACATCTTAGAATATTCTAGATCTAGAACATTATAGAAATCACTAGGCTATTCTACAGGAACCTATAAATATGGACATATGATTCTTCTCAAACCAATTCGAATCAACACCAATCTTAAGCTTTCGTCACCTTTGTTGTATCCATCTTCAGTCTATCTTACTAATACATTCATTCTTCTCTTATCACTTCATTCCTCTCTTCTTGTGATCTCTTTACATCTTTCTTCTACCACTCTATCTTTTCTCTTGGTTCTGACAGTTTGATTCGAATTCCCTCTCTCTCTCTCTCTCTCTCTTGGTCTCATAGGTCATATTTGACCTCCAAAGACGATAATATAATCTATCTATCTATCTATCTATCTATCTCTCCCTTATCCTCCTCTATATACATCACGAAACACAGTTGCCATCAACTCGGAAGAATATCTCACCCTTGTTGCAGAAATGGAGAATATTAAATCCAAGTTCGCATCTCTTGAATTAGAGAATCAACATCTTCTTGGGGATCTACAAAAGGTTACTGTTGAGAAGCAACTACAACAAGAAGATTTTACACGATGGGTGCAACAATTAGAATCGACAATTGTAATTTTACAACAACAAAGGGTTGAAGGTCAAGGAAGTATTAAGGAGCCCAAAATCAGTCTCCTAGCTAAATTCGATGGTTCAAGGTTTCTTGAATCAAGTGTGGTTGGTAATCCAAATGCATCACACGCGTTATTCAATAGATGCATCACGAGTCGGGTTAGTGGGCACCTTATTGACTAGCATAGCGTTGTCATGGTTTGCTCCATTACTAGAGACAAATTCTCCTCTACTGCATAATTTCGAGGAGTTTGTCAAAGAATTTAAGGCTTGCTTCGGAGATACAGATGGGGCAAGAATGGCAATCAACAAGATTCATACACTACGTCAAAGAGATCAACCAGCCTCAACATATGACGCTAATTTTTGTCTCATCGCAAGTGATATTCCTTGGGATGAACAAGCTCTAATGGAGCAATTTCGTTCCAGGCTTCGTAGTGATGTGAAGAACTTACTTCTTACCTTCCTCGAGGATCCAAGATCACTTGCAGAAGCTATTAGTCGAGCAATACGGTGTGATAATCATGTTTTTGAGCGTCGATGTGAGCGACAACAACGAATAACAAGATCAAGATACACACCAACTTATGCATCAGTAATGGCGCAATCGTCTCCAAGGCAAACATATAGCCCTGCTCCAACCACAAGGCAAACACGTAGCCCAACCCCAATGGATAGGCTGACACCCATGGAGATTGATATGACCCAACGTCGAGGACCATTGTTGGACGAAGAGAAGCAACGGTGTTGAGCAAACCGTCTGTGCTTATATTGCGGAGGTCCAAGACATATAGCCATTCATTGCTCCCGTAGGCCGAGACGTCAGGTAAATCAAATTCACTATGACAATAAAAATGAGTCCAACATTTTAGAAACACTTAGTGATTCTAATATTATGAATAACCCATCCTTGTCCAATAAGTTTGAAGTCCTAAGACAATGAGAAAAGAAGTCAAACGAATAAGTCTGGCCAAAATAGGAGCCATTTGGTTGGACAAACCTAGCTCTGTACAACCTAGTGTAGGTTCCATTTCATCGAAGCATGTTAGTAGAGTCTTCTCAGCCCAAGTACAAGTTAGGACACCAAGGTGCCAACTTCACATCCAAGCCCTCTTAGATACCGGAGCCAATTCTTGTTTCATGGATAGAGATTTTGTCCAAAAACATCAAATATCCTTGCACACACTTCCTTGCCCAGTTTCCGTAGTAGTGATTGATGGTCGTTCCATAGCTTCCGGGAAGATATTCGAAGAGGCAGAGCCAATACACATACTCTTAGGTGATTTAGGATGTGTAGTTTCCTTTAATATAATCCGTAGCGCCGAGCATCCAATTGTCCTTGGTTTGCCATGGTTCGAGCTACATAACCCACGAACAGATTGGAGGAGGCGAGAAATTTGGTGCCCTTCTGCAAAAAACATCATTGCTAAGGATCGAACTCGAGAGTATTCCCTTAAAGAATATAGTTCTACCACTGCACCATCTCCTTTTCACCAAATCTCAACCATCACATTGCAGCAATTGTTCCAAGTGGGAGGAAAGGAGGAACTTTTTTTATTTGGAATATCAGTGACACCTTCTAGTGCGACTCAAGGGAATTCAAACATCCAAATTCCCGAAAAATATCAAGAATATGTTGATGTTTTCGACAAAGTCAAAGCTAGTGTACTTCCAAAGCATCGGCCATACGATTGTCCCATTGACCTCCAACGAGGAAAAGAGCCACCTGTTGAGCAATCGATGCTCCGATTAACCTTCACCGCTCAACCACAACCGAGTAAGCGCGAATCAATATAGCAGAAAATAGGAGCCACAGAGAAAGGACACGATTACACAGAGATTAACGTGGAAAACCCTAGACGGGAAAAACCACGGGAGTCCAAGACTCCAAACGAACTATGCACAGAGAAGTATACAAATGGCGAGCTGCAAGGCGACGACCTTGAGCTCGTTGTCCTCGCCACAGGCGGCGGAAATACACAGAGGCGTCGACCTCTTCCTCTCTCACACTCTATCTCTCACACGGCTGCTCTCTCTTCACTCCTCTTGAGTGGAAAAACAGAAAAATGAGTAGCAACAGCAAAACTGTTTGCCCTAAGTCATATTTATACACATATGACTTTCGGGCTATTTACAAATATAGCCTCAAGGGCTCTTGGCAAACATATTCACGAATATGTCTCCGCATCCGGATCTCTCTCCGGGTACATTCGTCATCCGGCTCCGTAACCGCAACCGGGCTTGTCGTCATTCATCTCCGGACATCCCATCCGGAGGGACCGAAATCCCAACAAACTCCCCCTTCACTTCGGCATGGGATGTCTCTCCAGTCCGATCCTCTTCTGGCATGCTTCCAGCTTGTCGGGTGTGAGCACCTTGGTCAGCATATCCGACCCGTTCTCGTCCGTGTGGACCTTCGTCAGCTCGAACTCCTTGTCTTCTATCCTTTCCCGGATCCAGTGATATCTTCGCTGGATGTGCTTCGTCCGGGAGTGATAAGCCGCGTTCTTCGCAAGGTGGATGGCACTCTGACTGTCGCAGTAGAGTCGGTACTCCTCCTGCTGGATACCGAGCTCTCTAATGAAGTCCTTCATCCATATTATTTCCTTGCCGGCTTCAACAGCCGCCATGTACTCCGCCTCCGTGGTTGACAACGCAACCGTCTTCTGCAGCCTCGACTGCCACGAAACAGCTCCCCCTGCATACGTCATCACATACCCTGATGTGGACCGGCTGGTATCTGCATCAGCCGACATATCCGAATCGGTAAAGCCGTCGAGTTCGGGCTTACCGGAGCCGAATCGGAGGCACACGTTTGCCGTGCCCTTCAGGTATCGGAGTATCCACTTGACCGCGTTCCAGTGCTCTTTGCCGGGATTGCTCATGTACCGGCTCACCACTCCAACTGCATATCCTATGTCCGGTCTTGTACACACCATTGCGTACATTAGGCTTCCGACGGCAGAGGCATATGGTACTTTCATCATGTCCTCCTTCTCAGCCTTTGTCTTGGGGCTTTGCTTGCTGGACAACTTGCAGTTTGCCGGGAGGGTTGACCCGACCGGTCTTGCTTCCGACATGTTGAACCGGTGAAGCACCTTTGTCACGTACTTCTCCTGTGACAGCCACAACTGCTTCTTCTTCCGGTCCCGGATGATGTGCATCCCTAGTATTTGCCTCGCCGGACCCAGGTCCTTCATTGAGAAGGTTCGGTGAAGCGCTTTCTTCAACGTCCGTATCTTGACCTGGTCCCGTCCGACGATCAACATGTCATCCACGTACAGGAGGAGTATTAGAGAGTCTCCTCCTTCGAACTTCTTCACAAACACGCAGTGATCAGACTGCGTTTTGTGGTACCCTTCGTCGGTCATGAAGGAGTCGAACTTCCGGTACCATTGCCGGGGAGCCTGCTTCAGTCCGTAAAGGCTCTTCTTCAACCGGCATACTAGGTGCTCCTTCCCTTTCTTCTCGAATCCTTCCGGTTGCTGCATGTAGATCTCTTCTTCGAGGTCACCGTGAAGGAATGCCGTCTTCACGTCCATCTGTTCTACCTCGAGGTCCATGCTTGCCGCTATGCTCAGCACCGTCCGGATGGAGGTCATCTTCACTACCAGGGCGAATATCTCGTCGAAGTCGACGCCCTTCTTCTGCTGAAACCCCTTCACCACGATCCTGGCTTTGTATCTCGGGGGGTTTCCGGCGTCTCCCGGTTTCAGCTTGAACACCCACTTGTTTCGAAGTGCCCGCTTTCCTTTCGGCAACTCCACAAGTTCATATGTGTGGTTCTCATGCAGGGAATCCATCTCGTCCTACATGGCACTCAACCACCTGCGGCTCTGGGTGTCATACTTTGCTTCTTCAAAGCTCTCCGGCTCCCCTTCGTCGGTTAGCAGCACGTGCTCTGGTTCCGGAAATCTCCGGGGGGCCCTTCTCTCTCTTAGAGGATATCTCCGTTCCGGAGCTTCGGTAACCGGTTCTTCCGATTCTTCTTCATCCGAATCCATTTCGGGATCGGGGCCGGTTCCGGTATCATTTTCATCTTCTTCGGCCGGTTCTGTTTCTTCATAGTCTTCGGCCGGATCCTCGAGTGTTAACCGGTCCCTTGCCGGTCGGGACTGCTCCTCGTAGAGTTGATCCTCACCGGTCGACTTGGAGCTCTTCATCTTCTTCTCCGACTCCCAGTCGGCGAGTGTCTTGTCCTCCATGAAGATGATGTCTCGACTCCTGAATATCTTCTTGTCGACCGGGTCCCATACTCGGTAGCCGAACTCGTCGTCGCCGTAACCGAGGAATATGCATGGCCGGGTCTTTGGATCTAGCTTTCCTCTCCGGTCCTTTGCCACATGCACGTATGCGAGACACCCGAACACCTTCAGATGCCGGTAGGACACTTCCTTACCGGTCCACACTTTCTGCGGCGTGTCTCCGTCCAGAGGTACTGAGGGTGATCTATTTATCACGTATGTCGCCGTCGACATCGCCTCAGCCCAAAACCCCTTGGGTAATTTCGCATGCGCTAGCATACTCCGGACCCTCTCCATTATGGTCCGGTTCATCCTCTCGGCCAGCCCGTTCAGTTCCGGCGTCTTCGGCACAGTAAACTCGAGCCGGATTCCCTTCGAGCGACAGTACTCCTGGAACTGCCCCCGGTATTCCCCTCCGTTATCCGCTCGTATCGCTTTCAGCTTCTTGCCGGATTCCCTTTCCACTCTCGCGTGGGGTTCTTTGAAGACGGACAACACTTGGTCCTTTGTCTTCAACGGCGCCGTCCACAGCTTCCGGCTGTGATCATCAATGAAAGTCACGAAGTACTGGGCTCCGCCATGTGACTTCGTTTCTACCTGACACACATCAGTGTGCACCAACTCCAATGGTGCGCTACGTCTCGTCGGTGGCCTTGAGTGGAAGGAGGTTCGGTTCTGCTTACCGGCCAGGCAATCGGTGCACTTCTCCAGATGCACATGCTTCACTGGAATGAGGTTGTCTTCTGCAAGCCTCTTCATCCCCTTCTCGCTCATGTGGCACAGTCTCTTGTGCCACAGCTCACCGGCAGTGTCGGCTGCCACGTTCAGCTCCTCCGAACATAGCCGGGAATTCATCAGGTACAGGGTGTTGACCTTCCGGGCCCGAGCCACTATCAGGCTCCCCTTGCTGAACTTCATGACACCGTTCCGGATGCTACCCGTGTAGCCTTCATCATCTAGCCTCCCGGCCGAGATCAGGTTCAATCGGACCTCCGGAACGTGTCGCACATCCTTCAACAGCATCTTGCATCCGGTTGATGTCAACAGCCACACGTCTCCTATGCCGGCAATCCGGCATGTGCCTTCATTTCCCATCCGGACACAGCCGTGCTCACCGGCTGTGTAGGATGAGAAGTATTTCTTCTCCGGGGTCAGGTGGAACAACGCTCCGGAATCGACCACCCAGGTCATCTCTACACCGGCAAGGTTCAGCTCCCTCTCTTCGGTAATAAGCATTATCTCTTCTTCACTTGCCGCGAGTGCCGTCGTTCCTTTCCGGTCCTGCCCTCGCCGATCCGGACCTCTCCGGTCCGTGGCTCCCCGGTATGCACCGTTTCTCTCCGGTGACTTCTTCGAATCGGTGTCGTCGGCTCCGTTGTCTTTTCGGTAATGCCGACAATTCTTTCGGAAGTGCCCCGGCTTCCCACAGTGGAAGCATGTTGGCCTTCCTCTTGACTGCGACCGGGTCCCCGACTTCTCCCGTCTTTGCGGACTCCGGTTCCATTGTCTTCCCCGTTCCGATTCGGTAAGCAGCGCCTTCGAGTCGGAGACCGGTTCTTTATCTCTCCGACGCGCTTCTTCGTTCAAAATACTTGTCTTTACCGTTTGTAGGGACAAGTTATCTTCGGTGCAGGAGGTGCTGAGAGTCACCACCAAGTTCTCCCAGCTTTCCGGCAATGTACACATCAGAATGATGGCTTGCATTGCGTCCTCCAGCGGGAACTTGATCGCCGCAAGCTGGTTCACGAATCCCATGAACGTGCTTACGTGTTCCACCATACTCTCGCCGTCCCGGTACTTGAGGTTCACTATCTTCCTCATCAGGGAGGTCCGGTTCAACGCATTCTTCCTCTCGTAGAGGCCCGACAGCTTCCGCCACATCTCATATGCGTTGGTGTCGTTCGCCACATGTTGTAGAACGCTCACGTCGACGTATTGCCGAATGGTTGCAACGGCTTTCCGGTTCAGAAGCCTCCATTCCGACTCAAGTACCCCCTTCGGTATTTCCGACCTGTCGATCGGTTCGTACAGGTCCCGAACAATCAGAAGATCCTCCATCTTGATCTTCCAGTAGGCGTAATTCTGTGCATTCAGCACCATCATCCCCGGCTGCCCGCTGCCGCCGCCTTCCATTTTCTGCAACAGTCGCTCTGATACCAGTTTGTTGAGCAATCGATGCTCCGATTAACCTTCACCGCTCGGCCACAACCGAGTAAGCGCGAATCAATATAGCAGAAAATAGGAACCACAGAGAAAGGACACGATTACACAGAGATTAACGTGGAAAACCCTAGACGGGAAAAACCACGAGAGTCCAAGACTCCAAACGAACTATGCACAGAGAAGTATACAAATGGCGAGCTGCAAGGCGACGACCTTGAGCTCGTTGTCCTCGCCACAGGCGGCGGAAATACACAGAGGCGTCGACCTCTTCCTCTCTCACACTCTATCTCTCACACGGTGTCATGGCAAGACTCGAACCCATGACTTTATGCTACATGGGTCGAGCTCTTACCATTAGATTATGAATTGTATTTTGTAGGATATTATTTTCATTTATACTTTATCATAGAAAATTGATGTATATTCCAGATCTCTCTGGAACATTCTAGAAGCTTCAGGATTATTCCTAAAAACACTATAAAAGGAGGCACAAGGCATTGTTTTGAACCAAATTGGTTCAACACCAGTCTTAAGCCTCTTAGTCGATTTGTACTTATCTTTCATATAATATAAGAGCTGCTGTCATCATTCTATTTCCCTCTCTCTCCTCTTCTCACTTCCTCTCTCTCGGGAATCTTACGCAGTCCCGTCCTCTTAGTACTAATAGTACTACTCTTAGTACTCTTCTTAGTACTAATTCCATCTCTGTTTTAGTACTATTCCTGACAGTTTGAACCAATTTTTTCCTCTAGCCTACTTGTCACTCTCCCTCATCCTCCTACCCTTTTCCCTATACTATGGCTACTGTTAGCGCCCAAGAATACCAATCCGTTTTCTCCGAGCTACAGTGCCTAAAAGAAAAATTTGTTGCCCTGGAACAAGAAAACCAACGGCTGATAGGGGATCTGCAACAAATCGCTCTAGAAAAACAACAAACGCAACAACAACATGGGGAGTTAGCGTTACGGGTACAACAACTCGAAGCAGCGTTGCAACAACAAGGATCCAGTCCCCAAGGATTTCATAAAGAGCCCAAGATTGGACTTCCTGTGAAATTTGATGGAACGCGTTCGCAATTCCGGGGATTCCTTAATCAGGTACGCTTAGTCATCCAGATGCATCCTTCCCGATATCCCACTGATGCATCTCGAGTCGGCCTAATAGGCACGCTACTTAGCGGCTCAGCCTTGGCATGGTTTGCTCCGCTTCTAGAAAAACAATCACCCTTACTTAATAACTTTGAAGATTTTATTGGTGAGTTTAAAGCCTGCTTTGGAGACACCGACAGCATCAGGACGGCGATCAACAAGATCCGGCGATTGCGTCAAGGCGATCGTCCAGCCTCTGCCTACGCGGCGGATTTCCGCCTACTTGCTTCAGATATACCCTGGGATGATCAAGCACTAATGGAGCAGTTTCGCTATGGCTTGCGAAACGATGTCAAAGATCTACTTCTAACTTTCCCCGAAGAACCAAAGTCTCTTACGGAGGCAATCAGTCAAGCAGTTCGATGTGACAACCGCCTTTTTGAACGGCGTTCAGAACGTCAATTACAGATACCACGCTCTAGGCCAGAGCCCACTTACGCCGCAGTCGCGGCTAAACCGTTTGCATGAGACACACCTCAAGCAAATACTTCGACACCGATGGAGATCGATACCATGCGTCGACGCGGCCCGTTATCGGAAGAAGAAAAGCAACGACGACGTGCCAATCGATTATGTCTTTATTGCGGTGGACCAGGACATATCGCCATCAATTGTCCCCATAGGCCAAGAAGACAGGTAAATCAAATCGTCGCCTGTACTAAACCCGAGTCAATTCTTCCCTTTGGAGTGTCTGATAGTATTAATAGTACTAATAGAGTGTCAGATAGTATTCATAGTACTAATAGCCCAAGTATCTCAAATAAATTTGAAATCCTTAGTCAATTAGATGAAGAGTTAAACGATTGAGTCCAGCCAAAATAGGAGCCATTTGGTTGGACAGCAGCCCTAGATCTGTACAGCCCATTAGTGGTTCCATTCCTTCCAAGCAAGTTAGCAATGTGTTCCTAGCCCAAGTCATTGTTAGTACTAAAAGTACTCCCCCAGTACCTGTCCTAGCACTTTTAGATTCCGGAGCTAATTCCTGTTTCATGGATCGAAATTTTGCCCAAGCTTCTCAGATATCCTTAAGAAAACTTCCTTGTCCCGCATCTGTAGTGGTCATTGATGGTCGTCCCATTGCTTCCGGGAATATTGTAGAAGAATCAGAACCCATTCAAGTTGTCCTAGGTAGTTTTGTGTGTATAATATCATTTAATATAATTAGTAGTCCAGAGCATCCCATTGTCCTAGGATTACCTTGGCTTGAATTACATAATCCAGCCATAGATTGGAGAACAAGAGAAGTCCGATATCGACCACCCCAAGAATCAACTCACCGAGTTTCGACCATTTCACTCCATCAACTACGCGAAGAAGGACCCAAAGAGGCAATGTTCCTATTTGCCATATCAGTACATCCTTCTAGCACTATTAAGAAGGACTCCTCAATACAACTTCCGGCAAAATATCATCCTTATGCCGATGTATTTGACAAGGTAAAAGCCGGTACCCTTCCTCATCACCGTCCCTATGACTGTCCCATCGATTTACAACCAGGAACCGAGCCACCATGGGGACCAATTTACAACTTGTCACCCACCGAGTTAGAAGTCCTTCGAGCCTACATAGAGGAGAACTTGGCAAGCGGGTTCATCCGTCATTCGAAATCTCCGGCCGGTGCACCCATCTTCTTTGTCAAGAAGAAAGATGACTCACTTCGTCTTGTCGTTGATTACCGCGGATTGAATAAAGTCACCATCCGGAATAGGTATGCACTTCCTCTTATATCAAGTCTTTTAGAGCGAGTTAATGGTGCCAAGTTTTTTACTAAAATCGACCTACGAGGAGCGTATAATCTCGTGCGGATCCGACCGGGAGATGAGTGGAAGACCGCTTTTCGCACGCGGTATGGGCATTTCGAGTATACTGTTATGCCGTTTGGCCTAACCAATGCACCCGCAGTCTTCCAACACATGGCAAATGATATATTCAGAGACCTCTTGGATATCTGTTTGATCATTTATCTGGATGATCTGTTGATTTATTCGAAGACCCAGGAAGAGCACGATTCTCATGTACTATTAGTACTAAAGCGACTCCGCGAAAATGGTCTTTATGCCAAGCTAGAGAAATGTAGCTTTGACTGCAAGCAAGTGGAATTTCTAGGCTACGTCATCTCCTCAAAGGGCATCGCCATGGATCCAGCTAAAATCCAAACTGTACTAGAGTGGCAAATTCCACGGTCGGTACGAGATGTACAATGTTTTCTAGGCTTTGCTAACTTCTACCGTAAGTTTATACAGGATTACTCGAAGATTATTTTACCTCTCACACAACTTACGAAGAAGGGCCAAGCATTTCTTTGGTCCATCGAAGCAGATATGGCTTTTCGGCATCTTAAGAAAGCCTTTACATCAGCACCGATTCTAGCTCATGTGGATACAAGCAAACCATTCATCATGGAGGCCGACGCATCAGATTTCGCCCTCGGTAGCATCCTTTCTCAACAAGGCGATAAAGAAGAGTTGCATCCGGTGGCTTTCCATTCGCGCAAATTCAATGTCGCAGAAATCAACTACGAAATACATGACAAGGAGTTATTAGCCATCGTGGATTCATTTGTACAATGGCGGCATTTCTTAGAGGGCTCTCCACATCAGGTCATTGTCTTTAGCGATCATAAAAATCTTGCTTATTTTCAGAACGCTCGCGTACTAAATCGACGGCAAGCTCGGTGGGCGCAATTCCTCACGCGTTTCAACTTCGAAATCACATATCGACCGGGGAAGCAGCAAGGAAAAGCAGATGCACTATCACGGCGTTCATATCTTGCACCTCGTCCTGGTGACGCAACATTTGATAATCAGAAGCAAGTAATCTTGGGACCAACACGATTGCACACGACGCGGATTTTTCACACCCCGATGGATTCACGGATTACCGATGACATACGTGCAACTTTGAAGACGGATAGTTTTGCTCAAGACATCCTGGCGCACATTGATACTTCTCGGGCATCCTGTTCTCAGTCTCAACAACCAGGTATTGACTACCGACAATTCGAATATCATGATGGTTTGTTATTCTTTAAAAAGCGCGTATATGTCCCCGATTGCTCCTGTCGCCTTCAAATAGTCCAACATTGTCACGACACCCATACGGCGGGACATTTCGGTAGTACCAAGACGTTGGAGTTAGTGCAACGATCTTTTTGGTGGCCCCACATGCGCCGTTTTGTCGACGACTACGTTCGGACCTGTGATGCTTGCTGCCGAGCAAAGATGCCACGACACCATCCATATGGCTTGTTGGAACCTTTACCAATTCCAAGTAAGCCATGGCAGTCTATTTGTCTTGATTTTATTACAGATCTGCCAGTCTCGAAGGGGTTCGATGCTATCCTAACCGTCGTCGATCGATATACGAAGATGGCACATTTTGTGCCATGTACTAAAGCCATCACTAGCGAGGAAACCGCCGCTCTTGTTATGCGTGAGGTATTTCGGCATCATGGCCTACCAGACAGTATTATCAGTGACCGAGGCCCGCAATTTGTCTCCAAATTTTGGCAGCATCTCTTCAGGATGCTCAAGGTCTCCTGCAACCTCTCCTCCGGCTACCATCCTCAAACTGACGGACAGGCGGAACGAACAAACCAAACGTTGGAGCAATATCTCCGGTGTTTCCTGAGTTATCAACAGGACGATTGGGCCGAGATTCTCCACTTTGCGGAGTTTGCGTATAATAATGCTATTCACTCCTCGACTCGGGTCTCCCCATTTCTCGCTTATACCGGTTTCCATCCTCGCTGGTCGGTGATCGACACTCCGGAGCTACCTACCAACCCTCGTGCCGAGGACCATTTGGAGAGGCTACGCAAGATCCAGATGGATCTCTCTACTCACCTTCGTCATGCTCAACACACACAGAAGACTTATGCGGATCGTCATCGGATTCCCTCCTCTTTTGCCATCGGAGATCGAGTATGGCTCTTACGTCGTCACATCAAGACTACTCGACCGTGCGACAAGTTGGATTATCGACGACTCGGTCCTTTCCGTATTACGGGGAAGATTAATGATGTCACCTTCCGTCTGGATCTCCCTCCGCAGCTTCAGATACATCCGGTTTTCCATTGTTCTCTTCTTGAACCTTATAAAGCAAACACCATTCCCGATCGTGTGACACCACCGCCGCCCCCGTTGGAGTTGGACGCCGGCCCGGAGTATGAAGTTGCTGCCATCCTCGATTCCAAACTTGTTCGCAACAAACTTTATTACTTGGTCGATTGGCTCGGTTATAGTCCGAGCGAACGTACTTGGGAACCCGTCGAGAATGTTGCCAATGCACAAGATCTTCTTGCTGATTTCCACCGAAAGTATCCGGACAAACCCGGTCCGCAATTAGCGCCGACTCGTTCCACTCGTCGACTTTAAGGGGGAGATAGTGTCATGGCAAGACTCGAACCCATGACTTTATGCTACATGGGTCGAGCTCTTACCATTAGATTATGAATTGTATTTTGTAGGATATTATTTTCATTTATACTTTATCATAGAAAATTGATGTATATTCCAGATCTCTCTGGAACATTCTAGAAGCTTCAGGATTATTCCTAAAAACACTATAAAAGGAGGCACAAGGCATTGTTTTGAACCAAATTGGTTCAACACCAGTCTTAAGCCTCTTAGTCGATTTGTACTTATCTTTCATATAATATAAGAGCTGCTGTCATCATTCTATTTCCCTCTCTCTCCTCTTCTCACTTCCTCTCTCTCGGGAATCTTACGCAGTCCCGTCCTCTTAGTACTAATAGTACTACTCTTAGTACTCTTCTTAGTACTAATTCCATCTCTGTTTTAGTACTATTCCTGACACACGGCTGCTCTCTCTTCACTCCTCTTGAGTGGAAAAACAGAAAAATGAGTAGCAACAGCAAAACTGTTTGCCCTAAGTCATATTTATACACATATGACTTTCGGGCTATTTACAAATATAGCCTCAAGGGCTCTTGGCAAACATATTCACGAATATGTCTCCGCATCCGGATCTCTCTCCGGGTACATTCGTCATCCGGCTCCGTAACCGGGGTCTTCGTCATCCGGCTCCGTAGCCGGGGTCTTCATCATCCGGCTCCGTAACCGCAACCGGGCTTGTCGTCATTCATCTCCGGACATCCCATCCGGAGGGACCGAAATCCCAACACCACCGTGGGGTCCGATCTACAATCTATCACCAACTAAGCTTGAGGTTCTTCGAGAATACATTGAGGAGAATCTTGCACATGGCTTTATTCGACATTCAAAATCTCCAGCCGGTGCTCCTATATTTTTTGTGAAGAAAAAGGACGGATCGCTTCATTTGGTTGTGGACTATCGGGGATTAAATAAAGTCATGATAAGAAATAGGTATGCTTTTCCTTTAATCTCCAGTCTTTTAGAGCGCATTGGTAAGGCAAAACATTTTACAAAGATTTATTTAAGGGGTGCATATAATCTTGTTTGCATTCGACCAAGAGATGAGTGGAAAACGGCATTTCGAACTCGGTATGGTCATTTCGAGTATACAGTCATGCCTTTTGGGCTCACAAATGCACCCGTAGTTTTCCAACATATGGCAAATGACATTTTTCGGGATTTTCTGGATATCTTTCTCATAATCTATTTAGATGACCTGTTGATTTACTCTAAAACACAGGAGGAGCATGATATACATGTCCGGAAAGTACTTGAACGCTTAAGAAAGTATGGTCTGTATGCCAAACTTGAGAAGTGCAGTTTTGATAGCGAACAAGTCGAATTCTTGGATTATACTATTTCATCGAAGGGTATCTTCATGGATCTAGCAAAAGTCAAAACAATATTGGAATGGCAATCCCCACGTTCTGTTCGAGACGTCCAATGTTTCCTCGGATTTGCTAACTTCTATCGCAAATTCATACAAAATTATTCAAAGATCATGTTGCCTCTCACCCAACTCACCAAGAAGAATCAAGCGTTTGTTTGGACTATTGAAGCGGACACAACCTTTACTCAGCTCAAAGAGGCATTCACATCAACTCTTATATTAGCACATATTGATCTCGAAAAGCCATTTACCATTGAATCGGATGCGTCAGAATTTGCATTAGGGAGTATCCTATCCCAACTAGGCAAGGACGGGCAGTCTTATCCAGTTGCATTTCACTCGAGAAAATTTACTACTACGGAGATAAACTATGAGGTGCATGACAAGGAGTTACTAGATGTGGTTGACTCTTTCAAGCAATGGCAATATTTCTTGGAAGGATCACCTCATCAAATAATCATTTATAGTGATCACAAAAATCTTAAGTATTTTCAAATGGCTCAAGTGTTAAATAGGAGACAAGCTCGGTGGGCACAGTTTCTAACTCGTTTTAATTTCAAGATCATTTTCCGCCCCGGGAAGCAACAAGGGAAGCCAGTGTTGTCCATAGGCCAGAAATATAAATACATTATTTAAAATCGCCAGTAGGTAGAATAGTAGGTGAGGAAATAGGTAGAACTAGAAATAGTCGAGTTTTTTTAGCCCTCACAATCAGCCGATGGCTCGGCTCTATCTAAAGAGGAAAACTATATAAACCGAGATTGGCATACCTCAAAGGGAGGAGATATCTAGATCATTTTTAGCCAGATTAATATCGTAGCACCGAGCTTTGCACGAACTGTGTCCGGCCGCAAGCCGTGTACTGTAATCACTGTGAGCTTTATCATTTAATATAAGTTTCGCTCTTACTATTCTGTTAACTGTGCATTCTCCCCATACTTGTAAATCGAGCTACGTTTATGCCTAACGGGTTGTAGCCCGTGTACGCTCCTCATTCTCCTATCGTCTTCTCAGTGGAGAAGAAGCTTCCACGTAACATGATCCCTTGATACCGATAGCCTGTGGGCTCATCGAAGGTGTTTTCCCAGAAATGGTTAACACAATTTGGCACGCCCGGTTACAGTTGTAAGGTCACTGTGAACTACGTAGGAGGCAAACTCCAGCTACCATTATGGCACCCAATCGCATCATGCGGTCTCGGCCACCTGTCTGACGCCCGGAGCCAGACGAAGGAACTTCCAATTTGGCGGTCACTGACAAATCTTTCCAGGAACGATTGGAGGCTCACCGGTTGCAATCCTCGCCACCCGATACCCAGTCACGAGTTGATTCCACACCGACCTCCCCACCAAGCCCTCCAGAGGTCACCCAACCTGACCCTAACCCTTTTTCGGCTTTCCCTAAAGACCCGGATCTCGTTACCATGCCTTACCCTTACCCACGATATACCAACGGCCCCGACGTGGAATCCCACACCCGTGCTTTCGTGTCCACATGGAAGGCCAACCACTCAACGCAGCGGTTAGCGGCTGCCAAAATCGAGTCCTCCAAAATCGCAGAGTTCACTTTATCCCTCGATGGCCCGGCTGCTCGATGGTACTCCCGCCTCAACATAGGGGAGGTCACAACGTTCCACGATGTCCACACAAAGTTTCTAGAATTATTTCACCGCCAGGTTCCGAAGCACGAACTACTCTGGCAGTTCTTTTCCATGAGCGAAGAATCTCACGAGACGGTCACCCAGTTCACGATCCGGTTTTAAGATCTCTACCGACAACTGGCCGACGATGTCTCCGCCCATCACATTCTGGATACCTTCCTATCCAGCCTACGGGAGCCTCTACGGACGACTCTCGCACTTACCAATTTCTCTAACCAGATAATCTAGCAAGTCATCGCACACGTCCTTGCCATCGATAGGACACAACATAACACGGCTTTCTCCATGGACTCTTTGCAAAGCTCCTTCCTCAGGAGGACAATCGTTTCCGACAAGCCCTCCAATGCATGGCTTGCTCAGGCTCAAGCCATCTGGCTCTCAAGTGCCCTCACCGGCCACACTGCCCCATATGTCAGTCCTGAGCTCACACGATCGAACAATGTGAGTACAACATGCTCAACCGCACAACGACGGCTCTGGTTCGCCAAATCGAGCTTCGCAATACATACTACCGGCAGGATGAACGTTAGTCATACCGACATCAGGCAAACGAGCGACCATGATCTCCGGATCGCCAGCGCCGCGATGACGACTACCACCGCGACGACGACCACCGACGTAATGACGACCGTTACCGCCACAACAATCGTAGGAGATCAAACGACCGCCGTGACTAGTACCACGACAACCAATATAGAGCAAACAATGAGTATGATCAGTATGACGATGACCGGGATGTCCGGTACGATCCACGGGATTCACGAGGCGATAGAAGAAACTCTTACAGAGGTTTGCGGAACAATCGACGGCAGAACGACAATCGTCGTCAAGACCCACCTCCAAACGTCCCGCACAACGCGCCATGGGACAACACGCCTACACAAGCGGTCGGGAACTACCCACAACCTTTTCCACACACTGAGCACCGTGACACCAGCAACTCGGCATCCGTTACCTGCTTTAAGTGTAACCAACCCGGCCACTACGCTACCCAATGCCCAACCACGGACCGCAGCAAGGTCCCAGCCGTGAATACTATTATGGCCGACATTCAACACATCACTACATGTAGCAAGACCCAAGCCGGCCAATGGCAAGAACAAGATGACATCCAACAAGCAGCCAAGGAATGGATTGAGACCGCCAATAAAAGCAACGTGGAACGGATGCACACAGAGATGCAGGACGTGACCATCGGCGCACCACCGGCCATAGGACCATCCACCACGGTAGAAGATGACCATCTGTGGGAAGCCCTAACCAATGCTAGGATCTCGCTACCATTACATAAGCTTTTACTGCTCATGCCGCGCTTTCGGGATACCTTGGCCACACTCACGACTAACGACAAATCGGTCGCACCCCCTGTTAACTTGACGAAGCTAGGGACATGCCCACCTATCATGGATTCCCAGAATCCAGTCGTGAAAATCATGATTAAAGGACGCACCCTTCATGGATGCATCATCCACGGTGGCTCCGGCGTGAATTGTTGGAGACAAGGCCGTCAATGCGGAAGATCAAGTAGCATTCGATTGGGGTTGAGTACCTGCGTATGACAGTTTCCAAGATCGTGCACAGAGATAGAGAGAGAGAGAGAGAGAGAGGAGGCACAAAAGAGTCTTTCTATTCAATAGAAACAATAATACAACCCAACCTTACAAAAAGGTTACAAGGTCAATATATATAGTGACCGACTTAGGGCAACTACCATTTATGCTAATTACACAAATGGCCCAAACTTGATCTATACAAAGGGATAGTGTGAATACGTCCATTATACACTTGTATTCGACACTCCCCCGTAATGGGCGTATACATGGGTTATCTAAGATTACAGGTATAAACCTAGGTTCTCGGACATATCAGTTTTGTTCGAGTCGGCAGGGTCCGAAGGCAGAAGACCGGACTGGTCGGGTCGGAAGAGTTGAAGCCGATCATTAGGGAACTGATGTCGGTTGTCTGAAACCATCCTGCGCTGTGTCCGGCTCTAACCGGACTGGTTTGTCGTTACGCCCATCTGATGCCGAAGGGACCGAAAGCGGTCTACCGAAAGACACTTGGTCATTCCATCTGCGACATTGTCGGTTGTGGATATTTTCTCTAGACCGATTTTCCCTGAAATGACGCAGTCCCGAACGAAGTGATATCGAACGTCGATATGTTTGGAGGCGTTGTGGTGAACCGGATTTCTCGACAAGGCAACAGCACCTTGACTGTCGCTATAGACAACTGGGGCCGAGTCATGGTCGACTTGTCGAAACGTGTGCGCCAGCCGGCCGAGCCACAAAGCTTCTTTTGCAGCGTCGGACGCAGCTACATATTCTGCTTCGGTCGTTGAGGTCGCTGTGCACTCCTGAAGTTTCGACTTCCACGAAATTGCTCCATTGCCGAATTTGAAGCAGTATCCAGTTGTTGATTTCCGACTGTCTATACAGCCGGCGAAGTCCGAGTCGGTGTAACCGACTACGCCTGAGGTTGAGTTCGGACCGAAAAGAATGCCGTGGTCTTTTGTGCCAGCCAGATATTTGAACACATGCTTGACTGCGTTCCAATGCGATCGGCCAGGATTGTGCATAAATCTGCTAACGACTCCTACGGCATGAGAAATATCAGGCCGTGTCGCGACCATCAGGTACATAAGGGAGCCGACTGCCGGTGCATACGGTACCGACTTCATATCTTCCCCCTCCGGACCGGATGTCGGGCAGTCTCGCTGAGAGAGCCGAAGATTCATGGGGAGCGGGGTTGAAGCAGATTTGGCTGATTGCATGTTGAAGCGTTCCAAGACACGTCCGATATAGTCGGTCTGAGACAAAAAAAGATGTCGTTTGTCGCGATGCCGACTAATCTTCATGCCAAGTATGTGTCGTGCCGGACCGAGGTCCTTCATGGCAAACTTCAACCGCAATTGCCGAATGAGATCGGCAAGTTCGCCCGCGTGGCGTCCAGAAATTAGCATGTCGTCCACGTAAATGATGAGGAAGATGGGTGATCCATCTTGAGCTGTGTTGGTAAAAAGACAATGGTCCTCATCGCTTTTGGAGAAGCCGATCGATTGGATGAAGTCGTCGAACTTCTTGTACCATTGTCGCGGTGCCTGTTTGAGGCCGTATAGACTCTTCCTGAGTCGGCAGACTAGATGTTCTTGACCAGTTGCCACGAAGCCTTTTGGCTGCTCCATATAAATTTCCTCTTCAAGATCACCATGGAGGAAGGCTGTTTTGACATCTAGCTGAATCAGCTCCAAGTTGTCGGCTACCACTACGCCGAGTAGAAAACGAAGGGTTGTCATTTTCACCACTGGTGAAAAAATCTCGTCGAAGTCGACGCCATATTCTTGTCGGAAGCCCTTCGCAACTAATCTGGCCTTGTACTTTGGGGTGGTCGAATCAGACGTCTCTTTTAGTCGATAAACCCACTTGCAAGGAAGAGCAGGTCGATTCTTAGGTAATTCGACCAGATCCCAAGTCTTGTTTGCCCGAATGGAGTGCATTTCCGACTCCATCGCCAGATGCCAGGTGGCTGAATCGACAGATGTCGATGCTTCTTCGTAAGACGTCGGTTCGCCGGCGTCGGTGAAGAAAATTCCAGGAGAATACCTCTCCGGAGGTTGCGACAGTCTCTCGGATCGTCGAGGTATGATTGGACTGGTCGCATCGGGTATCGAGGTCGGATGGTCCGAAAGCGAATTATTCTGCTGTGCCGAGTCAGAGTTGTCCGAGTCGGTGGTGTAAGGTTCAGCTACCCGTGAAGCTGACCGTGTGTTAAGAGCGGGGCCTTCTTGAAGGGTCGGCACATTGGAAAATGTTACCCTTCGGACTTCGATCGGTGTTTCGACTGATGGATTCATAGCTGACTCGTTGAACACAACGTCCGAACTTCGAACGATTTGTCTGCGTTCGGGGTCCCAGAGTCGGTATCCCATTTCGCCGTCTGATCCATATCCAAGGAAAATGCATTTCCTGGACCGAGGTGCAAGTTTTCGGCGATCATCTTTCGGAATAAGGGCGTATGCCTCGCATCCGAAGATCCTCAGCTTGTCGTAATTCGGCTTACTGCCGATCCATAGTTCCTGAGGAATTTGAAGTCCTAGAGGTCTGCTTGGCGACATATTGATTATGTGTACTGCCGTGAGTAGAGCCTCTGCCCAGAAGCCATCCAACAGTCCGGAGTGTTGGAGCATGGAAACTATCCGTTCTTGGATTGTCCGATTCATGCGTTCTGCAATCCCGTTTTGCTCCGGACTGTGTGGTGCCGTAAATTCACGTCGGATGCCGCGTTGTCGGCAGAATTTGACGAATTCTTCTGATTTGAACTCTCCCCCATTGTCGGTCCGAAAGCATTTCAGTTTTCGGTCAGTTTGATTTTCTACCATAGCGAGCCAATCGGAGAAGATCGAGAAGACATGATCTTTGGTGCGAATTGGATAAGCCCACACCTTTCGAGTCGAATCGTCAATAAAACTGACGAAGTAAGAGGCACCGCCGAGAGACTGATGCGGCATTGGGCCACAGACGTACGAGTGGACTAAATCGAGAGGTCTCGTTTCTCTTGGTGCTGATGTCGGGTGTGATGCGGCTGCTTGTTTGCCATACTGGCAATGTTCGCAGAATTGATGGTCCGAGAAGGAGAGTTTAGGGATGTATCCGGCTCTAGATAGGTGCGTAATGCCGGCCTTGCTGAGGTGTCCTAATCTTCTGTGCCATAGTGATGACACAGGAATATCCACCAAAAACAGGTTACCCTCTCTGAGCGTAACATGTAACGGATACAGTGAGTGTATCTTGGGTCCTCTAGCAAGCAGGAGGTTCCCCCTGTGGAGTGTCCACCCTCCCGAAGAAAAACCGGCACGAATGCCGTCTTCATCTAGTTGTCCGACTGAGATCAATGGCCTTGAGAGCTCGGGTACATGTCGGACATTGTGAAGTACAAGTGTAGAGCCACCTGCAAGGTTGAGCTCTACTGTGCCGATTCCAATGATGTCACAGTGTTGCGAGTTGCCGACTCGAACTGAGTCGGAGTGACGGATCGTATATTGCCGAAATTGGGATCGATGAGGAGTCACGTGAAATGACGCGCCCGAATCTAAGAGCCATGTGCTCGATTCTTCAGTCGTGAGCAGAACTTCTGATCCGACTGGATTTTCGATTGATAGTATATTCGGGTCGTTTGGTAGCACATCAGCTGAGAAGCTGACGTAATTGATCTCCTCATGCCGGCCACTCTTCTTGTCTGATTTCTGAGACTTGTCGTTCTTGTTCTTGAGTGCGCGGCAGTCGGCTTTGATGTGTCCGGGTTTCTTGCAATAGTTGCAGATTCGATTATCCCGTGACTGGCTCCGTCTTCGCTGATTGTTCGGCTGCCGTGAGGAATCTCTTCCTCGTATGTTCGATCGGTCTGTCGAACCTTGTACTACATAAGCGTCGTCTGTTGAGTCTTTGGCGAAAGACTTTCTCCGAGCTGCTTCGGTCAGGATTGCGCTCGTGACTTCGGAGTATTTAACAACCGTGGTTGACGCGTTGCACACGGTTGTGACGAAAGTTTCCCATGATGAGGGAAGGCTGCTCATGAGTATCATTGCTCTGAGTTCATCCTCGATTGCCGTCCCCTGAGATGAGATTTGGGAGCTTATGCTTTCGTACTCATTGAGATGTGCTTGAACCGAGTCTGATTCTTTCATCCGCAAGTTGTAGAGGCGCCGGATCAGAAACATCTTTGTTGCAGCGAACTTCTTTTCGTAGGTGTCCGACAGTGTTTTCCACAGTTCGAATGTTGTCGTACACGATTGCACCGTAAAGTATACCGATTCCGATAGGTGCATCCGAATCGTGGCGCGGACGATTCTGTTCAGCTTCTGCCACTCAATTGGTTTGTATCCTTCTGGAGGTTCTTCATTTTCGATGGGATCGATTTGCCCCTTGACTATGAGATAGTCCTGCATTTGCTCCTTCCAGAAGTTGAAGTTCGATCCATCGAACTTTCGTAGACTCATTTCTGACGAGCCGGATGTTGATGCCATCAAATTTGGTTTCGGTTGACGAAGCTCGGTTCGGAGTTGACTACGAACCTTGTTGGAGTGCAGCCGGTTGGCTCACCCGATATCGTTCTAGTCGGATTTGAACCCGAGTCGGTTCGGCTTCGGATATATGTATTGTTGAACTTGCTCGAATTGACTCCGGTAACTTGAGGGACAGAACCGACTGGTCTTCCCGAATGTTGCCGAGTCGGAGTGAGCCCGGTTCGCTTCCGAATATATATGCCAAATACCGATTATTGAAACCGATTGTCTGGACCGATTCTGCTTCGGGTGACTGCAGCGACGAGAGAGCCGGATCCAACTGATCCTCCCGAATGTCGATCAGCCGGATGAAGCACGAATTTGGGTTGTTGTCTTGAGACCGATCTGCACCGAGTGGTTACAATGAGCGGCGAGCAGCGTTTGATGACCTCTTCGGATGCCGTTTAACCGAGTGGAGCACGATCGTGTCAATGTTGCACAAGGGGATTTCACCTCGAGCGGTTACGATCACAAGGAACAGAGTACAACCGGCTGGCTTACTCCAAGCGAAGATGATCTAACGCGATGAGATGCAAGCCTCGTTTTTCTTCTTCTTCTCTCTTCTTCGAATGACGCAAGAAACCGAATGTTGTGCAGGCTGAGACGACGGCCGACAGCGGGTTGAAGGACCGAATACTGTGCAGGCTCTGATACCAAATGTTGGAGACAAGGCCGTCAATGCGGAAGATCAAGTAGCATTCGATTGGGGTTGAGTACCTGCGTATGACAGTTTCCAAGATCGTGCACAGAGATAGAGAGAGAGAGAGAGAGAGAGGAGGCACAAAAGAGTCTTTCTATTCAATAGAAACAATAATACAACCCAACCTTACAAAAAGGTTACAAGGTCACTATATATAGTGACCGACTTAGGGCAACTACCATTTATGCTAATTACACAAATGGCCCAAACTTGATCTATACAAAGGGATAGTGTGAATACGTCCATTATACACTTGTATTCGACATGAATGTCATAAGTGAGGCCACATGTCACACACTCGGCCTAAACCAATGGGAACCTTGCCCCTTTTGGCTTCAGATGGCCAATACGTGCTCGGTTCGCCCCATCGGGTTAATCCGCCACCTTGAATTCACGTTAGGCGGCCACATGTTCACTATCTCAGCAGTCGTGTTATGCCTCGAAGCTTCGGGCGCTTACCCAATGCTGCTTGGCCGACCCTGGCTGCGCAACGCAAATATTAAACAACATTGGCAGCGGAATATGATCTCTTTCCGCCGAGGGAAGACCAAGGTACGGGTAATAACAGAAGAACGTCTCACCACGCCCCACAACACTACACCCTTATACACGGAAGGGGTACACATGCTCGACGGCTTAGCCGACGAAGAGGTGGATGACTTCCTGGAAGATCATCCCACTATCATACCCCTCTTCGAAATAAATGCAATTTCGGGATTCGGCACATCACCGGACAAGGATGTCACGACAGACTTACTTCCCCAAGACGAAGCCGATTCCACAACTATCACTGAATTACGACAAGCTCGGGACGCGTTCGAACCAGAACTCGCCATCTCCCAGCGAGTCAAAGCATCAACACTCGAGTCACTGAACCTCGGCTCCGACGAGAACCCGCGTACACTACAAATCGCTAATAACTTACCAGCCGACGAACGGTCAGCCCTGATACGCCTGCTCACGGAGTATCATGATGTATTCGCATGGTCTTACACTGATATGAAGGGATTGGATCCCCAATTTTACCAACACCAAGTACACCTCCTGCCGGACACTCGGCCGATCCAACGACGGTACCGGATGAACCCCAACTACGCGGCTAACGTCAAAGAGGAAATCGACAAACTCCTTCGAGTAGGCTTTATACGCCCAGTAAAAAGAGCCACATGGTTAAGCCCAATCGTCGTCGTCCCCAAGAAAAATGGGAAAATCCGCGTTTGTGTTGATTATCGCAAACTCAATGCCACGACCATCACGGATGGGTTTCCTCTTCCATTCACGGATAGTGTCCTCGACACGATGGCTGGTCATGAATGCTACAGTTTCCTTGATGGGTTCAGTGGCTATAATCAAATCATAATGCACCCAGACGATCAGGAGAAAACGGCGTTTGTCACGGAATGTGGTGTCTTCGTGGCCGAGGTAATGATGTTCGGATTAAAAATGGCACCGGCCACATTCCAGCACATCATCACAAAGATTTTCAATGAGTATATCCCAACGTTCATGCAAGTGTTCCTCGATGACTTTGTTGTGTATGGCCAGCGGCTGGAGCATATGACCCAGCTACGCCTATGTCTCGAGTGATGCCGACACGCTCGGTTGAGATTAAATCTGGCAAAATGCGCTTTCTTGGTGACAAGAGGCAACCTGCTCGGGCCCATAGTCAGCCAAGAAGATATCGCCATGGACCCGGATAAAGTGCAGGCCATTCTGAATGCTCCTACGCCCTCTACCATGAAGGCTCTCAACAGATTCTTGGGCCAAATTAGATGGCATAGCCGGATGTTATGACACTTGGCCGATTTCGCAACTCCTTTGCACGCGACGGTGCATAGACTCCCATTTCAGTGGTCCTCAATAGAAGACGAAGCATACCAAGCCTTGAAGTTAATGCTCTCCCATGCCCCTATGGTACAGCCACCAGTCTGGTCGGAACCTTTTCACGTCTTCGTCGACACATCAGATATAGCCATCGGCAGTGCGCTCATGCAGCCCACACCACCAAATTGGTATCGGCCAATGTATTACGCTAGTCGACGACTCTCGGTAGTGGAAAAGAACTACTCAACAACGGAACGCGAGGCCCTCGGTATGTTCTACAACATCAACAAATTCCGGCATTACCTCTTGGGCCGGAACTTCACATTCCACGTCGACCACTCGTCCCTCCTCTACTTGGTTAATAAGCAGGCCCTCACAGGTCGCCTGGCCCGATGGATGCTCCTGTTACAGGAGTTTGATTTTCAGATCCAGCACCGGCCTGGCGTCCAACACATCGTAGCTGACGACGACAACCTGAGCTTCCTCGAGTCAGGCGAACCAGCCGAGTCCACGTTGTCGTGCCTTTCGGCTCCGGATCGTTGCGTGAGTCGGGTGGGAACCGCCGAGGTTTTGGACTAGGAGGAAGAAAAATACAAATAAGGCTAGTAAAGAATAGGTATAAAGAGTTATAAGATAAGAATCTCGTGAATCCCACGAGTTTAGTATATTTAGTCAATATTTAGGTAGTAAGAGAGAATTATTTTAGCAAATTCGTGAATCCCACGAATATTTTAGATTGATTGATCATTATAGAAAAATAATCAACAAAAACTACAATGTGCTCCCCATCCTTATATAGTGATGGGAGAGACTAAGCATAGCTACATGCTTTTTCTCATATGTTCATGCACACTAAATGTGCATGTGATGCTTTTCTAATCCTTGCTTTTATTTGCTAAATATAGTGCTCATGCACGCTAGATGTGCATGAGTCACTTTTTAGTCGCTTGCGTTTTTCTATAAAATATTCACGCACTCTAAAAATACATGATTTACCTTTTAATAAAGGTAGGCGCAAATAAATCACTTATAGTTATTAAATCTATTTATAGAACACTAAAGATAAGGTAGCATAATGGTAAGGTTGGGGTTTGTCAACGTGGAGGTGCAGAGTTCGAATCCTGCCCTATGCACGTGATAAATATCTTGATATATTATTTTATTTATTTATATGTAATTAAATCGGTTATATTATTTTTACTTTTTCACGTAGTGTACGAAATACACTACGACACTCGCCCCCTCCGAACCCGCACATCCTCCGGTATGTGCCGAAGTTGCCGATGCTCGTTGTCTCCCCTTCATCCTCCGTTTGTCCCGCTATGTCAACTTTGTCTCTCCATTTTGAGTAGACCCATTCTTTCCACGCGAACCATTGTCGCCATCCGATCCACCATATTCTTTGTTCTCTCTCATCATATTCTTGGCCCTTGTCATTCGTGGTAGTGTCTTTTACTAGCCTCTTTCTTGTCTTCATCAACCTTGACTTTTTTCCGGATCGCTCTCGTCCGATCAACTTTCGGTTTGATCGGCTTCTGATCGGATTCGTATTCGGCCAAATCGGAATCGGTTGTTCGGTTTCGATTGAGTCGGTCTCCTTCCGGCCCGGTTTCGATCTATCGGTTTCGGTTTTGGTTGGCTTTCTTTTCCTCGTTTTCACCAGCCTCGACCGGTCCAACCTCCAGTTGAGTCGGATTAGCTTCTTTCCGGATCGGTCTCGTTTGTGTCGTCTTTCGGCCGAATTCTCTTCCTTTCGGTTCGGCTTTCTTTCGGGTCGACTTTCGGTCGAATCCTCTTTTACCCGGTTCGGCTTTCTTTCGGATCGGAATCCCGTCCGGATCACCTTCCATCCTAACTGGCTTCCGACTTTACCTTTCTTGCCGCCACCTCCCGTCTCTCCGGTCTCACGTTGGTTCTCGGACACAACTGCCGAAGTCTCTAGAATTAGTGGGTAGGAATCCTCGGTATTATCATCCTCCGTTGTTTCACCCATAGCCATATTCTCGGCTATCTCTCCGTCGTATGCATCGACTTCGACCTTTGTTTTCTCTCCGCCACCTTCCGTCTCTTCGGTCTCACGTTGCCTTTCGAACGCAACCGCCGGAGTCTCTGGAATCAGTGGTGGGGAAGTCTCGATATGGCCATCCGTCGTTGATTCGTCCATAGCCACCTTCGATTCGATGTCATCTTTCATGGCGACCTCCTCAATCAAGTCCTCCTTGCTCTCTTTCACTGCATCAATTATGCAAACATCAATTATGCTTACCCCTTTTTCACCCGATGTTTCGGACACTTGTATTCCGAAATCTTCTTCTACACTTGGGTTATCGGCCTTATCCTTCACCCTCGTTCTTTCGCAAGACAAGAGGGTAGCTTGTTTTACACCCTCTTCCGTCGCACCATCATGTTGTATTTCGGCCTTCATATCGGCTCCATCGTTTGTCTTCAATCGACCATCCTTCATCGGCCATGTCGTTGACAAGATTCTCATCTTCCTCTCATCATGTCTCCGGCATACCCTTTCGACTTTGGCCCAATCCTTAGTAAGACCGTTCGCACCGTCATCATCTTCGAGTTCAATCCCGATGTCCATCCTTTCTTTTCGATCGATCGATTTTATGAACATTAGGACTTTATCCTCCCCCACCAATCGTTGTTCCCGCTCCGAGAGTCGAGCAAAACGATGCTCGAACTCTAGCAATGCTTGTGTTGCACTTTGGTGGGTCTTCTCCGATGCCACCCATTCGTCGAATTTTCGCCGATCTTGTCCCTTTGATCTCTTGTAATCATATGCCTCTCATAAAGCTTCTTCGAATGACCCCCATGTCGAGTTTTGTTGCCGTATCTTGTGGATTCTCTCTTGTAGCTCATCCGTGGCCACCCGATTGAAGGATGTCACTTGCAATCCTTCCGGTATCCCACATCGTATCATCTCCGCCTTGTAGTCACGTAGATAGCGTGACACATCGTTTCCGTTGAATTGTCCGTTTCGTTGTACGAGCCGCTTTACTGCCCCCGTGATCTCCGACATCACTCGTTGTTCTTGTAGCATCCGCTCGAACATCATCATCATCGTTATGCTCATTGCCTCTTGTTGATTCTCCATCTCCTTGCCACCCGTCTTCACGTCGGGTTCACCAACTGTGTCGTGCCTTTCGGCTCCGGATCGTTGCGTGAGTCGGGTGGGAACCGCCGAGGTTTTGGACTAGGAGGAAGAAAAATACAAATAAGGCTAGTAAAGAATAGGTATAAAGAGTTATAAGATAAGAATCTCGTGAATCCCACGAGTTTAGTATATTTAGTCAATATTTAGGTAGTAAGAGAGAATTATTTTAGCAAATTCGTGAATCCCACGAATATTTTAGATTGATTGATCATTATAGAAAAATAATCAACAAAAACTACAATGTGCTCCCCATCCTTATATAGTGATGGGAGAGACTAAGCATAGCTACATGCTTTTTCTCATATGTTCATGCACACTAAATGTGCATGTGATGCTTTTCTAATCCTTGCTTTTATTTGCTAAATATAGTGCTCATGCACGCTAGATGTGCATGAGTCACTTTTTAGTCGCTTGCGTTTTTCTATAAAATATTCACGCACTCTAAAAATACATGATTTACCTTTTAATAAAGGTAGGCGCAAATAAATCACTTATAGTTATTAAATCTATTTATAGAACACTAAAGATAAGGTAGCATAATGGTAAGGTTGGGGTTTGTCAACGTGGAGGTGCAGAGTTCGAATCCTGCCCTATGCACGTGATAAATATCTTGATATATTATTTTATTTATTTATATGTAATTAAATCGGTTATATTATTTTTACTTTTTCACGTAGTGTACGAAATACACTACGACAACGTACGACGATCTACCTGATGACACCCTTTTTAGTCTCGCAACGGTGGCAGACAAAAATGAGGATGAATGGATCGCAGAGATGAACCATTTTCTCAGCATTGGCCTCCCTCCTGACCACTTGACCCTCGACGCTCGGAAACGACTAGCTATCAAGAGCCGAAACTTTTGCCTCGTCTCCGACACCCTCTATCACAAAGGCTCGGATGGCATCTGGAGTCATGCAATCCGTCAACTTGAGAAACCCGCAATCCTCCAGGAGGCACATCACGGAATCGCGGGGTGACATTACGCTGTCGTAGTGTAATTCGCACACTATGTGAAAAATTACATTTTTGGTCTCTCCGGATAGGACATGGAGTACCCGATGAGAAATGGACAAAGAGATCGGTAAGGAGGTCCCGGTAAGAACCGGACAAAGAAAACTATCAAGCATCGGATGAAGAGACATATTTGTAAATAGAAGGAAGTATAAAAAATATATATATATTACATGCATAGGGCAAGATTCGAACCTTGCACCTCCATGTTAATAATGTTAAGCCTTATCGTTATAGTAGGGTATTATGAATTTTAAAGTTATACTAAACTTTATCCCATGTAAAATTTCTAGACATGCATGGTACAAAAGTTATTCATGCATAGACACTCGAGTTAAAAGAAAAGATGAGATAGAAAGCTAATCATGCACATGTAGTGTGCATGAAAACTAAAGATAGGAAAAGCATGATGCTTGCATGTGATAAACTTAGACTCTTCCAACACTATATAAGGAAGAGAGAAAGATGTATAGAGGTTGTTGATTATTTTACAAGGGTTGATTAATATAATATAATAGTGGGATTCACGAATTTGCTAACTATTTTCTCTCTTAATTTGATTACTCGCTAATACACTATACTCGTGGGATTCACGAGTTTTTCATATCTTTCTTTCTTACAATATATTTCATATTCTTAATTGGCTTAGAATTTTCTTTCCTCCTAGTCCATAACCCCAGCGGTTCCCACCCGACTCACGCAACAATCCGGAGCTGTAAGGCACGACGTAATTGGTGAACCCGACGTGAAGAGCAATAGGGGAGGACGAAGATGGATGGCGAATATCTCATGGAGGCAATGTCAAAAAGGATGATGGAGTTTCTAAGAGAAGGGAAAAGACGAAATGAAGCCCAACAAGCCGTCGAGAAGGTAGTCGAGCAAGTGAGCTATTTCAACAGTGCCGAAGTCCAAAGTTTCCTAAAAGTCTATAATGTAGAGATGGATTCAAGAGGTGTGGATGAAGCTATGAGGTTGGAGTACTTTTGTCGGGTGGTGTCTCAACCAATCTTCAAAGATGTAAAAGAGCTTCTAGAAGCTCATGATTTGTGGGCGATTTTCGAGAAGGCTCTATTGGAGGAATATGGCTATGAGAGACTGAAGGGACGAGATCGACGCAACTTCGACCAATGGGTGACATCAGCGAAGACCCACCAAGGCGCGACACAAGCATTCGTAGACTTCGAGCATCATTTTTCTCAACTGTCGGAGCCAAAACAGAGGGAAATCCATCCAATTCCTAACGGTGCCGGAAAATCATGAAAGGAACAAGAGAGAGCTCTTGTCCCAAACAAGAATGGATTTTTAGAGCAGACTGTTGTGAAGTGGGGAAGTGATAGTCCGAGAAGCCCTGATACCCCACACAGGATGAAACCTCTCAATTCAAAACAAGTACGAATCGGTCCGAATGGGGCATCCACGTACACAGCCGTAACCGGAGGAATGAAGAAAGAATACCGAAAAGTGGAGGATAAGTTATCGGTCGAGATGTACGAGATCATTGTGAAAATGGGGCCGGATGCGCTCCGCAAAGAAGAAGCAAGGGTAAGTATGAAATACAAGACCGTGGAGAAAAAGTGAAACCGGCCGCGGGACCGTTACCTGCAAATAGCGAACAAAAGAGGAAAGAAGTCTCGGGGGATCCGACACTTCGAAAGTCCATGGATATTGGACATGCCTTCACGGATGAGACCCGGAAGAAACTTCGGATCGGTGGAAGTGGGTTCCTATTAAAGAATGAAGAAGAACGATTCTGTGGGATGCTAGAGCGACATGGGAGAGCATTTGCATTTACATCGAAAGAAATAGGATGCGTTGACCCGAACATAGTGGAGCCGATGGTGATCTTCACGATTGACCATGTGTCGTGGAACCTGAAGCCGATTCCAGTGCCACGGGCGCATATTCCGAAAATCATCGACTTGCTCAAGGAGAAGGTGGCGATGGGGATTCTAGAGCCATCAAATGCTCCGTACTCAAATCGATGGTTTACGGTTCCGAAGAAGAATGGGTCACTCCGATTTATTCAAGATTTGCAACCGGTGAACAAGGTCACGATCCGGAACTCCGGAGTCGGTCCAATAGTAGACGAATTTGCAGAAGCATTTGCCGGTCGCGCAATACACTCCATCGGAGACCTATACTCCGGATATGACCAATTCCAACTGGCTGTGAAGAGTCGAGACATCACTACCATGCGGACACCGATAGGATTAGTCCGGATGTGTACGCTACCACAAGGCGCGACGAACTCGGTCGCACATATGATGAATGCGATGAACAAGGTGCTTCGAGACTGCATTCCGGAGATAACGATGCCGTTCCTAGATAACATTCCAATGAAAGGATGCGCGGTAGAAGAAAAAGATGAAACTATGGATGATCGGGGATGCTGAAAGTTCATAGTCGACCATATTTGCGATTGTGAGAAAGTGCTTCGAAAGTTAGAAGATGTGCACCTAACACTTTCCGGAGAGAAATCGGCATTCGGACAAGAAGAAATATTGGTAGTCGGACATCTATGTGGGCCCTACGGCCGAAGACCGTCACCAACCAAGATCGACACGATTCAAGCTATGAAAGAAGTATACGAGTCACAATCCAAAGTTCGAAGGTTTCTTGGAGCATGTGCATTCTACCACATATGGATTCCACACTATGCACATATAGCGGACCCACTCTATCACTTGTTGCGGAAGGGTAAGAAGTTTGAATGGAAACCGGAGCATACCAAAGCCGTGAAGAAGCTCAAGAAATCACTACGGAGGGCAGAAGCACTAAAGAAGTCGAACTATGACCAACCGATCATAGTAACGGTTGACACAAGTCCAACCGGAATCGGATGGGTCATCAATCAAGCCGATCCAGAAGGTTCGCGATATCCGATCTGATTCGGAGCAAAGGTACTCAACGAAAGGCAACACGGATATGCACAAGTCAAAAGAGAATTATGGGGAGTCGTGTCGGCAATCAAATCGGATCAAGATTATTTGATCGGAGCCGAAGTAGTGATTGAAACGGATTGTCTTCCGATACTCGGGATGATGCGGTGTTGCACGATACTGGATGTGGCTATGCTAAGATGGATTGCATATGTTAAGTCACTTAATCCGGAGGTAAGACACATCTCCGGAAAAGACAACGTTGTAGCGGATATGCTATCAAGGGCGCGGTTCGAAGATGACATAACTGAATCCGATAATGAAGAAGTTTCCGAAGACTACTTTGCTTCGGAGCACATATGCCAGGTGGACGTAATCCAAGAATTCCGAGAAGAAGAATACGAGGGAGAAAGCTTGTTGATCGGGAAAATGCTACGAGAAATCGAGCAATCATCGGACAATAAAGAGAAGAGAGCCGAGATCCGAAGTAAGAAACGGCAAGTCCGAAAGTTCTTCTTGAAAAATGGATTTTTATGGAGGGAGCCGAAAAGACCGGGTGGCATACCACTTCGAGTAGTCAGGACAAAATAGCAACGAAACCAGGTAATGTCTGAATTTCACGAATCTGATTGGGCTGGACATCGGGGAACATGGGCAACATTTGGAAAGATCAAGCAAAGATATTGGTGGAAGAATATGTACAAAGATGTCGCGGAGTTCACGGAAAGCTGCGAGAAGTTTCAAATCTACTCCGGAGTTCGACACCGAGATGAGTTACATCCGACATTCTCACCGACAATCAACTTCAAATGGATGGTCGACATTGTAGCCATGCCAACCGGGATCGGACAAAAGAAGTACTTGGTGTTAGCTCGGGAAGATCTCACAAATCAAGGAGAAGGTCAGGCGCTACGGAGGAAAACGTGTTCTACAGTATGCCAATTCCTTTTGGAAGAAGTGTTTTGCAGGTACGGGTGTGTAGGACAAGTGATTGCGGATTGGGGAGAACTCGACTCTGATAAAGCTAAGGAATTCTTCACTAAGCATAGAGTTCGGTTAACACTGACAACGGCATACAATCCGGAAGCCAATGGGAAGATCGAACGAGGACATAGTCCGATTGTCAAAGCACTTGCGAAGGCATGCGATGGAAGGGTGAAGGATTGGCCGCAGATGTTTTCGTATGCACTATGGGCGGATCGGACGACGCATAGCTCCGTAACCAGTTACATGCCGGCAGAACTTATGACCGGACAAGCACCGGTAATGCCGACGGAAACCGCAATCGCGACATGGACAATGCTACCATGGAAGGAAGAGATGAGCCGGGAAGAACTACTAGCGGTCCGGATATGACAACTAGAGGGAAGACCAGAAGACATAGCGGAAGCAATACGCCGACAACAAGAAGTGTGATTCCGGAACAAAAGCCGGTTCGACACCAAGCACCGACTACGACCACAGAAGATTGAAGAAGGAGATTGGGTGATTGTCTACAACAGTAGTTTGGATCATCAACATACAACGATGCGGAAGTTCGCGAAAAGGTGGTTCGGGCCATACGAGGTTCAGAAAGTTTTCGAAAACGGAACTTACCGACTATGTGAGTTGGATGGAACAATGCTACGAGTGCCTATAGCCGGGAAACGGGTGAAGATTTTCAAGAAGCAGACTGATAAAGAACCCTGTGTGATCCTAGACAAGACCGACCAGAAGGAGCAATCGGACGAAGATCGCGGTGATGCGGAAAGCGAAGAAAGTGGATTAGAACTCATAGTCAATTTAAGGGGGGAATCGGAGGAAGCTTCGGATGAAGGTGAATAGCAAGCATCGGGGACTTCGGCACATACCGGAGGATGTGCGGGTTAGGAGGGGGCGAGTGTCGTAGTGTAATTCGCACACTACGTGAAAAATTACACTCCGGATAGGACATGGAGTACCCGATGAGAAACGGACAAAGAGATCGGTAAGGAGGTCCCGGTAAGAACCGGACAAAGAAAACTATCAAGCACCGGATGAAGCAGAACCGGAAAGAGCTGGATGAAGAAGGCCGGAGAGAGTCTCTCACCGGATGAAGAGACATATTTGTAAATAGAAGGAAGTATAAAAAATATATATATATTACATGCATAGGGCAAGATTCGAACCTTGCACCTCCATGTTAATAATGTTAAGCCTTATTGTTATAGTAGCGTATTATGAATTTTAAAGTTATACTAAACTTTATCCCATGTAAAATTTCTAAACATGCATGGTACAAAAGTTATTCATGCATAGACACTCGAGTTAAAAGAAAAGATGAGATAGAAAGCTAATCATGCACATGTAGTGTGCATGAAAACTAAAGATAGGAAAAGCATGATGGCTGCATGTGATAAACTTAGACTCTTCCAACACTATATAAGGAAGAGAGAAAGATGTATAGAGGTTGTTGATTATTTTACAAGGGTTGATTAATATAATATAATCGTGGGATTCACGAATTTGCTAACTATTTTCTCTCTTAATTTGATTACTCGCTAATACACTATACTCGTGGGATTCATGAGTTTTTCATATCTTTCTTTCTTACAATATATTTCATATTCTTAATTGCCTTAGAATTTTCTTTCCTCCTAGTCCATAACCCCAGCGGTTCCCACCCGACTCACACAACGATCCGGAGTTGTAAGGCACGACACAATTGGTGAGGCCACGGCAAGAAAAATAGCTTATGGTGGGCCACAACAAAAAAAGATGCTCATGAATTCTATCGACAATGCGATCTATGTCAACGCATGGGACAACCGACCGAGCAAGCTCGGATGTCGCACCAACCCATTCTTCCGTTAGAGCCATTTTAAAAGTGGGGGTTAGATTTTGTAGGACCTTTCAAACCAGCCGCGGCCCGCACCGGTAACAAATACATCATCATGGCCACAGACTATTGCACAAAATGGGTCGAGGCTAAGGCATTGCGGGACAACACAGCTGCATCCAAGGCAAAATTCGTATACGAACATCTATGGTGCCGATATGAATGCCCAATTGAGCTCATCAGTGACCAAGGCGGGCATTTTATAAACAACATAATTCGCGAGCTCACTACACACTACGCAGTCGTAGGTAAGAAAAGTACGTTGTACTATCCACAGGCAAACGGATTGGCGGAGTCTACTAATAAAAGTTTGCAAACAATCCTGAAAAAGATCGTCAATGAGAACCGCACTGATTGGGATGACAAGCTCTAGAGTGCATTATGGGCGTATCGCACCACATTCAAAACTAGCATTCAGTCTACACCCTTTCGGATGGCCTTTGGTTTGGAAGCAGTCATGCCGATCGAGTTCCAAGTTCCGAGTCTCCGAGTTCAGGTTAAGGAAAGGCTACCCAAGGCCCAATCAGAGCAATATCGTCTCGGACAACTCCTCGAACTCGGCGAACAACGAGTGGCCAGCATGGCTCACTTGGAACAACACCAACGACAATGCAAAGTCTTCGTCGATCGACACCGGAAGGGTACGGAGAAATCACTTACCATCGGCAAACCAGTGCTAGTCTTCCAAACACGACTCGGTGCTATGCCGGGGAAATTACGATTCCGATGGACATGCCCCTTCTGGATAATTGACGAGTTTAACGGCACATTCCAACTCAGCACACTTGCCGGAGACATCATCAAAAGCTGGGTAAATG
This sequence comes from Azolla caroliniana, assembly GCF_043228905.1. NCBI lineage: Eukaryota > Viridiplantae > Streptophyta > Polypodiopsida > Salviniales > Salviniaceae > Azolla > Azolla caroliniana. The sequence continues at coordinate 11,605,519 of NW_028230442.1, read as the reverse complement.
GCTTCCGAATTCGACCTTACCACGGGAAGACCCCAGTGAATCCTTTCACCGAGACCCACGGCACGGACCAGTTCCCGGACGACGCCTCGAAGGAGGCCACGTGTCCCCATCGGTAAAATAATGACCTACCCACCAAATGTATATAGTAGGAATGGTTTTTTAACAGTTAAATTAGCCTTACCAAAAACTACCTAACTAATCACCCCAAATCACGAGATTTTCTTAGGCGCACCAACTAGTCACATTCACTTTAAAATAGAATATTTAAGGAGCATGCACACCAGACATAGCACTCCTGGGACACGTGGCCATAATACCTTATTATGGAAGCCATGACCAAGAATCTCAAGGATCTTCTCCCTACACAAAACCCTAGGCAGTCACATAAAAGAAACTACCCCACACACAACGCATTCTTGCCTTCCCCGCCTTCAAGCTCTCTCTCGTTCTCATCGCCCTACAAACCAGCCCCCTCTCACCCTCGTAGCCCCTACACAGAACAACAGTGTCCTCCCTAACCATCTTCTTCCAGCTTTGTGTCTCGCCTGTCATGATATGGCAAGACTCGAACCCATGATCTTATGGTATATGGGTCGAGCTCTTAACCATCACACCATCTATTGTAATTTGTAGGATATTATTTTCATTTATGCTTTATTATAAGAAATTAATGTATATTCCAGATTTCTCTAGAACATTCTAGAAACTTCAGGACTACTCCTGAGAGCACTATAAAAGGAGGCACAAGGCATTGTTTTGAACCAAATTGGTTCAATGCCAGTCTTAAGCCTCATAGCCATCTTGTACTTACTCTTTCTATAATATATCATTTGTTATCATCATCTCTCTCTCTTGTCCTCACTATCTCTCTTTCTCTCTCTTCTCTTCTCTTTTCTCTCTCTCAAGAGTCTTACGCAGTCCTGTCCTCTTAGTACTAATAGTACTTCCCTTCTCTAGTACTAATTCTCTCTCTATTTTAGTACTATTCCTAACAGTTTGAACCAATTTTCCTCTCTAGTCTTTCTTTTGGTTTCCCTCATCCTCTTATCCTTTTTTCTATACAATGGCTTCTGTTAACACCCAAGAATACCAATTCGTTTTCTCCGAGCTACAGTGTCTAAAAGAAAATTTTGTTGCCTTGGAACAAGAAAACCAACGGTTGTTAGGGGATCTTCAACAAATCGCCCTAGAAAAACAGCAAACGTAGCAACAACATGGGGAGTTAGCGTTACGTGTGCAACAACTCCAAGCAGTGTTGCAACAGCAAGGATCAAGTCCCCAAGGATTTCATAAAGAGCCCAAGATTGAACTTCCTGTGAAATTTGATGGAACACGATCGCAATTTAGGGGATTCCTCAATCAGGTACGCTTGGTCATTCAAATGCATCCTTCTTGATACCCCACTGATGCATCCCGAGTCGGCCTCATAGGCACATTGCTTAGCGGCTCAGCCTTGGCACCGTTTGCTCTGCTTCTGGAAAAACAATCGCCCTTACTTAATAACTTTGAAGACTTTATTAGTGAGTTTAAAGCTTGCTTTGGAGATACAGACAGCATCCGGACGGCGATCAACAAACTCCGACGATTGCGTCAAGGTGATCGTCTAGCCTCTGCCTACGCAGCGGATTTCCGTCTACTCGGTTCAGATATCCCCTGGGATGATTAGGCACTAATGGAACAATTTTGCTACGGCCTGTGAAACGATGTCAAAGATCTACTTCTAACCTTCCCCGAAGAACCAAAGTCTCTTACGGAGGCAATCAGTCGAGCGGTCCGGATTGACAACCGCCTTTCTGAACGGCGTTCGAAACGTCAATTACAAATACCATGCTCTAGGCCGGAGCCCACTTACACCTCAATCGCGGCTAAACCATTTGCACAAGACATACCTCAAGTAAATACTCTGACACCGATGGAGATCAACACCATGCGTCGACGTGGCCCATTATTAGAAGAAGAAAAGCAACGACGACGTGCAAACCGATTATGTCTTTATTGCGGTGGACCAGGGCATATTGCAATCAATTGTCCCCATAGGCCAAGAAGACAGGTAAATCAAATCGTAGCATGTACTAAACCCGAGTCAATTCTTCCCTTAGGAGTGTCTGATAGTATTAATAGTACTAATAGAGTGTCTAATAGTATTAATAGTACTAATAGCCCAAGTATCTCAAACAAATTTGAAATCCTTAGTCAATTAGATGAAGAGTTAAACGATTGAGTCCAGCCAAAATAGGAGTCGTTTGGTTGGACAACCATAGATCTATATAGCCCATTTGTGGTTCCATTCCCTCCAAGCAAGTTAGCAATGTGTTCCTAGCCCAAGTCATGGTTAGTACTAAAAGTACTCCCCCATTACAAGTCCTAGCACTTTTAGATTCTGGAGCCAATTCCTGTTTCATGGATCGAAATTTTGCCTAAGCTTCTCAGATATCCTTAAGAAAACTTCCTTGCCCCGCATCTGCAGTAGTCATTGATGGTTGTCCCATTGCTTCCGGGAATATTGTAGAAGAGTTAGAACCCATTCAGGTTGTCCTAGGTAGTTTTGTGTGTGTAGTATCATTTAATATAATTAGTAGTCTAGAGCATCCCATTGTCCTAGGATTACCTTGGTTTGAACTACATAATCCAGACATAGATTGGAGAACAAGAGAAGTCTGATATCGTCAACCCCAAGAATCTACTCATCGAGTTTCGACCATTTCACTACGTCAACTACGCGAAGAAGGACACAAGGAGGCAATGTTCCCATTTGTCATATCAGTACATCCTTCCAACAATATTAAGGAGGAATCCTTAGTGCAACTTCCGGCGAAATATCATCCTTATGCCGACGTATTTGACAAGGTAAACGCCGGTACTCTTCCTCATCATCGTCCCTACGATTGTCCCATCGATTTACAACCAGGAGCAAAGCCACCATGGGGACCAATCTACAACTTGTCACCCACCGAGTTAGAAGTCCTTCGAGCCTACATAGAGGAGAACTTGGCAAGCAGGTTTATTCGTCATTCGAAATCTCCGGCCGGAGCACCCATCTTCTTTGTCAAGAAGAAAGATGGCTCACTTCGTCTCGTCGTTGATTACTGCGGCTTAAATAAGGTCACCATTCGGGATAGGTATGCACTTCCTCTTATATCAAGTCTTTTAGAGCGAGTTAATGGTGCCAAGTTTTTTACAAAAATTGATCTACGAGGAGCGTATAACCTCGTGCGGATCCGACCGGGAGATGAATGGAAGACCGCCTTTGGCACGCGGTATGGGCATTTCGAATATACTGTTATGCCATTCAGTCTAACCAATGCGCCCGGAGTCTTCCAACACATGGCAAATGATATATTCAGAGACCTCTTGGATATTTGTTTGATCATCTATCTGGATGATCTATTGATTTATTTGAAGACCCAAGAAGAGCATGATTCTCATGTACTATTAGTACTAAACCGACTCCGCAAGAATGGTCTTTATGCCAAGCTAGAAAAATGTAGCTTTGACTGCAAGCAAGTGGAATTTCTAGGCTACGTTATCTCCTCAAAGGGCATCTCCATGGATCCAGCTAAAGTCCAAACTGTGCTAGAGTGGCAAATTCCACGGTCAGTACGAGATGTACAATGTTTTCTAGGTTTTGCTAACTTCTACCGCAAGTTTATACAGGATTACTCGAAGATTATTTTACCTCTCACACAACTTACGAAGAAGGGACAAGCATTTCTTTGGTCCAATAAAGCGGACATGGCTTTTCGCCATCTTAAGAAAGTCTTTACATCAGCACCTATTCTAGCTCATGTGGATACAAGCAAACCATTCATCATGGAAGCCGACGCATCAGATTTCGCCCTCGGTAGCATCCTTTCTCAACAAGGAGATAAAGAAGAGTTACATCCTGTGGCTTTCCATTCGCGCAAATTCGATGTTGCGGAAATCAACTACGAAATACATGACAAGGAGTTATTAGCCATCGTGGATTCATTTGTGCAATGGCGGCATTTTTTAGAGGGCTCTCCACATCAGGTCATCGTCTTCAGTGATCACAAGAATCTTTCTTTTTTCCAAAATGCTCGTGTGCTAAATCGACAGCAAGCTAGGTGGGCTCAATTCCTCACACATTTTGATTTCAAAATCGCATATCGACCGGGGAAGTAGCAAGGAAAGGCAGATGCACTATCATGGCGTTCATATCTTGCACCTCGTCCTGGTGATCCAGCGTTCGATAATCAAAAGCAAGTCATCTTGGGACCAACACGATTGCACACAACGCAGATTTTTCACACCCCAATGGATTCCCAAATTACCGACACCATACGTGCGAACTTGAAGACGAACAATTTTGCTCAAGACATTATGGTGCACATTAATACCTCTCGGGCATCCTGTTCCTAGTCTCAACAACCAAGTATGGACTACCAACAATTCGAATATCATGATGGTTTGTTATTCTTTAAAAAACTTGTATATGTCCCCGATTGCTCTTGTTGCCTTCAAATCATCCAAAGTTGTCACGACACCCATATGGCGGGACATTTCGGTAGCACTAAGACGTTGGATCTAGTTCAACGATCCTTTTGGTGGCCCCATATGCGACATTTTGTCGACGACTACGTTTGGACCTGTGATGCTTGCTGCCGAGCAAAGATGCCACGCACCATCCATATGGCTTGTTGGAACCCTTACCGATTCCAAGTAAGCCGTGGCGGTCTATTTGTCTTGACTTTATCACAGATCTGCCGATCTCGAAGGGGTTCGATGCTATCTTAACCGTCGTCGATCGATATACGAAGATGGCACATTTTGTGTCGTGTACTAAGGCCATCACTAGCGAGGAAACCGCCGCCCTTGTCATGTGTGAGGTATTTTGGCATCATGGCCTCCCAGACAGTATCATAAGTAACCGAGGACCGCAATTCGTCTCCAAATTTTGGTAGCATCTCTTCAAGATGCTCAAGGTCTCTTGCAACCTCTCCTCCGGCTACCATCCTCAGACCGATGGGCAGGCAGAACGAACAAACCAAACACTGGAGCAATACCTCCGGTGTTTCCTAAGTTATCAACAGGACGATTGGGCCGAGATTCTCCACTTTGCGGAGTTTGCGTATAATAATGTTGTTCACTCCTCGACTTGAGTCTCCCCATTCTATGCTTATACCGGTTCTCATCCTCGTTGGTCGGTGATCGACACCCCGGACCTACCTACCAATCCTCATGTCGAGGATCATTTGGAGAGACTATGCAAGATCCAGATGGATCTCTCCACTCATCTTTGTCATGCTCAACAAACACAGAAGACTTACGTGGATCGTCATCGGCTTTTGCCATCGGAGATTGAGTATGGCTTTTACATCGTCACATCAAGACTACTCGACCGTGCGACAAGTTGTATTATCGACAACTCGGTCCTTTCCGTATTACCGGTAAGGTTAATAATGTCACGTTCCGCCTTGATCTTCCTCCGCATCTTCGAATACATCCGGTCTTCCATAGTTCTCTTCTTGAACCTTATAAAGCAAACACTATTCCCAATCGTGTTACACCACCGCCGCCCCCACTTGAGTTAGACGTTGGCCCGGAGTATGAAGATCCGGTCTTCCATAGTTCTCTTCTTGAACCTTATAAAGCAAACACTATTCCCAATCGTGTTACACCACCGCCGCCCCCACTTGAGTTAGACGTTGGCCCGGAGTATGAAGTTGTTGCCATCCTTGACTCCAAATTTGTTCGCAACAAACTTTATTATTTGGTCGATTGGCTCGGTTATAGTCCGAGCGAACGTACTTGGGAGCCCGTCGCCAATGCTCAAGATCTTCTTGCTGATTTTCACCGATAGTATCCCAACAAACCTGGTCCTCAATCAATGTCGACTCGTTCCACTCGTCGTCTTAAGGGGAGGATAGTGTCATGATATGGCAAGACTCGAACCCATGACCTTATGGTATATGGGTCGAGCTCTTAACCATCACACCATCTATTGTAATTTGTAGGATATTATTTTCATTTATACTTTATTATAAGAAATTAATATATATTCCAGATATCTCTGGAACATTCTAGAAGCTTCAAGTCTACTCCTGAGAGCACTATAAAAGGAGGCACAAGGCATTGTTTTGAACCAAATTGGTTCAACGCCAGTCTTAAGCCTCATAGCCATCTTGTACTTACTCTTTCTATAATATATCATATGTTATCATCATCTCTCTCTCGTCCTCACTATCTCTCTTTCTCTCTCTTCTCTTCTCTTTTCTCTCTCTCGGGAGTCTTACGTAGTCCCGTCCTCTTAGTACTAATAGTACTTCCCTTCTCTAGTACTAATTCTCTCTCTGTTTTAGTACTACTCCTGACATCGCCCTCGTCTCATCGCTTCCCCCCACGCCTCCTGTCAGCAAACCTTCGTGTCCACCATGCCTCTCGCAGCATCGCTGGAAACCCGTTCTTGGCTACAACAACGAGGACTGGGTGGGTACTTACAGGTCATCGACGCCCCAACACTAGCACGCAGAATCCACCCTGACACAATAACCAACAACATGATTCGCGTTGCTCTGGACCTTGCGCGAGACGGAGACCATGAGGTTGAAATCCCTCCCCACTTGATCTTCAAGGAATATTTTAGGATGTATTCGATGTCAGGTAAAGCTTACCGCACTTACGGAGGGCCAAACAAAGCTTTTGGGGAGATTGCTTGGATTTTGATGGAATATGCCTTTGTGCATACAAATCCCACGAGTATGCCACAGAATAAAGTTGCCATCATCATCCGGGCGTATGAAGGCGACAAAATCGATTGGGGAATCATCACCGGCGAAGGAGTCCGTTCGGCACTCGAATCTTTTCAAACCGGTAAGCGCTTGTTGCCTGTGATTAATCACTTCCTCACAGTCCTCTACCCACCTCCTTCGGTTTCCCCTCGTCACATCCTTACCTCCCCACCACCACCACGGAAACAACAAGAGAAGATTTTGGCGTTAACCCAGGAAGAATGGGAAGACCCCTTGCCTTCTCCACCTCCCTCGGCCGTTCGGAACCCGACTTCCGCCTCGGCACCACCCCCACCAAAAACACAGAAACAACAGGCGTTAACAGCAACCCATGTCGAATGGGATGAGGCCAGGGAGCCCATCATTGAGGATGTCACCATACGCCAAAAAACACCAAGGACATCGATGCCCTCTCCACAACCAAGCCCACAGCCCAGACGCCAGTAGCCCTCGGCCATACGGCAACAAAAGAGGAAACAGGTCAAGGAGCTAACACCACTAGCCCCGGACGCACAGGATCAGCCGTGAAAAAGACGTCGCATCATTCGAGAGTCAACCACAAAAACCGAGGGCAACCATCATCAGAAATCCAAAGAGGCCAGCCCGACCTCCACGGCCATGGTACCAGCGGAGTCATGGCTCCAAGTCGATAGGATCGAGCATGGACAAACCACGTAGATATCAGAGGCATACGAGTTCATATGTTGTGCCCAGTCGAAGTCCTCAGTTACAAAGATCTCCCCGCGGAGGCATACGAGTTCAGTGCACTACTTCGACTGGGCACAACATATGAGTTAATGGATTTCCTCGCGCGCGCCCAAGTAGTTGTTGCCGCTCATATGACCGAGGAGATGGGGAAACAAAGATGATCCAACGCGCTCTAATGGGAGAAATCGAACCTCACGAGGATCGAGCCTTATAGAAGATAGGGTGGAAGAAGCAAGCACATAATGCTTCTCTCTTCATGAAGCTACCAGATCTGAACACGGCCTTAGTCAAGGCATATCGAAATCTGCACCACACTACTCGGGCAGCCAAGGACATGGCCCGACATATCAAAACGGTGCATCAGCAAGCCAAACGGGCTACCGAGCTATGGCAAGCCGCCAAGGACAAACTGGCGTCATTGAAGCAGCAACATCCAGAATAGCCTCCCTGTGCCGAGTGACGATGTCTCACCAGCCACTTGACAGGAACTACACGCTCTCTGTGTAACGCTCGGCCACAACCGAGCTTAGAATCAAACACAGAAAATGGGGAATGAACACACGACACAAAAGAAAAGAAGAGTACACAAGATGTTTAACGTGGAAAACCCTGAGAGGGAAAAACCACAGGAGTCCACAGACTCCAAACTATCACTATATCACAATGATTACAATAGTGAGCTCATAGAGGCAACGACCTCGTGCTCACGATCTTCGCCACAAGCGGCGGTTACAACAGAGGCAACGACCTCTTCCTCTCTCTCTCTCTCTCTCTCTCTCTCTCTCTCTCTCTCTCTCTCTCTGTACACTATTATGCGCTCTCTAGTCTTTTACCAACAAGAATGACAACATCATTATTCTCTGTTTGCCCTAAGTCATATTTATACTAATATGACTTTTCAGCTATTTACAAATATAGCTACGATGGACTCTCAGAAACATATTTACGAATATGTCTCTTCATCCGGTGAGCACTCCTCACCGGGCCTGCATCATCCGGCGCTTGCCGGGTACTCGTTATCCGGTTCTCACCGGGTCTGCACCATCCGGCTCTCCGTAGCCGGATACTCTTCATCCGGTTCTCACCAGGTCTTCACCATCCGGAGGGACCTGTTTCCTAACACCACTCTTCCAAACCCGAGCCTGAGTGCACACAAAGACAACACAGCTCACCCCGGGGTAGCCACGGTCAATGCCAGCACAATGACGGAATTGGTACAGACAAGCGAGCCATCGTCACGGGTAGATATAAGCCCGCACCCCCAAACCAACCACGCCTCCACGCAAACGCTACCACCACCTGTCGTCATGGAACAATCTACACAGACAGACAGGGAACCCCGTCCCCGAATCCAGCAAGCGGCAACCCAGACAGGGCCTCCCCTCCAGGACTACCAAGAGGAGCTTAAGGCCCAGATCGCTATGCCCGATTTAGCAAAACAGAACCACAACAACATTCTTGGCCAACTATGGGAACAAGCCGCGGGCCGTGAAGCTGACCTCAAGCGACTGCTTGCTGAAAGCTCGGTCGCACTCAAAGAACAAGAAAGAGAGGTGATGACCCTTCAGGTCTCTATCACCGAGGCCAAAGAACGTTTCATCAAAGAAGTAGAGCGGAATAGCCAACGGGAACACGAGTTATTCGCAGACAACCAGGAATTACGACGTCATCAAAGGGCATTACAAGAATTGGCAAACGAACACATGCAGAAGTGGAGGATCTCGGAAGAGCAAAGGGCGAAAATTTCCGATGCGTACCACCAATTGCAAACAGAGCACATCGCCGCCAGAGAACATCATCGGGACGCTTGGAGAAAGGACATGGACGAAACTGTAGCACAGCTCACCAAACGTTATGAGCAGACAATCGCGCTCATCACCGAAAAAGCAAAAGATAATCAAGCTACATTAGCGCTCCTCGTCCGCAAAAGCCAAGAAGACGCCAAGGCCACAAGGGAGGAAGTGGAAGTGCACCAAGCTAGCATCGGTATGGACGATACTAAAATCAAGATCCTGATCAACAAGTATCGCCAGCAATTCACCAAGAAGATCGAGGAAACGCTTGACTGTGTCTGGCAGGAGTGGTTAGCCCAAGTCATGGAACTACACATACTGTGCACGGATGTCGAGAACTGACGGAAGGAAGGCCGAGGGTTTTACAAAACGGATGACACCAACATCCAAACCCTTCGTGAAGACTTGACTGAGGAATATCATAGCTTAGAAGCATCCCACACCGCGGCCATCGAGCAACTTCTAGAGGAATTCAATGACAATCTAATGGTGTTTCGTTTAGAAGCCGAAGCTTACAAGGAGGAACGCCTAGCTACCAGGACTAATAGAGCTCCCATGACCAACGAGCAAGAACCCGAGCCACCCACCACGGCAACCAAACCGAAGGAACCTGCCCCTACAGATCCCCACATCCCAACCAAGCCACAAACTACAACCCCGATCCCGCCTGAATCAGTACCAACAGAGGGCGGCGCACGCGACGACATAGCCATCCCCGACTCGGCAACAAAACCTCCATCACCAACCCCACCTTCCGAGTAGCCCGACCAACCCCACACCCCCGAGGATATCCTCAACATATTAGAAGTGGAGTAAAACAAACCCATAAGCCCTTGTATAAACGGGCAACTTTTGTAATTTGTTTTGTTTTTGCCAAACCCGTGGTTATCCCTCCACATTGTGAACCGTGGGTCCGACAGACAAAGTCCTGTCCCACGGGCGTCCCAAGTGTTGTCCATAGGCCAGAAATATAAATACATTATGTAAAATCGTCGGTAGGTAGAATAGTAGGTGAGGAAATAGGTAGAACTAGAAATAGTCAAGTTTTTTTAGCCCTCACAATTAGTCCATGGCTCTGCTCTGTCTAAAGAGGAAAACTATATAAACCGAGATCGGCATACCTCAAAGGGAGGAGATATCTAGATCATTTTTAGCGAGATTAATATCGTAGCACCGAGCTTTGCACGAATTGTGTCTGGCCGAGAGCCGTGTACTATAATCACTGTGAGCTTTATCATTTAATATAAGTTTCGCTCTTACTATTCTGTTAATTGTGTATTCTCCCCGTACTCGTAAATCGAGCTACGTTTATGCCTAACAGGTTGTAGCCCGTGTACGCTCCTCGTTCTCCTATCATCTTCTCAATGGAGAAGAAGCTTCCACGTAACATGATCCCTTGATACCGATAGCCTGTGGGCTCATCGAAGGTGTTTTCCCAGAAACGGTTCCCAGATGCTCTATCTCGACATTCATATCTCGCACCTTGACCTAGAGATCCAGCCTCCAACAACCAAAAGCAAATTCTACTAGGACCATCAAAGCTACAAGAAACAAAAGTTTATGTGATGCCGCTTGATTCACGCCTTGTTGATACTATTCGGCAACAACTTCAGTCTGATGATTTCGCTAAGGATGTCTCATCCCACATTAGTCCAAGCCATGCATCTTGCTCCACATTGCAAGATTCATCTCAACATTATCAAGAATTCAAGTGGCAAGATGGCTTACTCTTTTACAAGAATCTCCTTTACGTCCCTGATGGATCACCCCGCCTTCAAATATTACAGCATTGTCATGATGCCCCTATGGCTGGACATTTTGGTATTGCCAAGACCTTGGAGTTGGTGAAGCGTTCGTTTTGGTGGCCTCATTTGAAAAAATTTGTCGAAGATTACGTTCATACATGTGACACCTGTTGTCGAGCCAAAATACCCAGGCATCATCCTTATGGCTTGTTACAACCATTACCGCCTCCAACCAAGCCATGGTAGTCTATTTCTATGTATTTCATTACGGATCTGCCACCTTCAAAAGGATTTGATACCATTTTAATAGTAGGGGATCCGTTTACCAAGATGGCACATTTTTTACCATGTGTAAAGAGTATCAATAGTTAGGAAACCGCAGATATCATTATGCGTGAAGTATTTTTCCATCATGGTCTTCCAAACGATATAATTACTGATCATGGTCCTCAATTTATCTCTCACTTTTGGAAGCACCTATTGGCAAGCCTCAAAATCTCCTGCAAAATCTCTTCGGCTTATCATCCACAAACCAACGGACAAACAGAGCGCACAAATCAAACGCTCGGGCAATATCTTCGATGCTTCATCAGTTATGAATAAGATGATTGGAGCAATATTCTACACCTTGCTGAGTTTGCATACAATAACCCAATACACTCTTCTACCAAGGTTACACCTTTCTTTTCCTACACCGGTAACCATCCTCGATGGTGTATCTTGGATCTTCCCAAGGTCGCACGAAACCCTAGTGTTGAGCATCATCTTCATCGACTACATCGAATCCAGTTAGAGTTATCTTCACATCTTCAGACAGCTCAAACACAACATAAGACCAACATCAATCGCCATCGTCTTAAGTCTCCTTTTAAGGTTGGTGACCAAGTATGGTTGCTTCGTCATCACATCAGGACTACCCGGCCATGTGAGAAGCTTGATTATCAGCGCTTCGGTCCTTTTCTCATCACTGCGAGTATTAACGATGCCACCTTTCGTCATAATTTTCCAACACATATGCAGCTTCACCTAGTCTTTCATAGTTCTCTTTTGGAACCTTGTCACACCTCTTCTATTCCTAATCGTGTCGTGCCACCTCCGCCCTCTGTCCAACTTGTTGACGGCCCTGAATACAAGGTAGCTGTTATTCTTGATTTGAAGATTGTGCGAAATAAGCTCTATTATCTAGTTGATTGGGTTGGCTATCCTCTGAGTGATCGCACTTGGGAACCTGTCAATAATTTTTCTAATGCTCAAGATCTTGTCAAAGACTTCCATCACCGTTATCCAAACGGACCGGGCCCTACATTGTTAACGATGACTTCCACTCGTCATTCTCAAAGGAGAGATAGTGTCATGAATACATAAGCATCATGGCTTCACATGGGCTTGAACCCAAGACCTTGTAATACATAGTCAAAAACCTAACCATTAGGATAGCATATGATTATATAAAATAATAAAAGCTACTTCTTGTAATAGATTGATTATTGTAAATGTTCCGGAACATTCTAGAATATCCTAAAACATCTTAGAATATTCTAGGTCTAGAATATTCTAGGTCTAGAACATTCTAGAACATTATAGAAATCACTAGGCTATTCTATAGGAACCTATAAATATGGACATACGATTCTTCTCAAACCAATTCGAATCAACACCAATCTTAAGTTTTCGTCACCTTTCTTGTATCCATCGTCATTCTATCTTACTAATACATTCATTCTTCTCTTATCACTTCATTCCTCTCTTCTCATGATCTCTTTACATCTTTCTTCTACCACTCAATCTTTTCTCTTGGTTCTAACACTCAAGGTCTTCACTCGGTGGCTAGTCGAAGTGGAGAACCGAGTAGGATATAGAGTAAGTGTTGTTGGATGGGGGTTGAAGCCTAGAATAGCTCCACCCCCCTCCCAAGGGGGTTACGTGAAAGGTAAAGAGAACGGGCTCCATTTCAAGATGGATTTTAATGAATTTTGTGCAGCTGTTATTAGTGTGCCGCAATTTGAAGGGCTGGAACGATGGGAGCTGTAATTACACAATGCCCACGAAATCTTCAAGACGAAGGGAAATTGAGTTGTGATGGGTTTCTTATTGGCTGCAAATGGACTTTTTGTTGTCTATGTTACTATTAATCTCTTTAGTCTTTACTATGGCTTGAATGGAAAGGTCTATTTGAAGCTACAATCGCCGCCACCGCCATCCGCTAGAATCGAAAGGTTGGAATACGAATTGAAGAATTGAAGAATTGAAGAATTGAAGAATTGAAGAGAGAAGAGAGGGGCATTCAAAAACTCGAGGGCAGATCACAAAATTTCAGAAATTTGAGGGCAGAGAGGATAATTTCAAAAAGTAAAAAATCGAAGAAAGTGAAAAGATAAAGGGGCAGAGCAGAAAATTACAATAACTCGAGGGCACGCACTCGAATTTCAAAAGCTCAAGGGTAGAAGACAAAATTTCAAAAGCAAAACGGCATAGTACAGAATTTTAGAAACTCGAGGGCACGCAAACAAATTCCGGAAACAGAAGGGCAGGACATAAGATTTCGGAAACACAACTCATCACTATACATACTAAGGAAGAAAAACATATCTATATCTATATATACTCACCCACATACACCCACAATTATTGATAAATCTAAATAACGATAGCACAGTGGATAAGACGATTGGTGTGCGATCCAATTGTGCGATTATGTTGATCGAACGAGAAGGTTCGTGTCAAGCCAACTCCGATCGAAGTTATCAATCGTCGAGCAGTAATCCGGTCGAAGAATTTCTGACCGTGAGAGAAGACCGATGGAGTTCCGGTCAACAAGAATTTTTTTGGCATGGGCTTGTAGGTGTGTAATATGTAATATGTATATGAGTGTGTGAGAATGAGTATGTGTGAGCACATACACAATTATGTGCATGTGACAAGAATGTAACGGTCATCTTTTTGTAACGATCATTATTTACCGTTACATTATGTACTATAAAAAACCCTTATGGGGCACATAAGGAATATAGTTTTTTTTCCCCTCATTTTTGTGTCATCCTTGTTTCACTCTCTCCTTCTTTCTCTCTAACGTAATCCCCTTGGGAGGGGGGTGAAGCCATTCTATCCCCCAACAGTAAAAACTATCCGATTTGACAAAAGAGGTGTGCACCCCCCCCTAGCGTTCAAACAGTACCTATCTGGAAAAGGATTCCAACATCAGAGAACCATTCCATGCTCTCACATGAAGAACAACGTGGCAGAATGCATGAACGGGACAATCTATGAGAGAGTGACGACAATGCTCCAACATTCTGGACTCATGTTGGAATTCTAGGTTGAGGCACTGTAGATGGCCACCTACTTGATAAAAACTATCGTCATTGAGACTAGTGCAGCTCGAAGTGCCACAGGCACTATCGTCTAGCAAACAACCGACCTACGATAGGCTTCGCATATTCGAATGTGAAGCTTACGCCTTCATCCCTAGGGACAAAAGGACCAAGTTGGTAGCCCGTGCATTTAAATGTATATTTCTTGGCCACGACATAGATGTGGAATTTGGCTATACGCTATGCTATGGGATCCGGAGAACCGAAAATTGATCCAAAGTACCGGCGTAGTCTTCAATGAAGACTCCAGACTATCCGACTAGACCCAGCCAAAGAAGATTGACAAAATAGTCTCATTGAACCTCACCCAATTCGATGAAGACGAGCCGGCAATTCAACAAATAGTTGAAATTGACCAAGCCAATGGTCCCCTTGCCGAATCCGAATTGGCAACAAGTCCACTAGTCGAAATCGAAATCGATGCAACTAAGAGATTAACAAGAGCCAAATCGGCCAACGAGGCAAAGCCAAATCGTCTAGAATTGAAAAAGGCAAAGTCGAGTCGAAAGAGACAGAGAAGTGTTGAGTCGAAAACAACAGAGTCAATAGAGACAAAGTTTATTCGACCATCACACCCAAGAAGGCTAAGGGGACAAAAAGCCGAATCAATTCTGCCAAGTCCTCTGACCCTATGTCAATAGATCCCAAAGAAGGGGAGGATGATTCGACATCCCCAAATCCTATTACAATAGTGAGTCATACAAAAGGACTTCTAAAGACGGTTCAAGTAATAACATGCTCGCGTTCACAAGTGGAAGGATCACGCATAAATGGAAGGATAAGGAATATTTTGATTGATTTTAGTACTTTTTCAATGATTTTACAAAACACATTGATACCAGTATCATACATGTTCAAATATACTATGAAAAAGGTTAAAAATCCACTATTTTCGTGATTTAGAAATAAATAAAAAAAGAGTAATTTCAAAAAGTTAAATTCTCAATTTATATCACAAACTTTACAACCAATGTTATTTTATAAGAAACGAGTTTTTAGAAATCATAAGAATTCAAAACACATTCTTTTGTATTACTCGATTTGTTACAAGCGGAATGTAGTTACACTTAATAGTAAAAAATACATTCATGATCACTCCTTTACATACAATGACAATTCCTCCTCGTCATCCTTGGATGTACCAATCAATGCATTATCTTCGTCATAAACCAAATGGTTTGACTCTAGATTATATGTAACAGATCTCGTTTGTCTTCGACTCGAGCCACCTTGTAGACCTGGTAAATTTTCTTTTATTATATCTATTGTTGACCTCCTTAATCAACCGGCTTTTGTAAGCGTGAAGTGGTACATGATGATATCCACATCAGAGATATCAAGGGTCGAGGTGTTATGAATGTTTCGCTTCCTCTTCCTACCTCCCTCCCCTTGTCGTTGGGCATTCAATCATCTCCAATGTATACTTACCCATAAAAGCATTTGCACTTCTAGTGTTGTACCAATGAATGTTTTGTTGGGATTTTGGTCCCTCCGGATGGGATCTTGAGAACCGGACATAGAAGACCCGGTGAGAACCGGATGTAGAAGACATACCTCCCCTTGTCGTTGGGCATTCAATCATCTCCAATGTATACTAACCCGTAAAAGCATTTGCACTTCTAGTGTTGTACCCATGAACGTTTTGTTGGGATTTTGGTCCCTCCGGATGGGATCTTGAGAACCGGACATAGAAGACCCAGTGAGAACCGGACCTAGAAGACCTAGTGAGAACCAGATGTAGAAGACATATCTGTAAATATGTTTCTGAGTAAGCCCATTGAGGCTATATTTATAAATAACCCTAAGTTCATATAAGTATAAATATGACTTAGGGCAATCACTTTATATGTGTGTTGATCATTGTTGTTGTGACTGTTGTATAGAGAGAGCGACATAGAGAGAGGGAGAGAGATACAGAGCGATACTCTGTTGTAACCGCCGCCTAGCGAAGAAACCAAGCTCGAGGTCGTTGCCTACAAGTCTTTGATTGTACCCCTTCTCTTCATAGTGATAGTTCAGAGTCTGTGGGCTCCCGTGGTTTTTCCCATTTAGGGTTTTCCAGGTAAACATCCTGTGTACTTCTTCTTTTTTTTGTGTACGTTTATTCCCATTCCTGTGTTACACTCTTATCGAAGTGATTCAAGACTCGGTTGTGGCCGAGCAGTATTCCGCGCCTTTCTCAACATCTGGTATCAAATCGAACAACACAGAAAATGGAAGAATTGTTTGGCAGCATGTTCAAGCTCACCGGCTTCAACTACTCAGTGTGGAAGTCGAAGATGAGGGATATGTTGGTGGTCAAAGATCTTTGGTTGCCGGTTCAGTTCAGGGACAAGAGATTGGATAAGATTGACGCCACAGTGTGGGAGGTGATGCACATGAAGACGAAGGCATACATTGGGTGCTTCATCGACATTCGATGCTTCATGAAGAGAGCAAGGCTCATGAACTCTGGGAGAAGATCAGCATCATGTTCCAGAACAAGAAGGCCGTTAATCCGGTTTCAGTATTCCGGAAGCTAGTGAGGCTCCAGTACTAGGACGACTCCAGTATGGCGGAGCACATGAATGCCTTCTAGGGGTTGATACATCAGGAAACCTCATTGGAAGTACCTCTCGCCGATGAGGTACTTGCTCTACTCCTGCTCGGTTCCCTCCCGGATAGCTGGGAGACGTTCGTTGTCACGTTGGGCAACGCCGGGCCGGAAGGAAAACAACTATCCCTACCAAGAGTGAAGTCGAGCTTGCTAGATGAGGAGGCATGTCGGAAAGACAAGGAGGTGATCTCTAACGCCAAAGCCCTCCTTACTGAATCAGAACGCGGAAGACAAAGCAATCGGAGTCCCTAGAACCAGGAAAAGTCGGGGACACGATCAAAGTCAAGGGGGAGGCCGACTTGCTTCTATTGCAACAAGTCCGGGCACTTCCAAAAGAATTGTCGGCATTTCTGGAAAGACAAGGGAACCGACAGTACCGATTCGAAGAAGTCATTGAACCGAAACGGTTCAGATCGGCAAGGCCCGGACCGGAAGGGAATGACAACGATCGCGGAAAGTGAAGAAGAACTAATGCTCGTCATCGAGGAGAGTGAGTTGAACCTTGCCGGCAATGAGACAACGTGGGTTGTCGATTCCGAAGCATCGTTCCACCTTACCCCGGACCGGAAATGCTTCTCATCCTACATAGCCGGTGAGCACGGCTGTGTCTGGATGGGGAATGAAGGGACATGCCGAATTATTGGCATAGGAGATGTGTTGTTGACGAAATCAACCAGATGCAAGTTGCTGCTGAAGGATGTCTGATACGTTTTGGAAGTTCGATTGAACCTGATATCAGCTGGTCGGGTAGATGATGAAGGCTACACAGGTAGCATCCGGAACGATGTTATGAAGTTCAACAAGGGAAGCTTGATAGTGGCTCGAGCCCAGAAGATCAACACATTGTACTTGATGAATGCCCGAATATGCCGAGAAGAAGTGAACGTAGTATCCAACACTACCGGTGAGTTGTGGCACAAAAGACTATGTCACATGAGTGAGAAGGGGATGAAGAGGCTTGCCGAAGACAACCTCATTCAAGTGAAGGGCGTGCAACTTGAGAAGTGCACCGATTGCTTGGCTGGCAAGCAAAACCGAACCTCCTTCCGGTCAAGGCCACCGATGAGATGGAATGCACCACTGGAGCTGGTGCATACCAATCTGTGTCAAGTGGACACGAAGTCACATGCCGGATCGCAGTACTTCGTGACGTTCATAGATGACCACAGCCGGAAGTTGTGGGTTTCACCATTGAAGACGAAGGATCAGGTGCTATCCGTCTTCAAGGAGCTCCACGCGAGAGTGGAAAGAGAAACCGGCCGGAAGCTGAAGGCGGTTTGAGCAGATAACAGAGGAGAATACCGGGGGCAGTTCGAGGAGTACTCCCGGTCAAAGGGAATCCGGCTCGAGTTCAACTTGTCGAAGACGCCGGAACTAAACGGGCTGGCCGAAAGGATGAACCAGACCATAATGGAGAGAGTCAGGAGCATGCTCTAACATGCCAAGTTACCCAAGACGTTTTGGGTTGAGGCGCTCTCAACGGCGACCTATGTGATAAACAGATCACCCTCACTACCCTTGGACGGAGACACACCTCAGAAAGTATGGACCGGTAAAGATGTCTCTTACCGGCATCTAAAGGTGTTCGGGTGTCTCGCATACGTGCATGTGGCGAAGGACAAGAGAGCAAAGTTGGATCCTAAGTCCAAGCCATGTATATTCCTTGGATACAACGATGATGACTTCGGTTACCGGGTGTGGGATCTGGTCAACAAGAAGGTGTTCTGGAGTCGGGACATAGTCTTCATGGAAGACAGGACCATTGCCGACTGGGAGTCGGAGAAGGAGATGATCAACTCCGGATCATCCAATGAAAACCGGTTTGAGGACACAAGGATCTACCCGGTTGAAAATTGCATGTTAGCCAGTAACCATATGACACTCGACGAACCGGCCAGATACAGACAAGAAACCGAACCAACCGAAGAAGAAGAAGAAGGAGAAGACACCAAAACCGGACAAGATCCCGAATCGGACTCGGATGAGGAACAAACGGAGGAACCAGTAGTCAGAAACCAAGGACGGAGATATCCTCTCCAGGAGAGAAGAGCCCCCCGGAGATTTCTGGATGTAGAGCATGTGTTGCTAACTGATGAGGGGGAGCCAGAAAGCTTTGAAGAAGCAAGGGGAGACACCCATAGCCGCAAGTGGTTGAGTGCCATGTAGGACGAGATGGATTCCCTGCATGAGAACCACACATACGAATTGGTGGAATTGCCGAAATGAAAGAGGGCACTCCGAAACAAGTGGGTGTACAAGCTGAAACAAGAGATCTACATGCATCAACCGGAAGGATTTGAGAGGAAAGGGAAGGAGTACATGGTGTGCCGGCTGAAGAAGAGCTTATACGGACTTAAGCAAGCTCCTTGGCAATGGTACCAAAAGTTTGACTCCTTTGGTCATGCCCGTAAGTGTGAGGGTTAAATGAGAGTGTAAAGAATACTACGGTAAATTCTCACCGCAGGATATTATATGGTCATGCCCGTAACAAATTCTCTCATTCGACCTTGTTCCTTTTTCATTATCTCTTTCTCGCTTTCTTTTTTTTCTTTTCCACTTGGATCTTTATATATACATTAGTACAACAATGCAAACTCACATGAAGAACCACCCTCACATTATTTACATTCACATGAAAGTGTGCATACACACTTATGACAACACATTTACAATTTCATAATATTGATTACCACATAGATATATACACATATACGTAGTCTTGCACACACACTTGCACTTAGATGTTCACAACAAACTCAAGTTTATATATACAGTAACACACTCTCATGACATAGAATATAAAGCAAAGGCGTACACGCACATAGAAAAGCGACAAACCAAAGAGAATGGTTCTTAAAGAAGAGCAAAAGGGTTCTAAATCAGCCACTAACCCCCCAAAATATTCATTGACAACATAATCAAACATGTTTTCCTTGGTTCAAGACCCTTGTGGTTCCTCTCTAGATTTGATACACATCTTCACTCTTCCTTCATATAGTTTTCCTAGGCTCTATCCATAGATTGACACATGTGTGATATTCGTGATGTTCTCCATGTGCAATATCTCAATATTCGAGAATACGAAATGGCCCCAAGAATATTAGAAAACCATTCGTTTTGCAAAATAAATATAAATTATTTATTTATTTATTTAAATAAATTTATTGCACCAAAAAAAGAACAATTATTCATTAATAGATTATAGTGTCAAGAGAGTTTATGAAACTTATTTTAATTAATCAATCAATTAATTAATTTTTAAAAAATGATTATTTTTATATTCATTATACAAATATAATTAGTATGAACTTTGAAAAATATGATTAGTTTGAAGTACTATTTTTAATGTCAAAATAAAAATATCCATAAATTTTGAGGGAATAAAAAGAAAGAAATTAATGAGCCTTTATTTTATTTTATTTATTTATTAAAAAAAACGAATTCTTATAACTTATAAGTTATACATTTATTATAAAATTTTAGTAGTGTCAAATCCCCAAGTCCCTCTTTTATTATCCCTATTTATTGTCAAGTTCCTTTTTTTTTATCTTAGGAAATTAAAAAAGACAGAGTTTTTTTTTTTTTTTGAGTTAAATGAATATTTGACCACCCATTCGTATTCGTATTCATTTGCATTCGATTGGGAAACCCGACGAATGTGAATATGTCAATCTATGGATCTATCCTTCTCTTGTGCATTGTTTCTCTATTACCCTCTCTCAATGAACCTTTACTCAGACTTTTCATCACCCATCGCGTATAGCTTGCAACCACAACCACTTGTATGAGCTCAACTCCTATGGTAGATCTTCATCACTTGCATCTCCTCAACCATGAATCACTTTACAATCAAAATAACACATGATCAACCACACTTGCCTTGAATGCCACCCACTAATTTGCTCTATAATGTCTTGCATAATCTCTGGAAAGAATGAACAAAAAGACACCATGAGTCTTGAAACCTTGATTACACAAAGTTCTCAATTTCATAAAGACCTTGATTCTACAAAGGTATTGAATATAAAGGTCTCTATTTCTCCAAAGATTTATTCACACGAATTTCAATTTCCACGAAGACCTATCAACATGAAGATGTATATTTCCATGAAGCTCTTAATTACAACAAGGCCTTGATACCATGCGGCTTTTAACACACAAAGGTATCTTGTTTACACGAGACCTCAATTATGTGAATGCATCTTGTTGTCGGGAGATACCTCAATCCAATTAACAATAATGTGTGTGCATGTGGAAGATGAGAGCATGCTATTAATTCCTATAATTGAATTCAACATTATAAGTCTTTTTCTTTGAACCAATTTTGTCTTTTAATAACTAGTGGTTAGTCAATGTTGAATGCAAGATATGTGCGCATGCATATTGGATGGTCCTAGTAAGGGTTATATTGATTTGAATTTCTTCAAAAAGTGCAATGATCACCATTTTCCACTATGGATTTTGGCACTGATTTTGTAGAGCCATTTTCTTTGTGTGCTTGATCCCAAATAGAGAATTTGAAGAGTTGCACATTTGAATTTATTTGTTAAGGTTGTACTTATTACTAAAGGTTAAAGATATCCTTTTCAACTTTTGGATTGTGGCAAAATCTTGATTATGTTAAGACATTTTGCCACTTTGCATGATCTCAAACTAAAGAATAATTTTGAGTTTCATAATTAATGCAACATCAAGCACATTGCTTAAGGATTAAGTTCGTAATCTACAGTGCGATGCTAGGTATATATATGAAAGACCTAGTATGTTGAATGAAGTATCAAACATATCCACAAGGAAAGTTATATTATTAGTATTGAGAGGCAAAGTCAAAGTACTAGAAGGATAGTGGAATTGTAATTTAGAAACTCTTAAGAACATAAAAGCTCTAAACTTTCATAAATGTCAACCAACTATCAACTTAAATTGTAGGTGCAACATGATCATTTCTCTACCTCAAGTTGTCCTTCGGAAGAGGTATGGACCAATGCTATATGTGTTCCACGTGACTTTTGGATGGATGTGAGATATTAAAATAAATGGTTTGGACGATGTGACAATCTAGCCACGCCATTTGCTCCCATACGGTTAGGATCGTGACCGGCAGCAACCGGTTCCACTTGCGATGTTCAGGTGCAAAGAATCGAGATAGATAGTACACAGATAGAAAAACGAGAAACTCAAAAACGAGATACAAATATTTAACGTGGAAAACCCGAAAGGGAAAAACCACGGGGTCCACAAGAGAAACAAAATCACTATAATGAGAGGAAGTACAATAAGAAACTCTGAGGCAATGACCTCGAGATCTTCTTCGTTTGACAGACAGATGATTACAGAGTTACACACACTAACTCTCTCTCTCTCTCTTTCTTACTCTCACTGTTACAAAGGCAACTACCTTATGTATCACTTATTACAACTATAATAATTCTCACACACATAAAAAGTTTCCCTAGTTATATATTATACTTATACAACTTTATAGCTATTTACAAGTATAGCCCACATGGGGCACCTTTAGACTATTTACAAATATAGTCGCCCGAATTCGGTTTTGGTTTTCGATGTCGGCCTCGGCCGAAATATTCATTGACTCCACTCGATTTGGTTCGTTCTCTTCCCATCTGGAGGGACCTGTTTCCCAACACATACTACAACTTACTTAGTTCACATTCTCTTCGATGCATGCATGTATAGTTTGGCCGTGAACAATCAAAATTCCCGAGTTTGACTATGACATTCGACTATAATCCTTAGAGTTTCAATTGCGTTCGAACTTCTCTTTCTCCTTCTTGATCTATCTATCCCTACACAAAGGGTGTGACCGTGAGGGGGGATGAGAAGCGGGCAATATGAAAGGCATCACAAAATTACGGAAGTTGTCAACAAAAGGACTGCCATGCCATTGCCACACTGCAACTCCTTCTTCTTCTTCTTCTTCTTCTTCTTCTTCTGGGAGGGTCAGGGAACACGTGGAAATGAGACATTTCTTTGCACTCCTCCCACGCAAGATGCATGTTTTTATTTTTTAACCTGCCGTGGCCTTAGGGTTCCTGGTTCTGCTCTGCAACTCCAAAATATCATATCTGTGCGCTTTATCAAACCATTTCTTTCCTTACTATTATTATTATCCTTTTCCTAACCCGATATTTGGAAGCAGTAAGTCTGAGCTTTTTAGGGTTTTAGCAATCATCTTAGATTGCAGTATTGTTTTTTTCCAGCTTGAAAACGAACCTAAATGAGGGGTAAGTCTTCTTATATTTGCGTCTTGATAATGCGAATCTAAAATTTTCTGTCTATTTTTCATTTTCTTATTAAAAATTAACCGAAAATTTGATGCAATATTCATTCTACACAGCTATTCTAGGATGTTTTTGAGTAATTCATGTCCTTAATAATAGTTGTTTTATGGTCTTTTCTTTGCAGGAATTTATAGGGTATGTACCATATTGTCCATAGCTCTCTAGTATGTAGCATAATCATTAGATTCGCACATTAGATACGAGTCCATTTTTCATTTGGCCGTATATTACACAGATGCTGGCATAAGAACCAATTGTTCCCGGTTGCCTTTTTGGATTGCGAATGCAGTGAAACTCTGGGCGACTTGAGAGACAAGATCACATCTTGATTTCATTTTCATGGTGAAAGTAGGGACCAGAAATGAAGATATCTCATAGGACAAAAGTATTACAAGTACATGTGTCACCTCGTTTAATCAAGAACAACAAAAGGATTTTTCATTTATATCAACATCTTCAATAGACCATAATGGCATATAAGACCTAAACAACACGACGTACATCTTAGTCCTTATTCAGTTAGAATTTAGATCAATAGAAGTATGGGGCTTTAGGTATATTAATACCTACAGAATACCATAATGGTATGTAAGGCTAACAAAGGTTACTCAGTACTAATTGCTTATTGATTTTGAGTTGAAAGTGACACAAGAGGGGCGCCTGGGTTTATTAACATTTTAAAAACACCATAATTGCTTATAAGGCCTAACAAATATTACAGACAACTACTAACTGGTACCTGTTAACTTGTCGATTTGTGTAACAAAACAAGGATATTTTTTGATAAAGTATCCCTGTCACAATGAGGGCCATTGGATTTGGATTTGCCTTTGCAGCTGGGGCAGCAATAGGTAATAGCTGTATAGATGGAAGCCGAAAATTCGCATCACAAAGATTTTCAATAACTGAATTGATTGGGATTGTAGGGTTTCTAGATGCAATTTTGCTAGTTATCCTTGTCCTTGTGTTAGGAAAAGGTGGATCTATAAACACAATGTTTGAGGGGTCGGATGTAAAGTTTTTGCGAATTGTTGTTATCAGTGCGGGGCTTAAAGTCATAGCTGGATTTCTATATCAAAAGGCGTTACATTTATCACCGTTATCGGTTACTGTGCCATATCTTGCGTTTACACCAGTTTTACTTGTATTTACAAGTTTCTTTATGATGCACGAGACACCGAGTTATCAAGGTCTTCTTGGAGTTCTGGTGGTGACAATCGGTGGATATTTACTTGCTGTAGAACAGCCAGGGGATCCAGAAATTAAAAAAGAGAGAACTAGGTCAAAATCATTGTATGGTCTTTTGGCCTCCATTATAGGTATACTACCAAAATGGTGTAGTCATCTGCTCCGGGGAAGAGAGAAATCATCCAAATCAATTGATGATATGAAAAAAGCAGAGGAAATGGATGAAGTAAACCAGAAAATTCTGGTTGTTGAGACTGACGAAAAACAGGCATTTCATGGTCTCCTAACAAACAGTTACAACTGTTCAATAATGGATGGGTAAGCACTTATCACCATGATGTTGCTTATTTGGGATAAAAAATGTGAATTAAAGTTTTAATTAATATGGAGCCATTTGGCAGAAAATGCTAAATAGATGGATTTAATTGTTCTTGGAATTCCATAAATGATGTAAATGGTAATTAATATATGGATAGTTCTTCAGGAGTTTGACAACTCATATCTTTGAGCCATTTCTTGCTTTAAAACGAGAGCAAGGAAGTCTTCTAATGCTCGGTGTTGCAGGCCTATTGAGTGTCAGCAACAGGTGTTATTGAATTCCTGCAATCCTTGCTTGATATTTTTTTGCTTTGTTTGATGCTGAACGGGTTCAATTTTTCATGTGTCATTTCAGTCTTGATAAAATGGGAGCACATTTGGCACCTTCACCAATTATATTTGCAGCTCTTCAGAAGGTTATCATGGCTATCCCACTTGTTCTGTTTCTTTCATTCCATAGGTGAGCAGATTGTAATTTGTACGCAACCTATTTCTATCTTAAGTAAAATATATTTTGAGGCCAATAGACTCTTTCTGGTTAGATTTTATGCTTCACTATAAGTGAAAAAGAGGATGTTCAAACATGGAGAATGCAACTGATATTGCGACTTAACTTTTTATTTATTTATTTTTTTGCAGTTTACCATCGTTCAAACATGTATTTAGACAATTCCATGTGCTTCTAATGATCTCAATATTTGAGATTGTGGCTTTCATTTGCTATTTGAAGAGCTTGGAGACGTTGCTGGTTGCATATGCTATTGCAGTGAGTGAGCCTATACCTGATTTGAATTTAATATAATATTCACTTATCGTATTGTAATTAATTTCAGGTCCAATTATTTCAGGAAATACCAAGTAGAGTTAATAAGGTCCTAGGATAATAGTAGAATTTAATATGAATCGTAATATGTAAAGAGACTGTACAAATATCTTAAAAATATGTTCTTTCTTTCTGCATTTTATGTTCCTCATTAAGCTTCAATTTTGGTCTCGTCTTCAAGGGGTGAATCATAGCAGGTTCATCCTCAAATGGCTCCACCATTTTTTTCTTTGCTTGTCTCAAGATAGTCTTACATATATATGTACATTTCATTTATGAAAATCCTTGAAACAAATATTTTTATTAAGGTTATTGAGATGTTTGTGAGACGTGACATCTTTTTAGAAAGGGAGAGAAGAGGGATATTGCGATAGAAACTTGAATACTGTCCCTTATACTCGGAGAATACAATATCTTCAGATATGACCTGAGAAACATTTATATTTGTGACTTAAGGAATTATTCCATTGAGTTCTTGTATATACTTCATTTCTTACCTCTCAAGTATTAGCATATTTTTCAGCTAATTCATTTCCCCCCAAACCATGAACTGAAGTCTTTAGCTATAAGTGTTTCCGGGTCTATTGTTGTTATTATTATCTAAAGAACTTGAAGTGTTTGGTTCTTTGTTTTATGGCAAAAGACCTAGTCCAATAAAAGATTGTCTATTTTATCCTCTTTTGTTCCATTTTATTTCAAAGAGGTATTTTTATGTCTTAGAATTCTGGCGTTGTTTCCCAATGGAAAAGGAAGCACTTTTACTTCCAAGAATCTCTATGCTCTGAAATTGGGGTTTCATTTATTCTCGGTGTGAAAGCTATGCAAACTCAGGTTTCAAGTAGAGTTTTCTGAGGACCCTTTCTAGGTTTGAGAAAAGTCTGAAGAATTTATAGAGCAAGTTATAGACAAACTGATGGTTGAGGTTCTGGTCGATGGGGATGTAGGATTGTAGTAACTGATGAACCGGATCAGTCATGGCAGATACTTTGGCTTCTCAAAGATCATGAAAAGGATTCATTTCCACAATGGTGTTGCCTAACGGTAGATCCTGGTTCATAAATACAAAAGCCGAAGCCAGTTGCATCATTTTGGAACAAGTTGATTGAGATCACGCTCTTAATATGGAAGATGAACGCATTTGAAAAGTTGGTGATGGAATTACAGCACAGTTAATTGAGAATAAGAGGATATCCTGATCCTGGGAATGTCCCTATGGTCTGGACGTTACCATTCTATATTACTATAAACCACAGAAAGTGAACTTTGTTCGCTCTTGGTTGGAAACAGAATTTGAGGTTCTGTTATACACGTTCTTTCTCTAGAGTAGAAAAGACAAGGTTGTCTGAGTGAGTCTCATTTATTTCAAGCAAACGGTGCTATTTGTGACTTCTTGCATGGAAATATGCTGGTGACCTATACCTTACCAGATTTGAGAGCCTCAAAAAATTTGTGGAACTACTCTTAATCCCTCAGAACTTTGATGCATCCTGGACCTAACAGAGGGCGTAGAAGGTGCGAAACTTCAGTATGTTTTCTTGATCAATATATGAGTTTGCCAACCTACGTTATGGGTTTCATATGTGTTTTTCTTTTGTCTCCTAACTTGTGGTCTTCTCATTAGTGCTTTTTTTTCCTTTTCTTATTAGCCTGCCCTATCCTGTTCTATCCTATGCGCTGTGTAGTGTGATAGGGCAGATAAGAACTTCATCACATCAGCTACAGATTGAGGTAGGCAGATATACACGACTACCTCTAGAAGAGAGAATTTGCCAATTGTGTCATCAAGGAGTGGAATTTGAGGAACACTATGTTTGTCATTGTAGTGTCTTTTATGAAATCAGAGGGAGATACCATTGCCTCTTTAAGCAAGGCTTTGGCCCACTATGCAAGGTAATGGAATATGAGGACCAACGATGCCTAGGACTTTTTTTGCTAGAGCTCAAGAGACATCGGGAAAAGTTGTTCAAGAATACAGCCACACAAGCTTATTCACAAAGAACAATCACAACTTTCTTTAGCCCCATCACTCCTACTAATCCTACAAGTCCATCACGGGATACACAAATGGGCTCCAGACCATGACATAACAAAGGGGTTACAATTGATTGGGCAATAGCAATTTGCCGTGCACGTAGGCCCTGCCCCCATGGACCACGACCTCGACACCCTTGTCATCGACAGATAAAAGCCATTATCTCTTGCCATCGTAGGTGCATCCCTCGCTTCGGAGACATTTCCATTCTGGATCGACCTATGCTAGAGATCTTTCGAAGACAAAAGCTACAATATACCTAACTTGAGAATCTCACATGTGCCAAAAACCAGATTCCCTCGTTTCTTCTCTTTTCATCTTACTTACTTTTATATTTACTGTGTAGTATTTATTTTATTTTGATTTGTTCTCAAAGATGAGATAACCCTCAAGATGTAATCTCTTATTTGGTCTTATAGGCCATTTTGGCCTCTTAAAAGACGTTAATATATCTTTCTCTCTACCTCTCTACCTCTCTACCTCTCTATTCTCTATCTTTTCTTTTTCTACAATAACTGATCCTTTGTGTTGAACAATGGTCATGTTTCTCTTTAAACAAGGCTTTGGCTCGCTACGCAAGGCAATGGAATATGAGGACCAACGATGCCTAGGACTTTTCTTGCTAGAGCTCAAGAGACATTGGGAAAAGTTGTTGAAGAATATACCATACAAGCTCATCCACAAAGAACCAATCACAACTTCCTTTAGCCCCATCGCTCCTACTAATGCTACAAGTCAATCACGGGATACACAAATGGGCTCCAGACCAGGACATAACAAAGGGGTTACAATTGATCGGGCAATAGCAATTTGCTATGCATGTAGGCCCCGGCCCATGGACCACGACCTCGACACCCTTGTCATCGACAGATAAAAGCCATTATCTCCCGCCATCATAGGTGCTTCCCTCGCTTCGGAGACATTTCCATTCTGGATCGACCTATGCTAGAGATCTTTCAAAGACAAAAGCTACAATATATGTAAGTTGAGAATCTCACATGTGCCAAAAACCAGATTCCCTCATTTCTTCTCATCTTATTTACTTTTATATTTACTGTGTAATATTTATTTTATTTTGATTTGTTCTCAAAGACGAGACAAGACTTAAGATGTAATCTCTTGTTTGGTCTTATAGGCCATTTTGGCCTCTTAAAAGACGTTAAGTTTTCTTTCTTTCTTTCTTCTTTTTGCGTTCCTGCAATGTCTTATCCTCTGCGTTTTCTGCCAAGTAGGAATTCCTGGTTTCTATATTGTTCCCTCTGTCCTCTGCATTTCTCCGATCAAACTAAGTGGGAGCTTGCTATGCAAGTAGAGATTAAGGCTTTGCATTCAAATAATACATGGGACTTGGTTGAACTGCCCAAAGAAAGGAAAGCTATTCCTAACAAATGAGCATATAAAATCAAGATTGTTGATGACAAACCGAAGTATAAAGCAAGGCTGGTTGCAAAAGGATATGCTCAAACTAAGGGCATCGATTTCCAAAAGTGTTTTCTCCTGTGTTAAAAATGACCACTTTGCGATTGCTTTTTGCTATAATGGCTGCACTTGATTTGGAAATAGATCAAATGGATGTACATACAGCTTTTTTGCATAGTGACATTGATGAAGAGCTTTACTTGAAACAGCCTGAGGGCTTTGTTATTTCTGGAAAGGAACATTTGGTATGTAAGCTCAATAGGAGCTTGTCTGGGCTGAAACAAGCTTCTAAACAATGGTACAAAAAGTTTGATGCTTTTATGCTCAAGCATGAGTACAAAAGAAGCCATGATGATCACTGATTGTACACTAAACGAGATGAAAATGACAGCCCCATCATTCTTGTACCATATGTAGATGATTTGCTCATTGCTGGCAAGAAAAGGAACAATGTTGATGTCCTTAAAAAGCAGCTGAAATCTGCATTCTCAATGAAAGACCTTGGGGGAGCTGAACATGTACTTGGAGTAAGAATTAGGAGACAAAGGGAACAATACACATTGTATTTATCTCAAGAAAAATACATTGAAAAGATGCTGGACAGATTTTGTATGGCTGATGCAAAGCCTCTTGGAGTGCCATTACAGCCCTATGCTAAAATCTCTAAGGAAGATTGTCCTAAGACACAAGAAGCAATCAATGACATGCAAGGTGTACCTTATGCTTCAGATTGTGGTTCACTTATGTATGCTATGGTTGCTACTAGACCTAATATTGCCTATGCAGTGGAATTTGTAAGCCGATTCATGCTAATTCGGGCAAGTCCATTATGAGAGGTACTTAAAAGGGACTAAAAATAAATGTCTCTCTTATAGAAAAGACCTAGTAGAGTTGAAGGGTTTCTATGACTCTAACATGGCAAATGATGTGGATACACAGAAATCCACAAGTGGCTATGTATTCACACTTGTAGGTGGTGCTGTATCATGGTGCACTAGGCTGCAAAAGCTTGTTGCTTTGTCCACTACCGAAGCTGAATATATCTCAGCCACTGAGGCTTCCAAGGAAGCGATATGGTTAGCATGTCTTTGCAGTTAGTTTGGTTTGCCTGAAAAGACACCTCTGCTTGGTTGTGATAACCCGAGTGCCATCTGTTTGGCAAAGAATGCTATGTTTCATGCATGCGCCAAACATATTGATGTGCGAAATCACTTCATTCGAGAAGTGCTTGAGGATGGCCTTATCACATTGATAAAGGTCCACACATCACAAAACCCTGCAAATGTACTCACTAAGTGCTTATCCAAAGCACAACATCAAATATGTATACAAATGGTGGGAGTTACGTAGCTTAAAGGTGTCATTTATGCCTTTAAGTGGGAGGTTGTTGGGGTAAAGGCCCTAAATGATCCCTTATAGTGTGTACATGTGTATAGGCCTAATTACAAAGGCCAAAAGTCACTTATGACTTATTCTTTTATTTTTGGGCCAAGTTCAGTGTGAACGTGGCCAACCCTAAATGGGTTATATAAAACATAACTTTAGAACTTTTGGATATCACTTCAAAAGATGAGCTCCTCCAATTGTCTCTCTCTCTATCTTTTCAGCCATCGCTCTACGTGGGTGATGTCTGAGTGTTTCCTTAGTCCAATTGACATCATTCCTAACCCTTTCAAGTGGGAGCTTGCTATGCAAGAGGAGATCAAAGCACTCCATGAGAATAACACGTGGGCGCTTGTAAATCTCTACCCAAAGGTAAAAAGGCTATACCAAACAAGTGGGTCTACAAGATAAAGAATCTAGAAGGTAAACCCAAGTATAAGGCTCGTTTGGTAGCCAAAGGGTACAAACAAATACAAGGAATTGATTTTCAGGAGGTTTTTGATCCAGTAGTCAAAATGACTACACTCGGGACACTTTTCGCTATTTCAGTCTTTTTGGATTTGGAGTTATATCAAATGGGTGTAAGACAACTTTCCTTCATGGTAGCCTAGATGAGGAACTTTATATGTTGCAACTTGAAGGGTTCCCGATTCCAGAAAAAGAGCATTTAGTTTGTAAACTTCAACACAGCTTCTATGGTCTTTGGTATATGAAATTTGATTATTTCATGCTCTCAAATAAATGTCTTTAATCGAAGTGCGACAGATCCTTGTCTTTATATGAAAAAGGTAACTAATGGCACGTCTATTATTTTGGTTTTGTATGTTGATGACATGCTCATAGCAGGAAAGCATGACACAAGTTTGCAGGAATTAAAATGTAAACTCAAATCTGCATTTTCTATGAAAGATCTCGGAAATGCTGAGTGCATACTTGGGATAAGAATCAGACGGGATAGGAAAAAAAAGGTACTGTTTGTGTATCAAGATAAGTACATTGAGAAGGTATAGGAAAGATTTCAAATGACTTATGCAAAGCTATCTTCAGTGCCTCTTCAATCACAAGAAAAGCTTTCAAAAACACATTATCCCAAAGACAAAGAGGAAACAGAAAAAATGCAGGCAATCCCATATGCTTCAGCTTGTGGGTCATTGATGTATGCAATGGTATCAACATGACGTGTATTAGGAGCAAAAAGTATATTGTTTTATTAGAATGTATTTTTAGGGCACCTGAGCCAGTTGACATTAGCCAAGTGACCCAAATATGTCCGAGAAGCTCTTAAGAGAGTTACAGAGTGAAAAATCATTTTGTAAATTTACAAATGGAGAGTTCTAGTAAAAGTACAGTAAACTCAAGCAAATAGTGTGCACTTCAGACCGACAACCTTGTAGAAGTTTATTGAACTGCAGTTTATTAGGTTAGATCTTCGATTTGCATCAATGGTTTCTTCTTTCTAGGTCATGTCATTTTTCTTTTACATTCATGCCAACTGTACATCCTACATGCATATCTTTTGTATAGCTGATTTATTGGGCAGGTCATTTTTTTCATCTTGTTGACATCAACATGACTTACTTTCAAAATTTTCTAGTGCAAATAGCATTGATAGAGTTGGGATATTATCTTTATTCATATGGAAAATTTCATTCTTCATTATTCATTGTTGCATAATTGCATCAACAAAATGTATTGGTTTATTTGTTTGTTTTAAACGATTTGTGGTCATGAGTTAAGGTGTCTATGATTATTGGTGCTCCTATAAAAACTTAAAATTCATTTTTGTTTCAAGCGTTTACCAACATTCTCTTGTAGGCGAAAAGGAGCAACGTACTTATAACAGTATTTATTGGAAAGCTGGTTTTCAAGGTATGATTCTCATTGGTTGTGATTTATTGTATGTTATAGAGGTTTTGCAGAGTATCAGATGATTTGTTCACTATAATAATGCAATCAAGTTAAATGAATTAAGAATCACACTAATGTTATATAATCACAATTCTGGAATGCAACCATAGTACTAATATCTATCTCTGCACTTTGCCTTGTCCTTGAAAGGAGGAGGCCAAAAGGTTTGTTTTGGTACCACCTGTGTGTAAGATGTACTAGGAGTAGGAGTAGGAGTGACAGGAATAAAATGGCTGAGATGCAAAGAAAATAGAGAGGGAGGAGATAACACACGTTTTTGGAGCCCCCAAAATAATTGTGTATTAGGGGCAAAAAGTATATTGTTTTATTAGAATGTATTTTTAGGGCATCTGAGCCAGTTGACGTTGGCCAAGTGACCCAAATATGTCCTAGAAGCTCTTACGAGAGTTACAGAGTGGAAAGGCGTTTTGTAAATTTGCAAATGGAGAGTTCTTGGACCTTTATGCCTATCAACCTCCTCGTTTAAGTGCCAAAGAGGCTCCTTTAACTTATTTTGCTCCTTTAACAAGTTGAAAGTGTTGATGTTGTGCCTTTGAGAGGCAGTCAGTGAGAGCGTCTGTAGGATTCTGTGAAGTGCTGATTTTATGCAATGAGATTGAGTTCAGTCTATCACCTCCCTGATGAAATGATACCACACATTAATGCAGTCAGTATATATGAAACATGGGTTTTGTGGCCAAGCATATGGCGTTTCAGTTACTATAATGTAACACTGCTGTCCTCTTAGGTAGACCAAGCACCATTATGGTAAACCCTAAACCATGCTCGAAAGCATTCTTTCTATCCATGTGCTAAAGCGCCATGTCAAGAGCTGGAGAGAGGCTAGCTGGTCATTTTTACTACAGGGAGGAATTGGGCAACATCCCCTCACTCATACATGAAAGGCTTTATTTCTGAATGTGTGTGTCTCTCTCATCTTGGAAGCTTTGGAAGTTTCATAGAATTCGGAAATTGCAAATACATTTGGCTGTTTCATACATAGCTCTCCTTCAGTGTCACTATGCTCGAAAGCATTCTTTCTATCCATTTACCAAAGCTCCATGTCAAGAGCTGGAGTGAGGCAAGGTGGTCATTTTTACTACTTACTACAGGGAGGAATACTTTTGCATACCCTTTTGCAACCAGTCTTGCATTGTACTTGGATTTTTCATCCATTTCTACTGTTGGGCAATTCAATGGGTTGAACAAAGGTGTTTACAGAGATAATGGAAAGTGAAAGGGCATTCGTGGAAATAAAGAAAAATCTTGGGGAATTTGAGTGTCCAAATAAAGATGTGGTATAGTATTCTGATGAATATTCAGTTGTAACTATTAGTCAAAAGCTCAAACTACAGTTAGCACCATATTTGTTGGTAGGCAATATGTGTGAAATATTCTTAGATTTGCATGGCCTTGTTTTTCTGTTTTGTGAAAAGGTAATTCATCTCACACTCCATGCCTCTAAGAAATGCAAGACGTTTTATTTATTTCCAATTCTAAACCTATTTAGTGGCATATGGTAATTTGTAGTGAAAATTGTGCAACGATAACGTGAAATATTATGATTACATTTGTTCATGAAATTCTCTTGAAACAAATAGTTTATAAGTCTTTCAACATACACACCTTCATGTTATATGTGAAGGAAATGTCTCCATTTAGGCTTTACAAGTGCAAAGCTCTTAGACAATTTGTTTACGACAATGTTGTTGGTGCTATGTTTGATGCCAGGAGAAGATCTTAAAGCGATTGCCTTTCATCTTGCTGATGGTGGGGGGCATGACATTGATCATACTAGCATAAATTAAAACACCTCATTCTATGACTTCCATAGAGTTGTTTGTAAACTAAAGTTCGGAGTGTTTGTCACAATGGTAATCAAGCCTATACAGGAGAACATACCACAAAAGTTATAAATGTAGGCACTATATCAATCTCATACGAAATGTAAACATTGTCTAGTAATTTGCAAATAATGACTCATCGAATTCAATGATAGAAAAGCTTGCAAAGTTTTATTATGGTTATGAGTTATCAATCATTTAATGCAATGTCTAGAAAGTCTTGATTTGATGCTCTTTATTACATTATTAATATTCATTAATATTTTTGTACAAAATCGTATATAAATATAAGAGGCAATGTAAAGTTTGTTTTGATTTCTTGATGTTTGAACACATGATATTGAATCAATATTAAGGGAGAATCCTAATGTAACATGCTGAAATAATGTGTAATTTGGTTCAACTTGTTTGGGCTACTTACTACAACTTTTAATAGATCCTTATTGCTTGATGTTTCTTTCTAGCGGAAATCTCATATTGAGCAACTAACGTAGGGTAATCTTGCTTGCAAAATGATCCCCATTCATTTATTATTGTATAGTATCTTGAATTGATCCATAAAAAAGAGGGGATTATGGACTCTTTAGTCAATCCATTAATTTTTTGACAATTGCTATTTGTTCATTGCGTGCATTCTATTGTCTCTTCACCTCTCTTTCTTGACCCCAATTCATCTCAATCTATCTATTTCGTTTTCTTCATTACTCTCCATGTCTTTACTAAATTATAACCTTAATAGTACTTGATCCTAATGATAGAGTCGTAACAAATGGGGTGAATGCATCGACAAGGAGAGGTTTAGTATCTTTAGCAAGCTAGAGGCATTTCACCAAAAAAATGGTGGAAGGATCATTCAATGCTTACATGGTTAACTTCATGATGACCATAATAATGTGAATGTAGGAATGACGTGTAGAGAACCAATTGGAAACAAATTAACTCTTGTTGTCCAAGCAATACTCTACAAATTTGAACATTTCAATAGTAACAATATCACCAATTTTTTTAAAACAACTAATATGTCATAGTGAGCAAGGGGGTTGCAAATGGTAACCTAGTCCAATGGAGTGACTACACTACTAGTGAGGGCTAAGGTAGTAGAGTTGCAAAATGGTGGAGTTCTTCGTCCACAGAGAAACTCATGAATGATTTGGGGTAATGTCGAGTTTTTTATGGTTTGCGCACTCGGGCAATCTATCTAGTAGCCTCCCCTCAATATTCAAGGCCCCATTCTACACCATTGTCTGTACGCATGTCCAACCTGTTCCCACTTGAACAATCTATCTTGTCATTCCCTTTTCTCCCTTCTCCCTTCACACAATACTCAATCTTCCACTCCCACCAACATTGCTTCAATATCTTCTACCACATTCCCACCTTGATGACATCGACCACTCACCTAATCCTCACCCTTTCTATTATCCTACCTTGACATAGGGGTGTCATGACATATTTACTTCATGAATAGAAATTCTAATTCAAAGAACAAATGTACGACCTGAACATGATTTCGGTTTACAAGGGCAAGTATTTCAATCTTCAATGTGTGGCACAAGAATTGAATACTGAATGTATCAGAAATGTCCACAATGAATTCTTGTAGCTATTGAAATATCAATAAACACAAAATTGAATGGTTTAACATTGGTATTGAACATGCATGCCATGTGGTAGTATATTTGGTAACGTGTGAATTACATTCAAAGAGTCTTTTGATATTGTTGAGATATCAAGCTCAACTAGGTTTAGTTATTTAGTCAACCATGTAACTTAGAAGATACATAATTAGAATCTAGTTAGAAGTGTTGACCTAAAAGCCTTAAATAGGATTTTTTACTTAGTGGGGATGCATTATAGATCTTCCACTACCAAGTTCATTAAATATAGGCCTTACATCCTTGTACCTATATTCTACTCACATATGTGCACCCTTGCACATGAGATGTAATCATGTATATATACCTCATTGATGCTTATTAATATAGAGAAAGGTCTTTACCTACACTCTTGTTAATCACCCCCCATTTATCTCATTGTTCATAAGTGTAACTTCCTCTATCTCTTTCTCTCACACACATATACACACATATCACATAATCTTCCATGGCTTAATCACATACATGATTAACTTCTCACATAATTAGATATGAATTAACCCTTAGTTAATTACCTAATATTAACATGGTATCAGAGCGTGTGGTTTAGCATATCCACTAAGCCCAACCAATGCATAGTGAGTGTGTGTCAGATACGCCCACGATCATATGGTTAGCCACATTTGAGATGCCAAGACGCCTAAAGAAGCGTGGGAGAACTTGAAGAAAATCTTCTCCGCCAACACGGCCACCCGCAAGTGTCAATTTCGGCAAGAGTTGAACAACATTCAACAAAAAGATATGTCTGTGTTGAACTACACCGCCAAGATCAAGAGCATCTGTGACTCACTTAGCTCCATCAACATAAACATTGAAGAGGACGAAATGGTGCAAGTGTGTGTGGGTGGCCTCGCACAACGGTTCGACCCAATAAGGACGACTATCTTAGCGAGAGAAAACCCTCCTTCGTTCTTCGATCTTCAATCAATGCTATTGGTTGAAGAGAACCACGTTCCAACCAAGACCAAGATGTCGGAAGGACAAATGTTCTTCTCGAATTCGGATGGTAGCCGAGGACGAGGTCAAGGCGGTAGAAGAGGTCGATTCGGCCCATCTCACGAAGGGAACTCAAACCGTCGACAAGAAGACAGAAGCCATCGAGGAACCTTCGGAAGAAGGGGGAGGTTCCATACCGAACAAGGTTAGAAAACATGGCCCATTACTTGCAACTTTTGTGGGAAGGTCGGCCACCGTGAAGAGGAATGCCGAAAGAGAAGAAGGGAGTCTGCTTCCACAAGTCAACAACTCACAAACTACGCCACCAATTGCGAATACGATGACTACGGTGTACTATTCGCAATGAGACATAGACCGAACTCTATGTCAGCCTTCGACTCCACAAACATCTTCAACTTGGAAGACGTGTGCTTCGTTGACTCCGATGCCTCACATCATATGATGTCACACCAAGAGTGGTTTCGTGACTTAAGAATGCTGGATCGACCCGACTACATAGAGATGGGAGACGACACCAGACATCCCATTTGGCACATCGGCAACGTTCCATTTGGCAAAGACGGCAAAAAAAATTGCATTAAGAATGTCTTGCACATGCCTACAATAACAAAGAATTTGGTCTCGGTAGGCCAAATCGTGGAGCAAGGAATGCAAGTTTGTTTCAACAACGAAGGATACTTTATAGAAAAAGATGGCCAACTCATAGCTAGGGGACGGAGAGATGTCCAAATGTTCATTCTCGATTCGAACAAGGTAAAATCGGCCATGTTTGCCAAAGGTCTCAAAACCGAGACAAACATTGAGTTGTCGCAAAAGAGAATCGGCCATATCAACCTGCAGTGGCTCCGAACTATGTAATCAAAGGGAGTCGTCATCGAACTTCTGGCCTTTGAGTCGAAACGAGTCGATCGAGTGTGTGAAGCATGTCAACTCAGGAAACAACATCGACTCCCATTTCCAAAGGAGAGCTACGTAAGAAAAGGCCTCCTTGAAATCATCCACTCAGATGTATGGGGGCCAACCCAAAAACTGACAATCGGAAGATGCGGTACTATGTCACCTTTATCGACGACCACGCCCACTACACGTGGATCTTCCCAATGAAGAAGAAGAGTGAAGTGCTCCCCCACTTTCAAAAGCTCAATAGCCAAGTCGAAAAAGAATCCGATTAGCATAATCGATGTGTACGATTGGATGGAGGCAAGGAGTACTTCTCCGATGAATTCATCTCTGTAAAGAATCGGGTATGATTCTATGCAGCGGAAGAGATGTGTGTTATGTGCATGTGTAAGAGGAAAGATAGGAGAGAAGAGAAAACACAAGATTGATAAAAGAGAAATATAAAATACTCGAGAAGAAGAATGTATATTAACAAGGAGAATATCAATTACAAAATGTAGCATTACAAGGGAGGACAACCGACACCTTATGAAGTAGGAGGAGGGTGTTTTATATAAGGTTACCTTCTCTCTTCATTAACTCCACTACAACAACCACTCTCTCTTGGGGAATGTGAAGACTCATTGGTCATGGGGAATATGAAACTCATTAGTTATGTGTCATAGAATATGATTCTATGACACATTTAATGTGTAGAGAGTAGTGGTGTGACTTTTGACCTTTCTATTGGCATAAAAGGATGACTCCTTCCAATTTTTATCCTAGTGTGAACTCGTCCAAACAGTTAGGGCTCAGTATATAAGCAATAAGCTAACGTTGTAAAGACAATCTCTTGATCATTCTTGTATAGCGCGTCTTAGAGAGAGAGAGAACAGAATAATAGAGCTTCCATTAAAGCTTAGAACGTGTACATTTTCTGTTTATCTTCTTGCCTCCCTTTTGTGTTGTTTGCTGAGCACATACAATAGGTCCTCACACGTACATTTCCGCACATATTTGCCCTTCAACTAGTATCAGAGTGACTTGCGGTTCAACGGCAACGAACAGTAGAAAAAGCTGAAAGGAAAAAGACCAGGTTAGTAAAATCTCACTTTTGAAGAAGAATATGGCTTCAACATCCGGAACAGGAGTTGAAATCAGAAAATTCGACGACAAAAACTTTGCCCTATGGAAGGAGATGATGCAGGATGTGCTGATCATCAGAAGACAAGTTGAAGCCATTCGACACAGTGAAAAACTTGCCTCGATGACAGTTGAAGAGTGGAGATCCATAGACAAAATTGCATGCTCCACCATCCGAATGTATGTGGCTGAAAACGTTTACTTCAGCATGGCAAAGAGATGACAACGTTTTCATTGTGGGAGAAGCTACAAGCCTTGTACGAGAAAAAGTCCTCATCTTCAAAACTGATTTTGATCAAACAATTGTTCAACATGAAGATGAGAGAGACCGATCTGGCTACCTCCCACATCAACACCTTCAATCGGGTGTTATTAGAACTCTCCTCACAAGGGATCAACTTCGAAGAAGAAGTGAAAGCCCTTGGCCTCCTATTGAGCTTGCCAGCGAGTTGGGAGGTATTCTGCATGACGTATGCCAATAGCCGACCAATCCTAAACTTGGATGAGACGATTGGCCAAGTCCTCACCGAGGACATTCGGCGAAAATCGATGGGACTCACCATCGACGAATCGACAGAATCCCACCACTCGACCGAGTCGGTCGACCGATTGAGTCGATCAAGAGAACAAGACAATGGAGTCGGTCGACACCATAGTTGATCGAAAATGTGGGGAGACCGATAATGGTCAAAGTCGAGAATAGGGCTGATTAGGCGAATTCTGTACACATTGTAGAAATGCTGGCCACAATGTTTTTGACTGCTGGTCAATCAAGAGGAAAGAGAGTGGTTGGCGATTCGAGTGGAATCGAGGATGACCCAAGTCGGCAACCAAATCAACGTTGCCAACACTCGACCAGGAGAAATTTTCTCCTTAGAGGATTCAATGATAGGAGAAGTCCTATACAGTGCACATGATGCACATACATGGTTACTGGATTCCAGTGCCACATTCCACGTGACCCCTAATATTGAATGGTTTTTGAACTATTTAGCCGACGCCAACGATCGAATCCGACCAGACAACGGGCAGGAGTCTAGAATCACAGGGACTGGAGAGGCTCCCATCCGATTGGCTAATGGCAACATGATCACCCTGCACCAAGTCCGACACCTACTTGATTTGAAAAGGAGTCTGGTCTCCATTGGCATATTAGCCGAAGACAAATACCGAACGACTCTCAGTGAGTCAACATGGATGATCAGCCGAGGAAATCTCAAAATCGGGAGCGGGCACAAGTACAATAACTTGTACCCATTAATGGCGATCAATCCAGAAGGGGCCGTGAACATAGCCGAAAAGACCGACCCAAATTTATGGCATGGCCGACTCGGCCATATGTCTCAAGCAGGATTGGATTGGTTGATGGCGGTAGGCTACATCCCGAAACATCAAGCAAAGACAGACTTCTACGAGCATTGTCAACACGGGAAACAGACCTGAAGTCCGCACTCTCTCCACTACGAGACAATACGACAACCCCTACAGCTCGTGCACATAGATATATGTGGGCCCATGACGGAGCGATCAATAGGAGGCTCCTAGTACTTCATCACATTTGTAGACTGTACACGGAAGGTTTGGGCCTACTCCATCAGGTCCAAAGACGAAGCGCTTGAGGTCTTCACTTGATGGATATCTAAAGTGGAGAACCGGTCGGGATATAGAGTGACGACACTACGATCCGACAATGGAGGCGAATACACCTCCAGAGCCTTCAAGCAGTACCTGTCCGACAAAGGGATCCGTCATCAAAAGATCATTCCTTACACACCCATGCAGAATGGAGTGGCTGAACGGATCAATCGAATGATCCAGGAGAGGGTGATGGCAATGCTCCAGCAAGCCGGACTCAAGTTGGAGTTTTGGGCTGAGGCATTGCAGATGGCAATATACCTAGTAAATCTTTCTCCGTTGAAAGCAATTAGGCTCGAAGTACCACATGCACTATGGTCAGGCAAATAGCCGACCTACGATAGGCTCCGTATATTCGGATGCGAAGCCTACGCGTTCATCCCCAGGGAGAAAAAGACCAAGTTGGCACCCCATGCAATGAAGTGCACATTTCTCGGTTATGGAACCAATGGGGACTTCGACTACAAGCTATGGGACCCGGAGAACCGGAAACTGATCCGGACCAGCAATGTAGTCTTCAATGAAGACTCTATCTTCTCCCAATGGAACTAGTAGAAAATAGTTGGTAAAAAGGTATCCTTCAAAGCCAACAAAGATGTTGTAGAAGGACCATCCCACCAAGCCGAATCAAAGATTCGACAAACAGTCAAACTTGACCAAGCCGACAACATACCTACCGACACCGAATCGATAGGAGGTCCACTAGTTGAACTCAAAGACAAAGCCATCAAAGACAAAGTTGATTCGACAAGAGTCGAACAAGGCAAAGTCAACAAGATGCGATTTGAAAACAAACCCGAGTCGACAAAATCCATAGGAGAGGACACCATGACACCACCGAAATCCCAAGACGGGGGAGAGTCACCTAATAGGACTCTTGAAGATGGTTCAAGTAATATTGATTGGCCGGTCGAGTCGACGGAAGAGTTTGAACCAACAAAATCGGCAGTCAGGAGATCCGGATGAGTTAGAAGGCCTACAAAATTTTATCAATCGGGCCTCGACTATGTGAACTACACGGATGCAGGCGAACCAAGTTCTTATGAAGAAGCTATAGCCGCACCGGACGCCGACACATGGCTACAAGCCATGAAATCCGAAATGGACTCAATTCACTAGAATTAG
Organism: Azolla caroliniana; assembly: GCF_043228905.1. Lineage (NCBI taxonomy): Eukaryota > Viridiplantae > Streptophyta > Polypodiopsida > Salviniales > Salviniaceae > Azolla > Azolla caroliniana. The sequence continues at coordinate 11,563,946 of NW_028230442.1, read as the reverse complement.
ACATGGGAGGTGGTCGAAGTACCAGTTGGGAGAAAGCCGCTACCTTGCAAATGGGTATTCTAATACAAATATGTATCTGATTCTGAGAAACCCAAGTACAAAGCTGAACTTGTCGCAAAAGGATTCAAACAAGAACATGGGGTCAACTACGACGAGATATTCTCACTAGTAGTCAAGATGACCACCCTCAAACTTCTACTAGTGAGTTGCGGTGACAGAAGACCTAGACCTAGAGCAGTTAGATGTAAAGACGACATTCCTACACGGAGATCTAGAAGAAGACATTTATATGTGTCAACCGGAAGGCTTCACGACGATCGGGGAGGAAAGTCACCTCATATGCCGCTTGAAGAAAAGTCTCTATGGCTTGAAACAAGCAACGAGGATGTGGTACAAGAAGTTCGACTCCTACATCAAGTAGCTTGGATATTGGCGATCAGACTCTGACCCATGTATGTACATTCGGCAACTGGCTGACGAGTCTAGGATTTATCTGATCCTATATGTCGTTGACATCCTGATTGTAGGTAGCAATCAAACAAAGATCGGAAAGCTAAAGTAGAGCCTTCATGACAAGTTTGCGATGAAGGAACTCGGACAAGACCGTCACATACTGGGCATGAGGATCGAGCGGAATCGGACGACCAAGACTCTTCGACTCTCCCAGTCCATCTACATTCGAAAGGTGTTGAAGCGCTTCAACATGAAGAATGTAAAGCGAACACCAACACCACTTCCGACGTCGATCCAACTATCGGACAAAGACTCTCCTTCAACAGACAAGGAGAGAGAGCTTAATGGAAAAATGCCCTACGCATTGGCCGTAGGAAGTATCATGTACGCAATTGTGGCGACCCGACCTGACCTAGCCTATACCGTAGGGGTGGTCAGCCGGTACATGTCAAATCCAAGATGGAAGCATTGGGAGGCCGTTAAGCATATCCGTAGATAGCTAAGAGGAACCATGGATGCACAACTGACTTTCGGTTTGACAACGTCAACCGAAGTCAAAGGCTACACTAACTCCGATTATGCCGGTAATACGGACAATTGGAAGTCAACATCTGGCTATATCTTCACCTATGGTGGTGGTGTTATATCATGGAGGTCAAAGCTTCAAGAGTGCATGGCCCTATCGACCATAGAGGCCGAGTACATAGCAGCATCAAAGGCAGCGAAGGAAGCGATATGGCTGCACCGACTGTCTACCAACTTCTCATCTACAAGCCGAATCGACTGACCAACACCAAACATCTATTGCGACTCATAGAGCGCTATACACCTCATAAACAATCCTACCTATCACGCAAAGACAAAGCATATTGAGGTGCGGTATCATCACATCTGCGAGCTCATAACCGAGAAGAAGCTTGAAGTTCGGAAGATCGATACTAAGGTGAACATCGTCGATTGCTTGACAAAGCCACTCCCAGATCAACGCTTCGGAGCACTAAGGACTAAGATGGGACTGTGACAAACAACTGAGTAGAAGGTAAGTCGAACTAATCAACTCAGGTAAGTCAATTTGACTGACTAATCGAACCAGGCTAAACATTGAACACATCTCTACTGACTCAGCCACATGCCAATTGACTTGTAAATATAAACCTAGATTAATTTTATAATCTAGGTTTACGGGGGAGATAACCCCAAACATTTGTACATGCAGAAAAGAGTAGTCCTTTTATGGGGGAGTTTGTTGGCATAAAAGGTCGACTCCTTTGAATTTTTATCCTAGTGTGAACTTGTCCAAACAGTTAGGGCTTAGTATATATGCAATAGCCTAACATTGTAAAGACAATCTCTTAATCATTCTTGTATAGCACGTCTCAGAGAGAGAGAGAGAGAGAGAGAGAGAGAGAGAGAGAGAGAGAGAGAGAGAGAGAGAGAGAGAGAGAGAATGGAATAATAGAGCTTCCATTAAAGCTTAGAACGTGTACGCTCTCTGTTTATCTTCTTGCCTCCCTTCTGTGTTGTTTGTTGAGTACATACAATAGGTCCTCACACGTATGTTTCCGCAAATATCTACCCTTCACTTTGAGTGCTCATAGATTCTCAAAGGGTGTGTTGACACAATACGAGGTTGAGCTTGATTCTCAAAGCCCGCCCTCAAGCTCAATTTGGGTCGGTTATTTTTGGTTGATGTCCGCTTCGGTTAGTATTCGATTCGGACGATATCCGGTGTCCGCTTCGGTTGGTACCCGGTTCAGACAGTATCTGGTTCTCTCTTGTAATCCCCCTCAAGCTTGGCAAGTCAGGGATCGTCAATCCAAGGTCTGACATGAATTGCCAAAGCTTGTCGGCTCTTAAGGCTTTGGTGAAGATGTTAGTTGTTTGAAGATGCGTGCTAATGTGGTGAAGGTCGACATCTCCTGCCTGAACGCGCTTTCAAATGAAGTGATAGTGCACTTCGATATGCTTCGTGTGTGCGTGGAACACCGGGTTCTGAACCAGATAAATACTGCTCATGTTGTCATAGTAAAGAGGAGTTAGATCCTTGATGGGAATGCTCAAATCCTTCAAAATCCTCTTGAGCCATACGACTTCACATGTAGCCAGATCTGCACCCCTGTATTCGGCCTCTGTGCTCGAAAGCGCAACAATCGGCTGCTTCTTGGTACTCCACGAAATTGCTCCGCTGCCGAGGGAGAAAACAAATCCGGAGGTTGATCGTCGATCGGTTCTGTAGCTAACAATCGGCAACGGTTCGGTTCGGTTTGAGAAGGTCCAAACCGAACCATTTAAAATTTTTGAAACTTGAACCAAACCGCGAAACCATTAAACCGAACTGTTAAACATTTTTCAAACCGTAAAAACCGCGGTTTCATGGTTCAGTTTCGGTTTTCAACATAGGTCAAAATTTTAATTTTTAATTTTTATAATATTTCATTAATTAGAATTTTTAAAATTTTTAAGATTTTCCTAAAATGTGAGAATAAGGTGTAAAAATGAAGAGATTGTTAAAAAATAATTTTTAAATTTTTTTAGAATTTTTAGAATTTTTTAAAAAATAAAATAAAAAAATAAAAAAATAAAAAAATAAAAAATAGAAACTGTTAAACCGTTTAAACCGCAGTTTTTTACTGTTGAAACCAAACCGAAACCGAACCGAACTGTTTAAATAAACCTAAACCTAAACAGAACTGTTGAAAACCGTTAAACCGTGGTTTCGCGGTTCGGTTCGGTTCAAACCGAACTGTTGCCAATTGTTATATGTAGCCAGCCTAGTCAGCATCTAAGTACCCTTCGAGCCGAATTGGTGTGGCCGATTGGTAGAGAATACCACAATCCATTGTGCCACTCACGTATCGTAATACTCGCTTAGCGCAATCCAAGTAAATGTCTCGTGGTTTTTGCATGAATTGGCTGAGGAGACTGACCGGGTAGCTAAGGTTTGGTCGAGTGACTGTGAGATAGATGAGGCTCTCGATCAGGTGTCGATATTGATTCGGCTCACACTCTTCTGTGCCGGAGTTGGCATCAAGTTTGAGATTTTGACCACGAGGGGTTGCCATAGGTTTACACTCAATCATCCCGAACTTGTATAACAAGTTAAGGATGTAGTGTCGTTGAGATATCATAATGTCATCTGGAGTCCGAATTACCTCGATGCCAAGGAAGTAATGGAGCTCCTTCATGTCCGTCATCTCGAATTTGTTGGAGAGGAGGGACTTGACCTTGTTGATGTCGACTAGACTTTCACCTCTAATGACCAGATCATCCACATATAGAATGATGACAATCAGACTTCCCAAATCGATTCTTGTGTAGAGGGAGTTGTCGGATTTCGACATTTGGAAGTCGATTTGATGAAGATATTGTGTTATCTTCGAATGCCAAGCATGTGGTGCTTGCTTAAGGCCTGTAGAGAGGCTTCTTGAGTGGGAAGACGGCTTTCAGATGAAAGTTGGATTCGAAGCCGGGTGGTTGTACCATGTACACCTCCTCTTCTAATTCGCCTTGAAGAAAGGTGTTCTTGACGTCCATTTACTTAGGGTTTTCCAAGTAAACATCCCGTGTTCTCTATCATTGTTTTGTGTACGTGCATTCATCATACCTATTTCCCATTTTTTGTGTTTGGTCCTTTATAAAGAGATTTGAGACTCAGTTTTGGCCGAGCAATACTTCCGCACTAGTTCCTATCAAATTGGTATCAGAGCCAACAAGAGAATGGAAGAATCATTCGGAGGCATGTTCAAGCTCATTGGCTCCAACTACCCAGTGTGGAAGTCGAAGATGAGGGACATGCTCATGGTCAAAGATCTCTAGCTACCGATACAATTCGGGGACAAGAAACCGGATAAGATCGATGTCATGACATGGGAGGTGATGCACATGAAGACAACGGCAGACATATGGTGCTTCATTGACATGAGCCTGTACAACAACTTCAACGAAGAAAGTAAGGCTCATGTGCTTTGGGAAAAATCGGCACCATGGTGGAGAGTAAAAACGGCGTAAATCAGGTTTCGGTATTCCGGAAGTTAGTGAGATTCCGGTACCAGGACGGGTCCAACATGGCGGAGCACATGAACGCATTTCAGGGGCTCATAAACCAAACAACTTCGCTCGAAGTACCTCTAGCCGACAAGGTACTTGCATTGCTCCTACTCGGCTCCCTCCCGGATAGTTGGGAGACACTAGTTGTCACTTTGGGCAACGCCGGGCCGGAAGGAAATCAAGGGTCCCTAGCAAGGGTAAAATCAAGCTTGCTAGATGAAGAAGTTCGCGGGAAGGACCGGGAGTCCGAAACCGATCCGAAGGCCTTGGTTACGGAAGATGACCATTACCGGGGAAGAGGCTGGTATCAGAGTCCCCAAAATCGGGACAAATTGGGGACGAGGTCGAAGTCAAGGGGGAGGCCTACTTGCTTCTACTGTGGGAAGCTGGGGCACTTCCAGAATGTAAAAGAATACGTGTGCGGAAGCGTATGCGTAAGTCACAGAGTAAATAGTTCGGTAAAATGCAGAAATCACAGAGAAGGAGAGGGCGAGACAGAGAGAGAGCATAAATGAAACTATATTCAAAATAATTCTCTATATGTTCTCTGTACATACTTCGTGCTCAGTGAGCGCCTTTTATACAAGCCCTGACTATTGGGCTGACACAAATACTGTCAGTACTTGACCGCTCATAAATGAGCATCCTACACTTACTCCCAAAATTATTCCTTACGAGGAATAACATTCTAACGGCCTCTCGGTTTATGCATTGCTATGACCATGTTGTACATACGGTTTTATGCACCCAGTCTACGCATTGGGTTACACACCCATTTACGCACCCAATGTTGAGCTTGTATGTCAACACTCCCCCTCAAGCTCAACTTGAGGTTTGGCGTGCTCCTTTGGATCTTCGCTCCAGCTTCTCCTGGCTTCACGTGTCACTTGCGCTCTTCAACCCGTTTGATTCTGTGCACCTCGACCCTTTTGGTCGACTTGTCTGCTCATGTGGCCCTTCTCAGCTCCCTTGAGGTCACGGTGTTGGCGCCTCTTTCGTTGCGCCTTTTTTTTTTGGCTTGGCCCTCAGTCGATTCGGAATGTCCGAATCGAACATTTCGATTGAATCGGTCACTCCCGATTCATTTCCACTTTTATCCGAATTGGTTGTCTCCAATTCGTCTTTTGTCTTTAGGACCTTGACAACATCAAACCACGTCTTGGTCTCGGCCTTATCTACCCTTTGTTCGACTGTCTTTGGCTCTTCCCTACAATTATGACCCTTTCTTACTTCTTCGGCCTCTTCAGCCGGCCTGAAATTGAATTCTTCATCCAATTCGGCATTGCGGTCACTACTGCTCCTTTCACATTAACACTCATGTTCTTGTCTGCCCCTCAAGTTTGGCGTGTCGAGGCAACGCAAACCCAACTCACTTGAGAAATGCCGCAACTTGTCGAGACCAAGGGGCTTGGTGAAGATGTTGGCAATCTGCCGACCCGTCAGAACATACGCTAGTTCGACTTCACTAGAAAGGACACGCTTGTGGACAAAATGGTAGTGCACCTCAATGTGCTTGGTCCGGGCATGGAATACAGGGTTTTTCGCAAAGTGGATATTGCTGAGGTTGTCGCAATAGATCATCGTCGGATCAGACACCTCCACATGCAGATCTTGTAATAGCTGTTTCAGCCAAATGACTTCGCACGTAATGACAATCGCCCTGCGATATTCGGCCTCTGTGCTCGACAGTGCTATTGTTTGTCGGTTGTTTCTTGCTACTCAACGCTATTGTTAAAATCCGTCACTATGTGCGGATCGTGAGATGGAACCGCCGGGGTTCTGGACTAGAAGGATTTAGTGCAACACGTACAACACAAGCAAGTTTTAAGCATAAGACAAGTGGGAGAGAAAAATCATTAGTTTATTACAAAAGAAAATCGATTCTTTATAATTTCAGAATCGTGTTACAATGGGTTGGGTATGGAAATGAGAGATTAATTTTTCAAAGAAAGGAGCCAACAACCATGCAAGGAGTGGTCCGATATGAATACGAGAGATATATTTTTGACAAGAAAGATCGAGTCAACAAAGCTAGGAGTTTGATATCAATATGTGAGATAATTTGTTTCTCGAAACCGAGATGGGAGAAGAAAGAAGAAAAAAAAAACTAGGAGGGAAAAAATGGGACATATATTGAGCTCCTTGTTGATCCTCTTCCCCAATGTTACTTTGCATGCCCACTTTTAGTTGGATGGCCTCTACTTTTAGTTGCATGCTTCCATTTTTAGATGCATGCCTTTTTACTTTTAGTTGCATGGCCTTGGCTTTTGGTTGCATGCGACTGTCTGTATAATTCGACCAAATGACACAATCATCCATAAATTTTAGCTCGTGCGCAATCCGTATGTGCATCGCAACCAAACCGTAGACGCGTCCGCGCATCCACGCGTGCGCGCGTCCAACCCGCACCGTGTACGCATCTGCGCGCAAAAGTCTCGATCGCACCGTAGCATGCGCGCGTCCGAACACACGCATCTGTCCGAAACATCCACGCTTACGCCCGAAACCTGCACACGCGCGTACACTCGAAGACGTCCATGCGGCGTACGTCTGAAAACGTCCACGCGGCCATGCACATGCGCAAAGTCTCGATCGCACCGTAGCATGCGCGCGTCCGAACACACGCATCTGTCCGAAACGTCAACGCGTACGCCCAAAACTTGCACACGCACGTACACCCGAAGACGTCCATGCGGCGTACGTCTGAAAACGTCCACGCGGCCATGCACACGCGCGTAGGCCTAAAGCTTTAACACAATCGTGCATACACGCGTATGCCCGAAGCGTGCACACCACACAATGTAGCCCAAGTCACCTTGAACATTTTATGCTCCACACATTGATAGAATGAATATGTTTTGGTTTCCCTGATATATTCTGGGTTCCAATGTTGTCCTATCTATGTGGGATATCTCACAGTTTTGTCTTTTCTTTTCTTTTGTTCAAACTTCATACTCACATAACTTGATACTTGTTTATCCATTTTATGCGTAGTAAAATACGCTATGAAGCTCTTGAACACCTATCTTTCCATATGAATATATTAAGCTAATCATAAATAATTATTTTACTAGTTTTCATATCGTGTGTGAAAAACCACACGACATTCACCCCCACCGGTATGTGCCAATTGTGGTGAGGTTCCTCTTTTTTAATTATTCTTCTTCAACCTCGATGTTCGAGGATACATCATCTAGAGCTTCGATCTCAAGATTTGGGGCCTCTCTTCTCTTAAAGATCTTGATCCTCTTCCCTGCTATCGGCAAAGCAAGTCGAGTTCCATCGAACTTCGCTAAAAAATAGGTTGCATTGCTTTCTATTTTCTTGACCATATACGAGCCAAACCATCGTTTTGCGAACTTTCGAGCAGTGCTATATTGATTATCGAGACTACTATCATAGACAAGAACCCAATCTCCTTCAATTTTTCTTTGCCGAAGACGATGCTTTCTATCAAAATATTCCTTGTTCTTCAATCGAGCTTGGCGCAACCGTTCTATTGCCAACTCCACATCTTCGGGCCTTCGTTCTAATTGTTGAATCCTCATGGTTAGCAAGTCTTCCCGAATCATTTCCTCTTGCCATGGCAAAGATGTCCACGAAGCAACACTTTGCTCGATAGGCATTATTGGTTGTTGCCCTAATATGAGTTCGGCTGGCATATATCCTGTAGTCGTGCTATGTGTAGTTCTGTCAGCCCACAATGCATAAGGTAGTAATCGTGGCCAATTCCCCATCTTGCCGTCGCAAGCCTTTGCTAGAGCTTTTACAATCGGATTATGTCCTCGTTCTACCTTCCCATTTGCGTCCGGGTTGTATGCCATGGTGAGCGATAATTTGACGCCTATTCTTGAAAAGAACTCTTTAGCTTCATTCGCATCTAATTCTCCCCTATCGGCTACTATTTTGCCGACACATCTGTATCGATAGATAACATCTTCAAGGAGAAACTTACAAACCGCCGAAGTTGTTTTATTCCTTAGCGCCCGTCCTTGTACTTGGTTGATGACATCCTCTCTTGCTAGCACGAGATATTTCATTTGCCCCAATCCCATTGGCATAACCACTATGTCTACCAACCACTTATAGTGCGTTGATAATGGATATGTCGGATGAAGTTCATCCCTATGTTGAATATTCGAGTATAATTGGCATTGCTCACATGTTTCAACATAGCTTGCTACATCTTTGTAAACACCCGACCACCAATACTTCTCCTTGAGCTTTGCAAATGTTGCCCATATACTACGATGACCTGCCCACACACTATCATGAAATTCAGCAATTAGTGTTTGTTGATCCTGTTTCTTGCACACCACTCGAAGTGGAGTTCCATTCTTCTTCTTCGAAAACTTCCATAGATGTCCTTCTTTGAGGAAGAACTTGTAGGCCTTCTTCCTAATTCGGTAGAAGTCTTCCTTTGACCATAATTCATCTTTTGTAAGAGAGCTTAAGTATTTGCCAATTTTGATGAATTCACCCTCATAATCTTCTACTTTGAACACTGCTAGCACTCGAGCATAAGAAACCATAAAGAAGTTTAGGCCAACATCCTCTTCATCGGAGTGCAAATCTTCTTCACCCTCATACCTCGCCCTTGACAACATATCGGCCACCACATTATGCTTTCCATTTATATGCCGAATCTCGGGGTTGAGGGACTTGATATAGGCAATCCATCGCAACATAGTAATATCCGGTGTAGCACAACCGGATATTACTATGGCTTTCGAATCGCGTAGGTATGCTCATCTTCCCATTCAAACTTCTTCCTTTTCTTTAATAGTCCATACAATGGTTCAACGACATGGGCATAATGTGGAATCCATATGTGATAGAATGCACATGCTCCCAAGAATCTTCGCACCTCTGTTTGAGACACACATTCTTCTTTCATCTCTTGAATAGCGTTCACCTTGGATGGAGATGGCTTCCGGCCATAAGACTCACACAAGTGTCCTACTACCAATATTTCTAGTTGACCGAATGCAGACTTCTCTCCCGAAAACGTGAGATTCGCATCCTCAAGCTTTTGCAACACCTTCTCGCTATCCTTTATATGATCGATGATGAATCTTCGGCAACCATCGTCATCTTTCGATTCATCTTTTTCTTCCACCAAGCATCCTTTGATTGGAATGTCGTCTAAGAAGGGCATTGTGATATCAGGGATACAATCCCTCAACACTTTGTTCATGGCATTCACCATGTGGGCTACGAAATTTGTCGCACCTTGGGGTAAGGTGCACATCCTTACCAACCCGATCGGTGTCCTCATTGTCGTTATATCTCTACTATCGACGGCCAATTGAAACTGATCATAACCCGAGTAGAGATCACCAATGGAATAGATCGATCTTCCCACGAAGGCTTCGGCAAATTCATCCACGCTTGGACCAATTCTGGCATTTCGGATCGTCACCTTGTTGATGGGTTGGAGATCTTGTATAAAACGTAAGGACCCGTTCTTCTTCGGCACCGTAAACCATCTATTGGAGTAGGGAGCATTGGACGGCTCAAGTATTCCCATCCTAACCTTTTCCTTTAGAAGCTCAATCAACTTTGGAATGTGAGCTCTTGGAACTGGTATCGGCTTGAGGTTCCAAGGTACATGCGGCACCGTAAAAATCACCATCGGCTCTATTATCTTCGGGTCGACGCATCCGATCTCTTGTGGAGAGAAGGCAAAGGCTTTCCCATGTCTCTCAAGCATTCCTCGGAACATTCTCTCCTCTTCGGGGAGAAGGAAATCTTCCCTTCCAACTTGTAGCTTTCCTATCATCTCTTTGGTGAAGACATGACCTATTGCCTTTGGATCCCTTAAGCTCGGATCATTGGCAACTTCTTTCATCTTCTGCCAGCTATCTTCAGGTAGCGGAACCGCAACTGGCTTGATCTTCCTATCCACCGTTTTATATTTTGTGTTGACTTCAGCTTCCTCCATCAAGATGCGTCGATGATATTCATCGATGATAGTGTACATGTTGATAGAGTTAACCGAAATCACATGTTTATCGTGAGGATAGCTCAAGTCCACGACTTCCTCGATTTCGCCGATGGTGTCGTTAAATGAGGCTTCCTCTAGAATATGAGATACAAATTCTTCTTCTTCGATTATGCTTTCTTCTTTCAGCATCTTCTCAAAGTCTTGTATCCGACGCTTGTCCTTCTTGTTGAGTAGTGTTAGTTTACATGCGCCACTAGGTGTCACACATGTTGCTTCTCCTTGTGATCCACTTATTTTGCTTCCTTGTGGGGACTTATGATTGCTCGGACTATTTGTGCCCCACGCTTCAATAGTCCGCTCTAAAAATCGGAGGATTTGCCTCCACCGTAAAGAATTGAATAGATCTTTGATTGTCAAGGCTCTTGACTCGCGCGAAGGCCGCTCCATTATCGAACACCTTAGTCTCCATCCGGGACGATGTGATATATGGTTGTCCTAGGATGACAGAGTGAGAAGCCGAGTCTTGCACGAAGAAGTGTTGATCCATCTCCACATCTCTGATTGTGACTTTAACATTGGGGCAAGCTCCGTACAAGTCTTCTGTGGCCTTCGTTGCCGCTCGTATCTTCCATCCGTGGTTTGTGTTGATCAACCATATTCCTTTCTTGTCGAATTTAGTCGACATGAGGTTGATCTCCGAACCATGGTCAATCAAGGCTACCACGGTCTCCTTCTCTCCGATCTTCATCGGTGTCTCCGTTGTCGCTCTTGCCCAATGAGGCCGAGAGTAATGGCTGTCCACCATCACTTCTTCTTCCTCCTCTTCCGATCTTGCCATGGTTATGGCACTTGTTTTCACCTCTTCTTCATCTGATTGTTGCCGCTTCCGCTTAATCAAGTTTACGATAGTATCGTGGAACTCCTTAGCGATCCCAAGTAGCTCTCTCAAAATAAGGTCGACATGACTGTCTAAAACCTTCTCCTCAAGGACCTTCCGCAAGTTGGTTGTTTGTTCTATGTCCGACCTTAGCTTGTAAGTCAGCGCTACTCGTTCCTTTCCTTTCTTCACAGATTCATCGACTTCCATCCGAGAAGGTTGGCTCGATCCATCGAGCTTCATGCTTGTTTCTCCTATCTCTTTTCGTGGCGTAGGTTGGGCTTGTCCTTCTTTCCTTGCATTCCTCGTATTATGACGCTTTGATGTGCCATCTTCTTCACCGGTTCTTTTCCTCTTCTCTTCAACAAGAGCTTCATAGTTGTCACAGACAACCTCCGCAAAGCTTGTGTTATCGTCAATTGGACCCGACCATCCTGTAACTCGTCGCACATTCCGATCAACATGTTTTAGATCCTCCAAATCTATTTTTCCTTTCTTTTCACACTTGAATACCGTTGGCCAAAACCCAACTCCCGGCTTGATTGTCTTTAGATTCTCTCTTCTGACTCATATTCCCGCCGATGCGGTGTAGTGCATGGCTTCTACATGCCTTGCATCTTCCTCTTCCACGATCTTTTTCAGCCCGCCTCTTCCGAAGTTCACTCGTAGTGGCTTTCGGGTCTCGCTCGAGTGAATCATGTTGCCGTCCAAATAGATGACATTCTTGCGAATCGCGTCTTGCAAGTCAGTGCACTCCCTTTGCGAGTGCTCGAAGCTGTCGCACCACACACATCTATATGCTTCTTTTCCCTTGGGCCCGTGTCAATTTAAGTTGGCCAACGATACCACTTCAAACTTCTTGGAGAGTTCTTGGATTATAGATTCCTCCATCGTTTTCTTGTCGAAATTGTTGATCGGCTTGTTAGACTCAATCGTCACAGGTGCCTTCCTCCTCCACGATTGTGTATTCTCCATATCAGTTTCCTCTTGCCATTGTCGACGCTTATCAAGACGACTACAAGCCTTCTTCATCGCCGCCTAGTCCGCTACCAAGACATTTGGTTGTGTTTCATCCTCCAAAAAGTTACCCAATTCATGCCGATCTTTCGCATCCACTGCCTTCAGGAATAGTAGGACTTTATCTCCATCGAGAACTCATTGATCAACACTTGGAAGTCGGTTATACATCTGGTCGAACTCGGCATATACTCCAGACGCACACATATTCTTCCCTTTCTTCTCGATCCAAGACATTAGCGTATGTCGAGTCATCCGTGATGCGTCTTCAAGCATGTATTCAGCTAGAAGCGCCCTTTCGAACTCCACCCAAGTTGCATGCTCATTTTGGATCTCCATGACGCGCTCGCGGATCCCTGGTTCCACCACACGTTTGAAGCTAGAAATTTGTTTGAGATCATTGACATCCCTTTGTTGCATCTCATTCCGATAGGTAGCAAGAAAATCCGTGATGTTCTTGCCACCAAATCGTCCAGCTATCTCGACAATACGATCAACAACTTTGTCGATTAAAGCTTCTCGATCTCTCACCTTCACCATGTGTTCCACTACGGACACCATGCCTTTCGTTAATTCCTCTCCTTGAGTTCTGCTTGTGGAAGCCATTGTTGCACTTGATATCCTCCCTACCGCCTCTTTCATGTCGGGTTCACCACTTTATTATGTCATGAAAATCCGTCACTATGTGCGGACCGTGAGACGGAACCGCCGGGGTTCTGGACTAGAAGGATTTAGTGCAACACGTACAATACAAGCAAGTTTTAAGCATAAGACAAGTGGGAGAGAAAAATCATTAGTTTATTACAAAAGAAAATCGATTCTTTATAATTTCAGAATCGTGTTACAATGGGTTGGGTATGGAAATGAGAGATTAATTTTTCAAAGAAAGGAGCCAACAACCATGCAAGGAGTGGTCCGATATGAATACGAGAGATATATTTTTGACAAGAAAGATCGAGTCAACAAAGCTAGGAGTTTGATATCAATATGTGAGATAATTTGTTTCTCGAAACCGAGAGGGGAGAAGAAGGAAGAAAAAAAAAACTAGGAGGGAAAAAATGGGACATATATTGAGCTCCTTGTTGATCCTCCTCCCCAATGTTACTTTGCATGCCCACTTTTAGTTGGATGGCCTCTACTTTTAGTTGCATGCTTCCATTTTTAGATGCATGCCTTTTTACTTTTAGTTGCATGCCTTTTTACTTTTAGTTGCATGGCCTTGGCTTTTGGTTGCATGCGACTGTCCGTATAATTCGACCAAATGACACAATCATCCATAAAGTTTAGCTCGTGCACAATCCGTACCTGCGTCGCAACCAAATCGTAGCCCAAGTCACCTTGAACATTCTGTGCTCCATTCATTAATAGAATGAATATGTTTTGGTTTCCCTTATATATTCTGGGTTCCAATGTTGTCCTATTTATGTGGGATATCTCACAGTTTTGTCTTTTCTTTTCTTTTGTTCAAACTTCACACTCACATAACTTGATACTTGTTTATCCGTTTTATGCGTAGTAAAATACGCTATGAAGCTCTTGAACACATCTATCTTTCCATATGAATATATTAAGCTAATCGTAAATAATTATTTTACTAGTTTTCATATCGTGTGTGAAAAACCACACGATAACACGGTCGCCACACTTCCCAATGAGAATGCGTATTCGGATATGGATCTACGATTGTGGGCATTTCCGGCACAATCAACATCCGTGTAGCTAACTAATTGTTTGGCTAAGCCTACCCGATATATCAATGCCATGTCCTTAGTGCCGCTAGCATATCGCAATATGCTTTGTGCTCACGGAAAGTGTTCGGTCGTGGGTTGCGACATAAATTGACTGATCAAGCCGACCGGGTTACTGAGATCCGGTCGAGTGATTGTCAAGTAGATTAGGCTTCCGATAATCTGCAGGAACCGTGTCGGGTCGCATGCCTTTCCCGAATCTCTACGAAGCTTTATGTTTTTATCTAGAGGGGTCGAGATGGGCTTACAATCTGCCATTCTGAACTTAAAGAGCATATTCAGCGTGTAGTGACGTTGTGGCTGATCAATACACCTTCCGGGGTGTGGATAACTTTGATCTCGAGGAAGTAACGAAGGTTGCCAAGACCCTTCATTTCGAACGATGCCGAAAGCTGAGACTTTACGCAGCTGATTTCTTCTATGTCGGCACCGACGATGACTAAATCATCAACATAAAGTAAAAGACAAACTGGTCCATGTCAACCTATCCGAATGAACAACGAAGAGTCTGATTTGGACGTCGTTAACCCCATTCTACGCAACTATTGCGTAATGTTCGCATTCTATGCTTGCAGGGCTTGTTTAAGTCCTTATAACGCCTTCTTCAATCGACAAACTGCCGAAGTGTTCTATTCGGATAGAAATCCTGGGGGTTGTACCATTTACACCTGTTCCTCAAGATCTCCTTGCAGGAACACATTTTTTACATCCATCTGATGTAAGTGCCACCCCTTCACCATTGCTACAGCAAGTAGAACGCGCACCGTGGTCATATTCGTGACCAGTGTGAATGTCTCGTCGTAATCTACGTTGTGCTTTTGCGCATAGCCTTTCGCAACCAAATGGGCCTTATATCGATTGACGGAGCCGTCGATGTTGTATTTTACCGTATACAACCATCTGCATCCGATCGGCTTTACACCTTTAGGTGTGTCAACAAGGTCCCAACTCTCATTATCCGTTAAAGCGCGCATCTCTTCCTCCATCGCGGCATGCCAATTCGCGTTGTCATGAAAATCTGTCACTATTTGCGGATCGTGAGGTGGAACCGCCGGGGTTATGGACGGGAAAGAAATAGGGCTTACACAAACAAGGCACGAGTATTCGAATGTGTTTGTGAAAAGGAGAGGGGCATAGGCAAGTCCGAATCAACCCCTAGTCACAAGGCGAACGAATGCGCGTGAGGAAGGCTTACACACGGACACACAAGGAAAAGGCTTAGTTACACACATGAGAGACAAAGTTTCAAATGCCTTTGTGAAAAGAGTGGTGCATTGGCAAGCCCGAATGCTCCCTTGTTACAAGACATGCGAACACACAAGGAAAAGGCTTACTTACACACATGAGAGACAGAGTTTCGAATGCCTTTGTGAAAAGAGAGGTGCATGGGCAAAGCCCGAATGCTCCCTTTTTACAAGACACGCGAACACACAAGGAAAAGTTTTACTTACACAAACGAGAGACAGAGTTTCGAACATCTTTGTTAAAAGAGAGGTGCATGGGCAAAGCCCGAATGCTCTCTTGTTACAAGACATGCAAACACACAAGCAAGGTTTATACATGGGAGACACAATTTCAAACGCCTTTGTGAAAGGAGAGGTACATGGGCAAGCCCGAACGCTCCCTTGCCACAAGTCGCAGGAACACACAAGCAAGGTTTACACACGGGAGACACAATTTCGAACGGCTTTGTGAAAGGAGAGGTGCATGGGCAAGCCTGAACGCTCCCTTGCCACAAGTCGTAGGAACACACAAGCAAGGTTTACACACGGGAGACACAATTTCGAATGACTTTGAGAAAGGAGAGGTGCATGGGCAAGCCCGAACGCTCCCTTGCCACAAGTCGCATGAACACACAAGCAAGATTTACTCTAACACACAAGACACGTAAGTTTGAATGCCTTTGTGAAAGGAGAGGTGCATGGGCAAGCCCGAAACACCCCCTTGTCACAAGACACACAAACAAATAAGCACACTCAAGATTTACACATAAGACAAGTAGATGAAAGAAAACATTAGTTTTTATCAATATAATAGATTCTTTTATAATATAAGAATCATGTTACAATGGGTTGGATGCGAATATGAAGGATTGTTTATAAAGGAATGGGGGGAAGTAAGGTGGAGGAAAGAAGAGAGTGGAGTATAGAAGAAGTTTCTTCGTTGATGATGCCTCTCGATGTTGTTGATCCTTCTTCTTCTGCTTTCCAATTGAGTAGAGCTTTCGCATTCCTTCTCCCTCCCCCCTCTTCTTCACTAGAATAGGCTCTTATTTATAGGTTTAGGATTGCTTGCCTTTTTCCCCTAAAAAAAAGCTTGTCTATATGAGTCAACTTTTCTTTCCTCACTATGTTTGTTTTCTAGCCTCAAATTTCACATGTTTTCTTATGCATCTTTTCTTTTCTAATTTGGACATTTGACGAGGAAATTATGAGCTTTTTACTCGACCTTGCTCCTCATATCCACGGCTAGGTTTTCTTTTCCCATCTTTCTCTCTATTTTTGTCTACTTTCAAAAACCTCTTCTAACTTCTTATCCTTTCATTTATTACTATTGTTGACTTAAAAAAATTAGTTTATTTGGACCAGTATTTTATTCTCTTTTGAGGGTGGTTTCATACTAT
The DNA here is from genome assembly GCF_043228905.1 of Azolla caroliniana. NCBI lineage: Eukaryota > Viridiplantae > Streptophyta > Polypodiopsida > Salviniales > Salviniaceae > Azolla > Azolla caroliniana. The sequence goes on along the minus strand of NW_028230442.1, from coordinate 11,547,234 downwards.
GTGTTGAAAACATCACGAATAGCGTCTTTCGCCGCTTCTGTGTAGCTCTCCGGCTCACGCATTTCCGCCACTCGTGTCATGTATGCATAATGGTGCACCATGTTGTTGTTGGGTGGGGGGTGAAGCCTAGAATGGCTTCACCCCCATCCCAAGGGGGTTACGATAGTGAGAGAGCTAGAGAGAGAGAGAAATAGAAAATGACACAATGTGAGAGGGGAAAAAGGTTATCCCATTACATACCCCATAGGGGGTTTATATAATACATCCAATGTAACGGTTACATGACCGTTATAAATAAGACCGTTACACATTCTTGTACACATGCACATAATTGTGCATGTGTCCATACACATACTCATCCTAACACACTCATTTACTTTACACATACACATCAACCACATCATTACACATACCCTTATGCCTCCCCGTATATTCTTACGGGTAACACATGGCACGCCTGTGGGACAGTGCATTGCACGGTGAACCCACTCGCCATGGAAACTCTTCTCGACCGGAACTCCATCGGTCGTCTCAACGGTCGGAAATCCCTCAACCGGATCATTGCTCTACGATAGATAACTTCGATCGGACCTTTGCTTGACTCGAACCTTCTTGTTCGGTCAACACAAGTCGCGATTGGATCATACACCAATCATCTAGTTCAACATGGCATGGGTCGTGAAATCGTGTTGTGTGTTTGTGTATTCTTTCTTTCATCATGTGAGTTGTGCTTTCGAAATTTCATGATTTGTACCCCTTGGTTTTAGACATTTTCGTTTTAACCTTCAAATTTTTGAGATTTTAATAGATACCCTTGAGCTTGTGAAATTCTCCTCTCTGCCCCTCTTCTCTTTCTTATTTCTTTTCTTCTTCATAGACTACTTCGTCTTTTCTTTGGCTGTCTTCGCGGTCGGCACTCAGCCCTTCTCTCAGTCGCGCATTTAGGCCGTACTCTCAGGCGCGCATCTTGGTCGTACTCTCAGGTGTGCGTCTCGGCCATACTCTCGACCGCGCATCACGGTCGTCTTCTTGGCCCTGCGTCTCAACCGTCTTCTCGACTGCTCGTGTTGGCCGTATTCTCGACCGCTCTCTCGATTGCACCTCTCGGCCGCACGTCTTGGCCGTGTGGCTATCCGCTCGGGATGAGCTTTACTATGGCTGCCCACTTGTTGCCCATCTTCCGTCTAGAACTTCGCGTTTGATGTGAGGCCTCAGATGGTTTTGCCTAGGTTCTCTGCATCGAATTGATATTATAGAGAGACGAATGTAGAGAGTTTGGTAAAGGAATTGATTTTGTGGTGACATCAATGATTTCCCTCATGTATACCCTTTCGTTTTCTAAAATTTTGTCGAATGCCCTTAACCTTTTGAACTTTCATCTTCTCTGCCCTTATGTTTCTGAAATTTTCTCTTCATACCCCTCTTCTCTTTCTTCATTTCCTTCCCTCCTCTTTTTCTTCTTTCTTTTCTTCTTCCGCGTTCTTCTCTTCTTCTGCTTTCTGTTTTCATCTCTGTCTGTGTCTTCGTGGCCGTCACTCGGCCTTTCTCTCGGTCACGCGTCTCGGTCGTACTCTCGAGCGCGCGTCTCGGCCATCCTCTCGGCCGTGCATCTCGGCCGTATTTTCGACCGCGCCTCTCGTCTTGGCCGTACTCTTGGCCGCGGGTCCCGGCCATACTCTCGACTGCGCGTCTCGACCGTCTTCTCGGCCACGCGATTCGGCCGTGCCTCTCTTGGCCGTACTCTCGGCCACGCATATTGGCCGTACTCTTGGCTGCACATCTCGGTCGTCCTCCACGTCTCGGCCGTACTCTCGACCACCCGTCTCAACCGCACTCTTGGCCATGGTCTCAGCCATTCGTCGCCGCCACTCAGCCGTTGTTCGGGCAATTGCCATTGTTCGACCACTACTCGGCTGCTGTAGGCCACTGTCCGGCAAATCCCCGCCACTCTCGCCGCCACTCTGGCCGCCATTCTGGCAAGTCTGACCGCTGCAGCTGCGGTCACTGTCCGACCATCGGTTGGTTGGCCATTCCGGCCAGCTCTGCCACTGTCTCTGTCGGCATCATCCGCAATATTCCTCTTCTTCCGGTCCTCTCCATGGGTTGTCTCTGTTGTCGTCCGCCGACTGTTGTCGTTTGTCTGTCATCGGCGGCGGCGGCTGCTGTCAACAGATGTCTCTATTCGCCGTCACTGTCACCGTCAGCTTCTTCGTCGTTCGCCGATTGTTTCTGTTTGGCCACCGCTGTCTCTGTCGGCTACCTGCCCACTGGCCCACTCTATACTGGCCGGTCGTTTGGCTGTCTCCATTGCCGCCGAATGGCTCCATTAGACAGACGTCAATTGTCCCCCCAGCACCACTCGTCAATTGGCCATGGAAGATTCTTCTTGCCTTTGCATTGGTTGTTGCCTCATCTGCTCACTATGAAGAGCACCTTGAGCCTTCATTGCAATGCTCCTCTCACAAGATATTGGCCTCTGCTTCTCGTAATGACTCGCCAAGTAAGAGGATTTGGTGCCTGATGTGGTGGTCGGGGATGCGCTGCACTGACCATATGTTGTTGGCGACTGTGTCTAGATCTTTCTTGTGGCAGAGCATACCGTTCCTCTCATCTCACCAGCTCTTCTTGGCTAAATTTGAGTTTCTTGAGAATCCCATTGACAGTATTCCCTTTCTTCACGAGAAACTCATGGTTCCATGTCTTCATACTCTGATGATTTTCAGTATGACATCTCTCCATCTCCTAAGGGTTGTGTAATAGAAACTGAAACTAGTTCTCTACAACAATTTTGGGTGCTTCTTTCGTCAGTCCCTTCAGCTTCTCCTCAGCTAGATCACAAATCTTTCTTTGAGACTCAAGTCTTGCAACCAGAGCAATACATGCATCTTGGTTTATTCTTGCTTGTTCCTTGTATGCTATACATTGTTGCATAGTGTCTCTAATCATCTCCTCAAGGCATACTCCATATCGAGACTATGATTCCAACCATTTCTTTTGCTTGTCAAGCTTCTAGGCAGTGTTGAGATCTCCATTGCTGGCTGGCTCCCACACAGACAATACACGTACAAAACTACACGCTTTTAACACAAAGATTGGCAGACACGGAGAGAGGGAAAGAAAGAGAGATTAGTGATGGAGAGGGAAAGAACGAGAGGGGGAGTGTATCCTACAACAGAGTGTATCCTACAACAGAAAGACACAAAGAGAGAGAGAGAGAGAGAGAGAGAGAGAGAGAGAGAGAGAGAGAGTTCCTCTCAATCACACGCTTGTCAGTGTTACCATGGCAAGTTGTTGTGGACTTTCCCGCATCAGCCATGGCCAAAAGAAACATCTCTTATATGTATCTTCTCCTTCCCCATGACTGCAAATACCAAGAAATAGTAGAACAAGGCAGATGGAGAGAGAGAGACACACACATATTCAAAAACACAGAGACGCAGTGATGGAGGGAGTGACTTCCTCTCAAAGGAGGGACGAGACGCAGTGATGGAGGGAGTGACTTCCTCTCAAAGGAGGGTCGTCCAGGGCGTGCCAAAAGTGTTGTTGGGTAGGGGGTGAAGCCTAGAATGGCTTCACCCCCCTCCCAAGGGGGTTACGATAGTGAGAGAGCTAGAGAGAGAGAGAAATAGAAAATGACACAATGTGAGAGGGGAAAAAGGTTATCCCATTACATATCCCATAGGGGGTTTATATAATACATCCAATGTAACAGTTACATGACCGTTATAAATAAGACCGTTACACATTCTTGTACACATGCACATAATTGTGCATATGTCCATACACATACTCATCCTAACACACTCATTTACTTTACACATACACATCAACCACATCATTACACATACCCTTATGCCTCCTCGTATATTCTTACGGGTAACACATGTATTCATTGTACTCGTATCTTTTTACGGGGTTCTTCAGGCGGGTAGATTGGTGTAATTCATGATTACCTGATTTCACGACCTTTTTGGCCGATTTCAACCTCTTCCGCGGAGGTTCCTTCTCGAATGGCCCGAAGTAAGATTCGCTCCGATCTGACTCGGCACTGCCGAAATTGTATTCCGACATTTTCTTCTTCCCTTTTTCTTTACGTGTAAACCGTCTCCTCTTTTCTTTATGCAGGGACAACACAACCAAGTCTCCACTACTCGCTGACTCTTCATTTGGTTGGCCATCTCGGCTCAACCCCTCATTCGGCCCACTTAGCCGGGATGAGATGGGACTCTCTACCAGAGCTCCGATTTCCTCATCACACGGCCTCGCTGACCTCTTCTTCAGAATTCGGAATGGAGTCTTGAAGTATTGGAGGTGAAGGCAAGTACCACAAAGCGGACTCGTCCAACACGACATCTCGGCTTATGCGAACTTCCTTTGTTCGGGGTTATAACACTTATACCCCTTCTGCTCGTTTGAATAGTCGACCAAGATACACTTCTCGGCTTTGGCGTCCAACTTCCTCCTCTTCTCCTTAGGCACATGCACATACGCAATGCTGTCGAAAATCCTCAAGTGTGTCAGGTTCAACTTCTTCTCGAAATACAACTCATGTGGCGACACTCCTCCATTAGCAAAAGTCTGATTCTACAAGTAAACAACCATCCTTACGACTTCAGTCTAGTAAAACTTCAGCATATGCTTCTCTTCAAGAATTGCCCGAATGTAGCTCAAGAGCTGGTTGTTCACATAGGACGCGAAGCAGTAAAGAACTCTGCTTGCCGCTTGTTCCCAAGCTGAAAAATCTCTGTGTGTCGATTCGGGTGTTGTATCATTAGCTCCTTCGACATAACTCCAGTAACCATGACCAAGCAAGTACTAGTGCATCTTGTATGACCAAGATGTGTAGTTGCTCCTATCGAGCTTCATAGTCGGAAGTGAGCTTCCCATTCCTCTGTCCATATTGTTGTCTTATCCTTTCCGAAAACAATAACTTAACTCTATCTTTATTGCAAGCTTTTCTGTCGGTTGCAGAGGAGTCTCAACACTTGTGCTCTGATACCATGTAAAAGAATAAGTGTGCGGAAGCATATGCGTAAGACACAGAGTACACAATTCGGAAGTATGATAGTTCGGTAAAATATAGAAACCATAGAGAGAGAGCAGAAACGAAACTATATTCAAAATAATTCTCTGTATGTTCTCTGTACATACTTCGTGCTCAGTAAACGCCTTTTATACAAGCCCTGACTATTGGGCTGACACAAATACTGTCAGTACTTGACCACTCATAAATGAGCATCCTACACTTCCAAAATTATTCCTTACGAGGAATAACATTTAAACAGCCTCTCGGTTTATGCACCGATACGACCATGTTGTACATACGGGTTTATGCACCCAGTCCACACACTGGATTACGCACCCACTTACGCACCTAATGTCGAGCTTGTATCTCAACACAGAAGAACTATTAGCATTTCCGGAAAGAGAAAGGAATTGACAATGCCGATTTGAGGAAGGGTTTGGACAGGAACGGTTCTGACCGAAAAGGCTCGGATCAGAAAGGAATGTTGGCAATCGCGACAAGTGAAGAAGAACTACTTCTCATCACCGAGGAGAATGAGTTAAACCTTGTTGGCGACGAGACAACGTGGGTTGTCAATTTCGAAGCATCGTTCCATTTGACATCGGACATGCAATGCTTCTCATCCTACATAGCCAGAGATCACGATTGTGTTCGGATGGGGAATGAAGGCGCATGCCGAATTGTCGGCATAGGAGATGTGTGGTTGACGACATCAACCAGATGCAGATTGCTGCTAAAAGAAGTCTGACACGTTACGAAGGTTCGGTTGAACCTGATATCAGTTGTTCGGCTAGATGATGAAGGCTACATGTGTAGCATCCGGAACGGAGTCATGAAATTCAGCAAAGGAAGCCTGATCGTGACTCGAACCCGGAAGATCAACACATTGTACCTGATGCATGCCCGGATATGCCAGGAAGAAGTGAACGTAGCATCCGACACTACCGATGAGCTATGTCACATGACTCAGAAAGGGATGAAGAGACTTGCCGAAGACAATCTCATTCCGGTGAAGGACATGCAACTTGAGAAGTGCACCGATTGCTTGGCCAACAAGCAAAACCGAACCTCCTTCCGGTCAAGACCACCGATGAGATAGAATGCACCACTAGAGCTGGTGCATAATGATGTGTATCAAGTGGACACGAAGTCAAATGCCGGATTGTAGTACTTCGTGTCAAGTAGATGACCACAGCCAGAAGCTGTGGGTCTCACCATTGAAGACAAAGGATCAGGTGATGTCCATATTCAAGGAGCTCCATGCGAGAGTGGAAAGAGAAACCGGCCAGAAGTTGAAGGCGGTTCGAACAGATAATGGAAGAGAATACCGGGGGCAGTTCGAGGAGTATTGCCAGTCGAAGGGAATCCGGCTCGAATTTACCGTGCTGAAGATGTCAGAATTGAACGGGCTAACTGAACAGATGAACCAGACCATAATGGAGACAGTCCGAAGCATGCTAGCACATGCCAAGTTACCCAAGAAGTTTTGGGCTGAGGCGCTGATAATGACGACCTATGTGATAAATAGATCACGCTAAGCACCCTTGGAAGGAGACTCACCGTAAAAAGTATGGATTGGTAAAGATGTATCTTACCGACATTTGAAGGTGTTTGGTTGTCTTGCATATGTGCATGTTGCAAATGACAAGAGAGAAAAGTTGGATCCAAAGACCCAACCATGCATATTCCTTGGATACGGCGATGATGAGTTTGGTTATCGGGTGTGGAATCTGGTAGACAAGAAGGTGTTCTAGGGTCAGGACATAGTCTTCATGGAAGACAGGACCATTGCCGACTGGAAGTCGGAGAAGAAGGTGATGAACTCCGGATCATCCAATGAAACTGGCTTCAGGGCACAAGGACTTACCCAGTTGAAACCCGGATGTTAGCTGGTAACCGGATGACACTCGACGTACCGGCCGGATTCGGACAAGAAACTGAACTGACCGAAGAAGAAGAAGAAGAAGAAGAAGAAGAAAAAGAAGACATTGGAACCAGACAAGATCTCAAATCGGATGAGGATGAGGAACAAATGCAGGAACCGGTAGTCAGAAACCAAGGACGAAGATACCCTCTCAGAGAGAGAAGAGACCCCTGGAGATTTCTGATGCAAAGCACGTATTGCTAACCTGGAAAGCTTCGAAGAAGAAAAGAAAGACGCCCACAACCACAAGTGGTTAAGTGCCATGCAGGAAGAGATGGATTCTCTGCATGAGAACCACACATACGAAGTGACGGAGTTGCCGAAAGGAAAGAGAGCACTTCGAAATAAGTGGGTGTACAAGTTGAATCTAGGAGATATCGGAAATCCACCGAGGTACAAGTCCCGAATTGTAGTGAAGGGTTTCTAGCAGAAGAAAGGTGTGGACTTCGGTGAGATCTTTGCCCCGGTTGCAAAGATGACATCCATCTGGATGGTATTGAGCATAGTGGCAAGCATGGACCTCGAGGTAGAGCAACTGGACGTCAAGACGACATTCCTACATGGCGACCTCGGAGAAGAAATCTACATGCATCAACGGAAGGTTTTGAGAAGAAAGGGAAGGAGCACCTGGTGTGCCGGCTGAAGAAGAGCTTGTATAGATTGAAGCAAGCTCCCCGACATTGGTTTGGATGTTCGACTCCTTCATGACTGACCAAGGGTACCACAAGACGCAAGTTGAGCACTGCGTGTTTGTGAAGAAATTTGTCAGAGGCGACTTCTTGATACTTGTGCTATATGTGGATGATATGTTGATCGTCGGACGAGACCAAGTCAAGATCCAAATGTTGAAGAAGGCTCTGAACTGAAACTTCTCAATGAAAGACTTGGGTCTGGCAAGACAAATTTTGGGGATGCACATCATCCAGGACCAGTCGAAGAAGCTATTGTGGTTGTCACAAGAAAAGTACATGACAAAGGTGCTTCAACGGTTCAACATGTCGGAGGCGAAACTAGTGGGATCAACACATCCGGCAAATTGCAAGTTTTCCAGAAAGCAGAGCTCGAAGAAAAAGGCAGAGAAATTGGATATGATGAAGATACCATATGCCTCTGCCGTTGGAAGCTTAATGTACGCAATGGTGTGCACCAGGCTGGATATTGCTTATGTTGTCGGAGTAGTCAGCGGGTTCATGAGCAATCCCGGAAGAGAGCATTGGAACGCGGTTAAGTGGATACTCTGGTATTTGAAAGGTACCTCGAGTATGTGACTCCGGTTCAGCTTCGGTAAATCCCAACTTCACGGATTCATAGATTCGGATATGTCGGTTGATGCGGATACTAGTCGGTCTACATCCGGATATATCATGGCTTATGTAGGGGGACCTGTATCATGGCAGTCAAGGCTACAGAAGTCCGTTGCACTATCGACAACGGAAGCGGAGTACATGGCAGTTGTGGAAGCCCACAAGGAGATAATCTAGATGAAGGACTTCATCGGAGAGCTAGGGATCCAGAAGGAGGAATTACGGCTCAACTACAAGAGTCAAAGTGCCATCCACCTTGCGAAGAACACAACCTACAATCCCGGACCAAGCACATCCAGAGGAGATATCTGTTACCAATTAGGAACACTGTCTATGGTCACTCCTTCAACCTAGACCTCAAGGTGACTGCGTTGCAAAGAATGGTACCGTCGTATCGTAATACCTAATGGGATACTTCCCCGTATCGTAATAGCGTATAAGGGAGACAACTACAACCGAACTCCTTAGAGAGTGCACTAGTAACCGCACTTACGCCTACGCCCTTACGATTACAATACGCCATAGAGAATCAAAGAACACAATAGATCAACCACAGATATGCACAGAAATAAGAGAAAATAGTACTCTATTAGCATAGAGCGGCAATACAATATCAAGTTGTTGTTCAAAATATGTTAATTGAACCGAGACATTATTGATATTGTAAACGTGAATGTCTGGATCAAGTACACAATAAAATAGAGTAGAACAAGACAACTCGGATATTGATGGAGAGGAAACAATCGTTCAGTACAAAAGTTATTGAATGATGAACCCAATCAATAAATAAAGAAGTGTTTTTATTATAGAACCAAGGACAACCCAATATTACATTAGTGGTACAAAGATTCATTACATGGAAGTCTACTTCCTCTATATAAGTATTAATAGAAATTCTTAATGAATGAATCGCCCCGTTGATGTATTGTACTCTTCCATCAGCCAAGTGCATTGTATAGGTGTGATCACTTACGATGGGTTGGATTCCCCATATCTGAACCAAACGATCATTCACAAAGTTGTGTGAGCTTCCCGAATCAAACAAAAATTGTACGAGAGATCCATTGATATACCCGTTGGCACATATCAAATCATTGGGAGCCAATACATAGTGAGGGAAAGAACATTGACAATTACTTAAATGATGTGTATAGACCTGAAGGACATTAGGAATCTGACCATTATGGTCTGCAGTTTTAGCTTTGCTGTCGTGCTCTTTCCATTGGAGCTTTTGATACTACTCTTTTGTATGACCCTTCTTTCTGCAAAATAAGCAAAAAGGATGTTGTCGCTTACAATCGCGATCCATGAATTCGTTGGGTGTCTTGCGTTTCCCAGCGAATTGCGACTACTTAGTCCCGGGCGCTTCGTTGGGTTTGTTGTGGTCCTTCTTCGAAGTGCGTTGATAGCGAAGAACTATTTCAACGACCTTTTCAAAGGATTTTGGATCCTTATCATACACTATCTAGTGATAGTTTGAATTGGGGATGCCATTGACAAAACAGGCTATTAACCAGTTTTCCCCTTCTAGACCCGATTTTTGGATTTGGGTTCTAGCATGGTGAACATAGTCTTCTAGTGAGAAAAACTTCCTGCTAGAGAGGTTCATTAAAGCTTGTGCTGCCTTGGTTTGAGAGGGAGGTTGCAGAAATTGGCCCTTGAAAACTGTGACAAAATTTGTCCAGGTATCGGGCAATTTCCCCAAAGTACGGAGCCCACACCACCAGGAGGCGGGCTTACCCCCCAGTTCTTGGTTGACATATGCAATCTTCGTACTATCTAGCGTGGGATAGAGCTCAAAATGAGACTCCCATCAGCCCAGCCACGTGCAGATTGCTTCTTCGGTTCTTTCCTTTTTTTCTCCCGTAAATGGCTTAACGACAAATGATGGTTCACCCTGTTGCTCATCAGGTCTATTAGTCTCACGTTGTAAACTAATGACACGTGCTTCGAGAGCACTTTGAGATTGCCGAAGTTCCGTCATCTTTTGAGCATTGAAACTAAGGTATTGGCTTATTTGTGAAAAATACATCTCAATGGACATTTGTCCAGGAGGATTTCCTTGAGTTCCTTCATTGAATAATTATTTATGGCAAAGAAATAGGATAAGGTCAGACAAATAGTCATAACATCATGTCGTGATGTAAACATATCATGGGAAAACATTAATCGATATCATGATCTCACGTCAATACCCCTCTACACATATGAGATGAGGTTGAAGATCCGGTTACTATGGTAACACAAAGGTGTTTTAAAAACCATGGGGTTGACAAATTAATGTCTTTCCTTGATCTCTATATCAATTTTTTCATGGCAGCTCCCCGAGGCTCAACCATGTATGTTCGCGTCATTAATAGTTTATACACGAAAAAAATGTTAACAATAAACTATGTTTTGGTGCCCACATATGTGGTTTCGGTTCTTTGAGTCCTATTACGAGGACCCCGAAGTTCACTTAGAACTCAAGTCTAAACATGTGTTATAGTCATATGTATCAACAATTCTTTTATGCCTTTGATCATATTTGAACTCGAGACCTCGAGAACAAATGCATTAAACACTTGAGCCAACCAAATAGGTTGCTCTTCTTGAATGTTTAATATTTAATGCGTATAAGAGATATGTGAGGCATTTGCCCATATATGTTTTTTTAAAAGAAACATATATGTCCAGAGTCCTTATTTCCCCCTCCTTTACCACAAACTTTGTTGGTACGTTACCTAACCTCAAGTCTCGTAATTACGATGGCGTACGCCAAAGTGCAACCTAATGGGCAAGCCAAATGAGCCCTCTTTTCGTAGGAGGCCCACGTGGCCCATCACATGGTTACGTCATTATGAATGCCTTTCGTAAGAATGATCTCATGGTGGCATCATATCCATGTAATGAGGGAGGGATGTTGGAAACACGTTCGCGTTCACAAGTGGAAGCATTGCGCATTCCACTTTCTTCTTGAAACTATCCAAATACACCCTACCCTCTCTACAAAAATTGGATGTGCTAGTATCACATGTTCCACAACTTGATTAGAATTTGCAAATATAAAAATACAAGATAGGTCTACAAGTGGAGATAATTAGAAATCATGCAAGTTTGGACGTGTTGATAAGTTAATGTAGGCATAAAAAAGTTCAACAATGGCTTAATATGTCACTAATGTGCGACATGGGAAACAATAAGTTAAAGACTTATATTAATTTGGTAAGTTTTACAAAAATATGAGGTGTACTTGTATCCATACTAATAAAATGAGTTATAATTTATACTTTGACCCATATGTGCATGTATATAATTGTGGACAATGTAGGATAGTGCACTTTAGGATAATGTGATTGGAATAACTAACTTATTAAAGTATTCAATACTTGTATTTAAAGTTGATCTAATCTTTCCTTAGTTTGTTCGTATGGGATCAAACCATATGTATATAATTGTGGACAATGTAAGACAGTGAACTTTAGGATAATGTGGTGGAAATAACAAACCTATTAAGGCTTTCATACTTGTATTAAAAATTGATCTGCTCTATTGATTAGGTGATTCACACAGGATCAAATTCCGAACGATAACACTAGTGGAACTACAAGCGTATAAAAACATGCGGATAACGCTAGTGGAACCATTAACAACACACTACACAATCTAAGCAACAATGGAATAGAAACATAATAGTTTTAACAACAGAAGACAAAGATCCATAATAGCAACATGGACAGTCATGGAAACAATTCTACGACCATGTTATGTTAAGGTAAACTTGGACCAAAATCAGCCTTAATTTAAACTAATTCATGTGTCTCCATAAATTTGGTAGTTAGCTATGCACGCAGTGAAACCAATGTCATAAGTCTACTAACCAAGCATATAAAAATAAAATTGAAACATATAGAAGATTATAAAGAATAGAATCCACCAAGTAAAACCCAAAATTTGTATTAATAATGTGAAATCCAAACATATCGTCAATGTCATTTTCTTCATAGAGTCTATTACATAGCAATCAATTCATCAATGTCATTTTCTTCATCATCCTATGTAGAAGTCTCTTATGACTGTGAAATTAGAAAACAAGATTAGAACTTTGAATTGCACCATATAGACTTCAATATCAGTATTTGAAAGAATTACTTATTGAACTCAGTGACCATTTCTTCAAGGCTTAAATCTTTGGCCACAACCCTTGACAAAACAGACACAAGAAGCTGCTCGTCCTTAATACCCTGCATCGCTCTCCACAGAGACAACTTCATGTCGTCAGCCGCTTCTTCAATTGTCAAGTCAATTTTCTTGGCCGCTTGTGACTTTAATTCTAGTTGAGGGCCAACCTTACATTTTTTTTGTCGTTGACCCTTGACCTCCTTATTCTCCCACATTGAGATGATTTGATCCTATAGCTCCCATACTTCTCCATCTCTAAAGGCCAATTGAAACCAAGACTCATACTTTCGAAGACCATTGGACTTAACATTATCATCTACCACAATGCCAACTTCATGCAAGCATTGACGTCGTAGGCCTGGATGTAGCTTCACACCAAACTTTTGTTTGACGTCCAAATACTCATGATGGAAAAACCGTATACGCTCAATTGATGACATTTTCTACCTATAGTCATTATCATTATTGTGGTCCCATGCCAACAGCTTTGCTTCTTTAGTTGTGAGACCCACGTAAATTTTGCACTCGACATACTTGAAGAAGAAAGTTGTTGGATGTTCTCTCACAAGTTGCCGACGTGCCTCTGCTGAATGCGATCCACCAATGACAAAATAATTATATTGATCATGCTTTCTTATATCAAAATTGTTGAGCTGCAAGCTCAACTAGAGCCGGATAGGCTGGATAAGCCTGAGCCAATGAGCGAGACGGATCGGTAAGCCGGTGAGCAACCAAGCCGGCAAGCAACAGAGCCAGTGAGCTGGGGAGCCGGTTAGTCGGATCCAATCGGTAACCGGAAGCCTAGTATTAGTTTAGACTACTAGGTAGTTATAGTCTCGTAGTAATTGTCAGATACTCGTGTGAGCATTGAAGTACGCGGTACTTCTGTTAGTCCCACGAGGACTTGTATGAATAGTGCTACTGAGCACAGTTGTAAGTAGAGAGAATGTTTTAATTGTTTTTTTGAATATAGTGTTTACGTTCTGCTCTCTCTGTCTCTCCTGTGTACTTTGTGTATTCTCTGCTTCCTCTGTTTTCTAACGCTTCCACAAGTAATCATTTTCATGGTATCAGAGCGCGAGGGTTGAGAACCTCTGTAGCCGACAAACGCTTGAAAGCAAACCCTAACAGGTCGTAAGAACAACAGACAGAGAAGTGATGGATAGAGGAATGGCTAGCTCACTCCTTGTGGAGAAACTCGACAGATCCAACTACGCATCTTGGTTGTACAAGATGCACCAGTACCTGCTTGGGCATGGCTACTAGAGTTTCGTCGAAGGAGCCAACGAAATAGCACCTGATGCAACACATAAGGATTTCCCAGTGTGGGAACAATCGGCAAGCAGAGTGATGTACTGCTACGCGTCCAGTGTCGGAGACCAACTGCTGAGCCACATCCAAGACGCCAAGACGCCGAAGGAGGCTTGGGGAAACCTGAAGAAGGTTTTCGCCACGAGTACTACATCCCGGAAGTTGCAACTCCGACAGTAGTTGAGCAATGTCCAACAGAAGGACATGTCGGTGGCAGATTACACGGCCCGGATCAAAGAGATATGTGACTCGCTTGCCTCTATCAACGTTACCGTAGAGGAAGACGAGATGGTACAGGTCTGTCTTGGGGGCCTGGCGTCTAAGTTCAGAGCGTTCCGAATGGCGGTATGTACAAGGGAGAATACGCCGTCGTTTTTCGACTTATAGTCGATGCTCCTTGTAGAGGAGAACCACGCCGGTGTGTCAACTAGCGCACCCATTGACAACCGGATGCTGTACACGGAAGCGGATCGGTCCCGTGGGCGTGGTGGACGAGGCGGGTCGGCACGCAATGGAGGCGGCCAGCAAGACCAGGAACAAAGGCTCAGAGAACGTGCTGACAACAGTTCCAGACCCTCCGGGAGTAGGGGGAGTCATGGTGGCATCGGAAGATGGCAAGAGAAGACTGCAACGGAATGCTGGTACTGTGGCAAAAAGGGCCACAGAGAAAGCGAGTGTTGGAGAAAACGCGCCGATTCGGACAAATCCGGATCCGGCAAGGCCGGCAAGGATGGCCAGCAAAGCTCGCACTACGTGAAGGGATCAGGAGTATCCAAGAACAGTAACGGGCCAGCCTTGGTGATGAAGCACGAGGCGAACTCGATGAAGAAGACCACTTTCAAATCGGAGAAAGTGTGGTATGTTGATTCCGGTGTGTCGAACCACATGACGAGCCACAAAGAGTGGTTCTCCTTTTTGGAAAAACCGGATCAACTAGGAGTAGTCGAAACCGGAGACGACACTCCTCACCCAATCGTGCACGTCAGAGAAGTCCCTTTGAGCCACGTCAGACAGAAGGGGAAGCTGATGAACGTATTACATATTCTGACAATCACGAAGAACCTGGTGTCAGTCAGATAGATCGTTGACCAAGGGATGCAGGTGCGGTTTACGCACCTCGGGTGCTTCATCGAGGAAGAGGGCCAGATTATTGCGCAAGGGCGCAGAGACGAGAGGATGTTTATCCTCGGCACCAATGATGTCGGCACCGCTCTGTTTGCAAATGGACAGAATGTCGAATCAGACATCAACCTATGGCACAAGCAGATAGGCCACGTCAATTACCGGAGGCTTCAAGACCTGCAAGCGAAACAAGTTGTTTTCGGTTTGCCGAAGTTCAGCAGCCGGAAGGCCCAAGTATGTGAAGCCTGTCAACTCGGGAAGCAACACCGGCTTCCATTCCCCAACGAACGTAACCGGAGCCGTAACAAGCTCGACCTTCATCAGGCATAGAATGTTAGTCTTGGCGGGAGTCGATATTTCGTCTCCTTCATCGACGACTATATGCGGCACACATGGATCTACCTCATTGAGCGGAAGAGTGAAGTCTTCGAGTGTTTCCGGAGTGTCCAAAGCATGGTGGAACGGGAATCGGAGAGGAAGATCAAATGCCTGCGGTCGGATGGCGAAAAAGAATACTTTTCCGGCCAATTCAACAGTTATCTACAACAAAAGGGAATTCGGCGAGAGTTCAGCTATAGATACACACCGCAACAGAATGGTGTTGCCGAAAGGAAGAACTGATCGCTTATTGATGCGGCAAGGGCAATGCTGGAGGAGAAGAGCATGCCCAAATTGTACTGGGCGGAGGCAGTTCGAACGACTGTCTACATCCAAAACCGGATCGGTGAGAAGGTGTCAGCTCACGAGCTGTATTTCGGGCACAAGCCGAATTTGAGACACCTTAACATCTTCGGTAGCATTGCATATGTGCATGTACCGGATGAGAAGCGGAGGAAGCTAGATGCAAAATCGGAAAAATGCATCCTAATCGGCTATGCTCAAGAGAAAAAGGGTTATAAGTGTTATAACCCCCGGATAAAGCAGGTCCGAGTTAGTCGAGATGTCGAGTTCGATGAATTGGCATCATGGTACTCCTTACCGGCTCCGACTTCCGAATCCGACCCGATGCCGGAGGATGAGGCTAGTGAGCCTGAACCGGCCCAGGTAGATGATGATGAAGCGTGGACTCAGGATGAGAGTCCGGAATCGTTTCGGTTGAGCGGGCCGAACGAGAGACTGAATCAATCTGACCAATCCGATGAGGAACCGGCGAGTAGTGGAGACTCTACCGTGCTCTCCCCGCGCAAGGAACCGAGGAGACGTTTCACGTGCAAAGAGAAAGGGAAGAAAAAGATGTCGGCATTCGAAACCGGCAACGATGAGTTGGATCAGTGTGCATCCAACTCCGGCAAGGAGAAAGGTGTATCTTCGGCAACGAAGACCGAACCGGCCAAGAAAGCCCTTAAACCGGGTAACGGTGAGTTACGCCGGTCCACCTGCCAGAAGGATCCCGTCATGCGGTACGGGTACAATGAGTACATGGT
Source organism: Azolla caroliniana (assembly GCF_043228905.1). Classification (NCBI taxonomy): domain Eukaryota; kingdom Viridiplantae; phylum Streptophyta; class Polypodiopsida; order Salviniales; family Salviniaceae; genus Azolla; species Azolla caroliniana. The sequence goes on along the minus strand of NW_028230442.1, from coordinate 11,530,962 downwards.
GCATCACTATGCGTACATGACTAAAGTGGTGGAAGTACGTGAGCCAGAGAGCTATGCAGAAGCGGCAAAAGACGCAAATTGGCGTGCCGCTATGGAGGAAGAAATGTGGGCACTTAATGTCAACGAGACATGGGACCTAGTTGACCCTCCTCGTCACTGTAAACCGATAAGATGCAAGTGGGTGTACAAGGTAAAGCACAACGCCGACGGTTCAGTTAACCACTACAAGGCCCGGTTAGTGGTGAAGGGATACGAGCAAACCCACGAAATCGACTACGACGAGACCTTCGCTCCTGTAGCCAAGATGACGAAGGTTCATGTGGTGCTAGCGATTGCTGTTGCAAGGGGGTGGCTTCTTCACCAGATGGATGTGAAGAATGTGTTTCTTCAGGGTGATCTTGAAGAAGAAGTCTTTATGACTCAGCCCCTCGGTTTTCAATCGGAGATGAACAAGTCGGCGGTATGCCGACTAAAGAAGTCGTTGTACGGCCTGAAGCAAACCCCTCGAGCTTTGAATGCGAAGATCACGCACCAGTTGCGTAAGATGGGATTTGCGGCCTCGAAGTCCGACTCTTCGTTGTTCATCCAGCAAGGCTCAACCGGTCCGGTATGTATCTTGTTGTATGTTGAGGATTTAGTCATCACCGAACCGGGTCTTCCAGAAGTCAACCGCGTCAAGTCCCAGTTGTCGGACGCATTTGAGATGAAGGACCTGGGGAACCTTCATTATTTTCTTGGGATCGAGGTGATCCGAACCCCCGACGATGTATTGCTCTCACAACGACATCACGTCTTGAATATGTTGTACAAGTTCGGCATGACAGAATGCCGACCTATATCCACACCCTTGGACCGGAACCCGAAGCTTCGTCCCAACTCCGGACCAGCTTGCAACGAGAAACAGTTCCGACCAATTGTCGGGAGTCTTATTTACTTGACTATCACGCGACCTGACATCAGCTATCCGGTCGGAATGATAAGTCAGTTCATGCAGAAGCCGAACGTGGAGCACCTTCAATGCGCGCAACGGATACTGCGATATGTAAGCGGCACGAAGGACTGGGGCCTGTTATACCGGCACGGTGTCGTGAAGATTTTCGTCCACAAGCGGAAACCCGAGCAACGAGAGCCAAAGAGAGATGTGCAACGTTACACACGTACATAATGTATTTGTAATAGTAATAAAGGTATAAAGGTGATGTGGTTGTACGCACATCCACACGAGAGAGAGAGAGAGAGAGAGGTACTATGCGGTACATAGGTACCTAGTTGTTTGTGAGGAGGTGGGAGTTAAGGGGCCATCAATCTCACCCTCCCCCAAATCAAGGCAAATATCCCCTTTGAATGAAAGGGGATATTTTCGTCTCACTTTTGTAAACGGTCTTCCCTTCTTGTGCTATAAAAGGAGAGAGAAGGCACCATTGTGGGGGTTGCCTATTTTGAGTGTGCGAGGTATACCATATAGGTCGAGCGTTAGGGTTCGGTTAGGGTTTCTTCTTGGGTTTTCCTTTAGGGTTTTCTTATAGTCGTTTGGTACGGCCATGGCGGCCACCATTGTAAAGCATTTATGTTTTCTTAATCGAACTTCTTGTTGAGTATCTTGACTCCATCTTCTTCGTCTTCTTCTATCATAATGTCATATTCGTTCTCTTCTCTTCTCGAGCTATGAGCTAATCTTCCATTCGTTGTCTTAACCTTTCTCCTCTTCTCCCTCGTCCAAGACCCCCGTGGTCCCGCCCCTTCCACACGCACGCGCATAATAACGCGACAACGGTATACCCGAAGAGCTGGTCGGTTACACAGATGCCGACTGGGCCGGCGATGCATCAGATCGCCGATCAACCTCTGGTTACATGTTTTCCCTAGGTAGCGCGGTTGTTGCGTGGAGCAGCAAAAAGCAGCCAACAGTTGCTCTGTCGAGCATTGAGGCTGAGTATCGAGGCGCTACCATTGCCACCTATGAGGCCATTTGGCTTCGGCGACTACTGCAAGATCTACGGATCGAGGTACCGACCCCGATTCTGGTCTACTGCAACAACATAAGCAGCATGCAACTCGCCAAGAACCCCATATTCCATGCTCGCACAAAGCACATAGAAGTGCACTATCACTTCGTGCGTGAGCGTGTCCTGAGCGGAGAGGTCGAACTTCGGTATGTTCACACGGATCGGCAAGTTGCCAACATCTTCACCAAACCACTCGGTTCGGACAAGTTGCAACACTCCACCGAAATGCTTGGTGTTCATCATATCAACGTGCCACACTTGAGGGGGAGAACGGGCAAAGACACCGGAACGGGCAAAGGCAAAGAGACTGCCGATTGCGCCGGTGAGGGAAGAACCGACGAAGGGAGAGTCAAGAAGAAGAAAGAAGCCTAGTCGAGAAGGGAAGTCGACACGTCCGAACAAGTCGGAACAAGAGGCAGCGACGGCAGAGTCAAGAAGGACAAAGCCTACCGAAGGAAGAAGGCCAAGACCCAGACATGGTCCGATGTGGTGAAGGGCTTGGAACCAAAAGAGGAATCGGGAGCAACTGATTCGGACAAGAGCTGGAACGAATCAGAGACAGTTAGTTCGGTTCAACAGACAGACTCGGAAGAACCGGATCAATTCAAGGCCAAGAGGATGAGAAGGCAGTGAAAGTCGACGCCAACACGATGGAATCAACGAACCGGAACGCGCCGAAGTCACAGCAGCAAGGGAGCTGAATTGGGCCTGTTGAGCAGACAAGCCGACCGAGGAGGTCGAGGTGCGCAGAACAAGAGGGGTCGCGGCAAACAGAACCGGACCGGACGAGGAGCGCGAGCAAGCCGAGTGACGCCAGGAGAAGTCGGTTGGAAGAACTGACTGCCATAGAGGCTGACACTAGGATCCAACCTCAAGTTGAGCTTGAGGGGGAGTGTTGAGCAGCAAGCTCAACTGGAGCCGGATAGGCTAGATAAGCCTGAGCCGGTGAGCGAGACGGATCGGTAAGCTGGTGAGCAACCGAGCCGGTGAGCTAGGGAGCCGGTTAGTCAGATCCAATCGGTAACCGGAAGCCTACTATTAGTTTAGACTACTAGGTAGTTATAGTCTCGTAGTAAGTGTCAGATACTCGTGTGAGCATTGAAGTACGCGGTACTTCTATCAGTCCCATGAGGACTTGTATGAATAGTGCTACTGAGCACAGTTGAAACTAGAGATAATGTTTTTATTGTTTTTTTGAATATAGCTTTTACGTTCTGCTCTCTCTGTCTCTCCCGTGTACTCTGTGTATTCTTTGCTTCCTCTGTTTTCTAACGCTTCCGCAAGTAATCGTTTTCAAAAATCTTCAATGGTTTCACATTCTTCAAGATCCACCATAACAATAAAAGACACCATAGTGGCATGAGGATTAATTTTCATTTTTTTCTTGAGATTTTGAACATGCATGGGGTGTGGCTCTCTAATCTCCAGTGGTCTTCGTCTTGTTTTTTCATCAATTGGGGAACGATGGATGTGTGTTATAGGCAAATTAAACACTTGCCCTTTCCTGACCAATTTACGCTGCATTAACTCTCTTCGTATCTTATTCTTCTCGGATGACAACAAACCCGATGCCAGATCAGCTCCTGGTGTCCCCTTAGTGTCGTCATCTTCGTTTTCACTTGATGAGTCAGAGTCCGACATTTTGGTGGTCTTCTTTTTTGGTGGTCTTGATTGTACTTTAGATGCCCTTTTTCTAGCCTTCATTGGGGAGGGCAATGGCTCCCTTAGAGTTACATGGCCTTGTATATAAGGCCTCAAGGTAACAATAAGGTTTTGTGAGCTTTCAAGATCTTTTTTGAAAGCTTATGGCCCACAAGATTCCTTTACTAGAAGATCTTCAGAAAGGAACACTTTACGTACCCCTTTAGAGCACTCTATCATTACAAGTATGTTGGCCGAATCTACATCTTCGTAGTCAAATCGTAGAATACGACCATACATAAATGGGGTTTCATTTTCAAGCTGCCCCTCGCCCTTCTTCTTTGTTGTATACAATACGACTTTTTCTCGGTGTCGACGTATTGCATACACCATTCCTTGTCCGTTAGATCACGGTCAGGAAGGTCTTCACCTCCAGTAGCTACTACACTTTCTTCTGGTTAACCTCAATGTGTGATTGAGATTTTGTCCTCTCTTCATGGTCTCTGGAGCTATTAGGGTCTATGTTTCAATTGGAGAACCCTGTATGCAGAGCTTTATCTTCTTCCCAGGTCGGTCTGACAAGTTCTCAAACGACCTATTTAAGAAAGGACATGCACAAACATAGGTTAGGTGGTCACGTAGATTAAGATTGTATATTAAAATACAAATAATTAGATCAATAAATAAAGTAGTGGGTGATTTGTGGTAAACTATAAATATCAATCATGCATTGAGTGTACATGGGAGTCCTATATTCAGAAATCTATTGTAGTAAGGGATATTCAACTTAGAAAATATATATCTTAATAAGTATACAAGGATATATATTGTTTTGAAGGGTAGGTATGGCTTCTATTGATTCCATATCCATGTTGTAGAGAATTTGCATATGATAGACTTGAATTTGGTATCGTAAAGGTAATTTGTGGCTTATTTTGTACTATTTTAAGCTATACTAGGTCATAAAACCTCTATTATTAAGGCCCCTATTTTTTACAAAATAAGGCAAATCACCCTAAAAAAAGACTGATTTTGATAGAAAGTTTGATATCTTTTCACACAATACTAAGTTGTTGCCCCAAAGACACAGTATTCCTCTTTCAAGTTCTTGTTTTATACAGGGACTCAATACGTCATATCGAGTTCTTGTATAAAACACAAACATAATCCAGGAGCTCGATACGCTGTATCGAGTTCCTCTGTAAAAGAGTTACATAACATAGGAACTCGATACGGCGTATCGAGTTCCTGTTTAAAACACACACTATACACAGGAAAATATAAACTGTGTATAGGACCTCGATACGCCGTATGGAGTTCCTGTATAACGTTTGTGTTTTAAACAAGAACTCGATATGGCATATCGAGTTCCTCTATAAATGTTTAAAACGCACACTATACATAGGAAAATATAAACTATGTATAGGACCTCGATACGCCGTATCGAGTTCCTGTATAACGTTTGTGTTTTAAACAGGAACTTGATATGGCGTATCGAGTTCCTGTTTAAAACGCTAACATAATACAACAACTTGATAGCGTATCGAGTTCCTGTATAAAACACACATATTATACAGGAACTCGATACGGCACCTCGAGTTCCTGTTTAAAACACAAGCAAAATAGAGGAATTCGATACAGTGTATCGAGTTCCTGTATAAAACGCAAACATAATACAGGAACTCGATACGCCGTATCAAGTTCTTGTATAAAACACACATATTATACACGAACTCGATACGGCGTATCGAGTTCCTGTTTAAAATGCAAACGAAATAGAGGAACTCGATACGGCGTATCGAGTTCCTGTTTAAATCAAAAACTTTGAAGAGGAACTCGATATGCGGTATCGAGTTCCTGTATAAAACCTAAACATCACACAAGAACTAGATACGCCGTATCGAGTTCATGCATATTCTTTGTGTTTTATACAAGAACTCAATACGCCGTATCGAGTTCCTGATGCTAAAACTTATTTACAAAAATGTCCACAGTGCCAGAGGCTTACCTGGAGCCCTGGCGCTCGATTTTCTTTGAAGACATGGTTGATATTCGTCGATTATTAGGCGGAGATCTCGCAATGGTACTTCCTGCTCTGTGTGCTCTGTTTGCTCTGTTTGCTTTGTGTGCTCTGTGTGCTCTGTGTGCTCTGTGTACTCTTGTGTGCTCTTGTGTGCTCTTGTGTGCTCTTGTGTTTCGTGTGAGTGAAATATGACGAGGTCTTCCTATTTATAGGGATTGACCACAGTGGTTAAAGTAACCAGAGTCAGCTTAACCAGGGTTGGCAAGCATGAGGTTAGTTGGTTAGTAACCACAGTCACATTAACTTGAGTAAATTATGATTGCATTCATGATTACAAAGTCAAACTAACATATTGATGAATATTTTATAGTCAAAATAACTTACAATGACTTTGAAGGTCATGAAGGAAACAATGATAGAGGTTCATGAATGAACCAATGATTGATTACTAAAATCAACATTTTTATGACTCTTAATTGCTTTGTATTAAAGATGTGGGCATGAATGAACCAATGATTGAAAAGTCTTATATTTAAAATGGTGCCATTAATGAACCAATGACTGAGAAGTTCTATATTAAATATGACTGAGAATATTGTTTGTCATCAGACTCTTCATTTTCTACCGAAGAATATTGTTTGTCAACAGATTGACCATATTCTATTGAAGAATATTGTCTGTTGACAGACTTACCATATTCTATCGAAGAGTATTGTCTGAGCTCATCTTCACCTACAACGAATGTGAATAATGACACATGTGAAGAGTTCTCTATTGAAGAATACGATATTAATAAAGATACGGACAATGAAGGTAGTGCCAATGAAACATCGAATATCATGGGCGATGGTCACAACAAAGAATTGGATAGTAACAAGGTTACACCAACTTCTATGCAGGAAGAGAAATTTGGAAGCCCTATGCATATTAGAAGAATCCCACGAAGAATTCATCTGTCTAGATTTAACTTGGTGACATCAGATAAACAGATTGGATTTGATGTCAAAAAAATATGTTGTGCTCGTGGTTGTATGTCTGTGATTAGAAAATCAAAGTTGTGAGAATTAAGGCGATACTATTTTTCGATGACTGGTGATGAGCAAGACACTTACCTTGGGTCACATATGCAACTAGTGTCTGACAAATGTACGGGGATCAAAGTATCATTCGAGTATTATATCTTCCATGCGCAACATATATGTAGAGTTGCATTCAAAATTGCGTTATGTGTTAGTAACATGCGGCTACATAGAGTACAACAACGTCTACTTAGCGGGGATCAGATGCTCAATTGTAAAGAGGTTCCAAGTATGAAAGGTGCAATTGGAAAACATGCTATTGGTTGGATGAAAACTTAGTTTCAGTTAAATTGTGAAGTAATGCCCACTACAGGTAGGATGCACCTTTCTGATAATTACACATGTCGGGAAGTTTATAATGTCTATCGATCTAATATGGTGGGCTCACGTAATAAGTCTATCACATATAGCCAATTCACAAGATTATGGAGAGCTCAGTTTTCAAATGTTATCATTCCATGTAAAGTACGCATGGGGTATTGCTGCATTTGTGCAAATCTTAAAAGTTTGGCTAAAGGTGCAAAGACATCAATGGAAAAATATATGAGTAAGAAGTTACTACAAGAGCATCGTGAGGCACAACCGTTAGAACGAAAGAAGGCGATGCATCATAGAGAGAAGTGTTTGAAGAGGCCCGAACAATACATGTGCTTAATGATAGATGGCATGGACCAGAAGAAGACGTGCTTGCCGCATATGCGGAGGCTCCCCAAAGACGTCAATGATGAGCGCCTTGTTCAAATGCACTTGGTGGGATGCTTAGCTTATAATAGGTCTATTGGACCTCACGTCTTCATTACATACCCCAATGTTCACAATGACCCTAACCTAACAGTTATAGTGATTCACCGAGTTTTGATGTCTTGGGGCCAACCTTTCCCCCCTGTTCTTTACATTCAATTGGACAATACTGCTAGAGAGAACAAAAATTCAACTGTGTTTGGCTATCTAAGTATGTTGGTCAACTAAGGATTTTTTAGGAAAGTGAAAGTCAATTTTCTTTTGGTTGGCCACACACATGATCATATAGATCAGATGTTTAGCACATTCTCTAGACAGTTGTCTCGGCATGATGCTTTCACATTACCTAAACTATTTGATATCATTTGTGATGCATATACACCACGCCCAAAAGTGTTACACTTGAAGGAGGTATATGACTTTAATAAGTCTATCACATATAGCCAATTCACAAGATTATGGAGAGCTCAGTTTTCAAATGTTATCATTCCATGTAAAGTACGCATGGGGTATTGCTGCATTTGTGCAAATCTTAAAAGTTTGGCTAAAGGTGCAAAGACATCAATGGAAAAATATATGAGTAAGAAGTTACTACAAGAGCATCGTGAGGCACAACCGTTAGAACGAAAGAAGGCGATGCATCATAGAGAGAAGTGTTTGAAGAGGCCCGAACAATACATGTGCTTAATGATAGATGGCATGGACCAGAAGAAGACGTGCTTGCCGCATATGCGGAGGCTCCCCAAAGACGTCAATGATGAGCGCCTTGTTCAAATGCACTTGGTGGGATGCTTAGCTTATAATAGGTCTATTGGACCTCACGTCTTCATTACATACCCCAATGTTCACAATGACCCTAACCTAACAGTTATAGTGATTCACCGAGTTTTGATGTCTTGGGGCCAACCTTTCCCCCCTGTTCTTTACATTCAATTGGACAATACTGCTAGAGAGAACAAAAATTCAACTGTGTTTGGCTATCTAAGTATGTTGGTCAACTAAGGATTTTTTAGGAAAGTGAAAGTCAATTTTCTTTTGGTTGGCCACACACATGATCATATAGATCAGATGTTTAGCACATTCTCTAGACAGTTGTCTCGGCATGATGCTTTCACATTACCTAAACTATTTGATATCATTTGTGATGCATATACACCACGCCCAAAAGTGTTACACTTGAAGGAGGTATATGACTTTAAGAGATATATATTAGATGGGGGTGTTGGGAATGTTAAAGTGCTTGCCCAGTTAAAAAATATAAGCTTCAATCACATTTTTATGATAAAGAAAAATGAAATAAGTGGTTAGACTACATTTTTGTATGCTAAACAATATTCATCTTCTACAACATGGGAACCTGAAGGTGGTTGCCAATTATTACTTTGTATGCCGAGTACAATTGTCCATGGAGCTAAGCAAATGCCAATTGAGAAGAAAGGACAGTTGCACAGTGACTTGGTATCAGAACAAAAACGGTTATGGCTCCAAGCCTTAGAAGAAAAAAGAAAGCATATTGAGGCCACCAAGAAATATGCCGCACAACAAGACACATCATGGTGGGATGTATTTTATAGTGATCAGAAAGAAATTATAGACAATTGTGTATTTGGTGATAATTGGAATTTGGAAACGCCATTCACATGGTCGTCGCAACACGATCGTGTAAATAGAAAGCAACCAACAAATGCGATAAATGACAGGTTGGTCCATCCACAACAAAGAGACATTTATGTGGGACCAAGGATGACCAAAGCAACCAAAGCTAGATGGCAAGGCAATTTGCAAGAGCTCACGGCGGGGATGTTGATTGCAACGCTGGCTGATGAGAATTCACATGGCCACCAATTTTGGGTTGGTAAAATTCTAGAAGTGCTAATGCATGAAATAGAAAACACTATCAAGTCTATAAACATTCATTGGTACAACACTAGAAGTGCAAATGCTTTTACAGGTAAGTATACATTGGAGATGATTGAATGCCCAACAAGAAGGGCAGGTAGGAAGAGGAAGCGAAACATTCATAACACCTCTACCCTTGATATCTCTGATGTGGATATCATCGTGTACCAATCCACACTTATAAAATCCAGACGATTAAGGAAGTCAACAATAGATATAATAAAAGAAAAATTACTAGGTCTACAAGGTGGCTCGAGTCAAAGGCAAACGAGATCTGCTACATATAATCTAGAGTCAAACCATTTGGTTTATGACGAAGATAATGCACTGATTGGTACATTCGAGGATGACGAGGAGGAATCGTCATTGTATATTAGTTATAGTAGTGATTCTCCGTAAAGGAATGATCATGAATGTATTTTTGGCTATTAAGTGTAAATACATTCCGCTTGTAACAAATCGAGTAATATAAAAGCATGTGTTTTGATTTCTTATGATTTCTAAAAAATCGTTTCATATAAAATAACATTGGTTGTAAAGTTTGTGATATAAATTGAGAATGTAACTTTTTGAAATTCCTCTTTTATTAGTTACTTCTAAATCACGGAAATAGTGAATTTTTAACCTTTTTCATAGTATGTTTGAACATGTATGATACAGGTATCAATGTGTTTTGTAAAATCATTGAAAAAACCCTAAAATCAACCAAAATTTTCCTTATCCTTCCATTTATACACGATCCTTCCACTTGTGAACGCGAACGTGTTTGGATATGTGTGTCATAAGAGTGACGCCACATCAAGTGGGTCAAACCCTACGTTCTCAACACCATTGTGGCTAAGATTGTTTCATTACGTAACGAAATCAAAGTCACCAACAGGGATGTCAACAATAAAAATTTGTTGAAAAAGGGATGGTGACAACGCCATTCTCACAAAAATGTGAGGACGGCCACCAAGATCCTTTCCTCGAAAAGGAAAACATTCCATATTGAAATCACGTAATAACTTATATACTGTAGAAAGTAACGTGCGGAAGCAAGTATGAAGACCGAATAGAAGGAAGGAAACTCAGGTTCAATGGAGAGCTTGAGCTTACGTAGTATACTCGGGAGAGACAGAGAGAGAAACTCAAAAAACTATATTCAACAATAATACTCAATCTGTACATAAGACGTGCTCAGTGAGCACTTTTATACAAGTCCTAGAAGGACTGACCGAAGTACTGACAGTACTTCAATCCTAATCAAGAGCTCCTACACTAACTCCCAAATATATTCCTCACGGAATATCTTCCCTAACGGCCTCCCGGTTTATGCACTCGGCCTAACCGATCAGTCCCAACCGATCCGGTCCTTGGCTTCTTCAGCCGATCCGGCCGATGTTGAGCTTGTCTCTCAACACTCCTCCTCAAGCTCAACTTGAGGCTCTTCGGGATCTTCAAAACACCGGTTCCTCCTGGCTTCTTGCCTCGCTCGCGCTCCTCGACCTGTTTGACTCCGCGCGCTTTGACCCTTCTGGTCGGCTTGTCTACTCATGTGGCCCTCATCAGCTCTTCTGTTGTTGCGGTGTTGACGCTTCTTCTGCTGCCTTTTCTTCCGCTTGGGCCTCAGTTGCTTCATCGTGTCTGAATCAAACATCCGAACCGACTCGGCTACCTCCGATCGGTCTTCGCTCTTGTCCGAGTTGGCTGTCTCTAACTCGTCTTCGGTCTTCTCGCCCTCGATGGCGTCATCCTCCTCATGCGTGGTTGGCTTCAGCTCTCTCCTTCGGTTGCTCCCCTTCTGTCCGCTTCCGAACTTTTCGGTGGGTCCGCCCTCGGCTTCTTCAGCCGATCCGAAGTCGAAGTCGACAACCGACTCGGTGTCGCGGTCTCCGCTCCTTTCCTGCTGCTTTGCTTGGTCGTTCGGGACTGTTCTCCCCCTCAAGTTTGGCACGTCGAGGTGACGCAATCCGAGCGCACCTGAGAATTGCCGCAACTTGTCCAGACCAAGAGGCTTGGTGACGATGTTGGCAGTCTGCCGATCCGTCGGAACGTACTGAAGTTCGACTTCATGGGAAAGGACACGCTCACGGACGAAATGGTAGTGCACCTCAATGTGCTTGGTCCGTGCGTGGAAGATGGGGTTCTTCGCGAGTTGGATGTTGCTGAGGTTGTCGCAGTAGATCGTCGTTGGATCGGACACCTCCTCTCGCAGGTCCTTAAGTAGCCGCTTCAACCATATGGCTTCGCATGTCGCGACAGCCGCTCCTCGGAACTCAGCTTCGGTGCTCGACAATGCAACTGTCGGCTGCTTCTTACTGCTCCACGCGATCGCGGCACTCCCGAGGGAGAACGCGTATCCAGACGTGGATCGGCGATCGGCGGCGTTGCCAGCCCAATCAGCATCGGTGTAGCCGACTAACCGCGTGGTTGCACCGGTGCGATATAGCAGTCCCCGGTCCTTAGTGCCGTTGACATACCGAAGTATGCGTTGCGCACACTGAAGGTGCTCCTCGGTAGGTCGCGCCATGAACTGACTGATCACCCCGACCGGATAACTGAGGTCGGGTCGGGTGATGGTCAAGTATATAAGGCTTCCGACAATTTGTCGGAACCTCGTCGGGTTGCATACCTTTCCCGTATCGGGACGAAGCTTGACGGTTCTGTCCAGAGGAGTCGAGATGGACTTACAGTCGGCCATCCCGAATTTAAAGAGCATACTCAGCACGTAATGACGTTCGCTGATCAATATGCCTTCGGGGGTACGGATCACTTCGATCCCAAGTAATGAAGGTCTCCCAGATTCTTCATGTCGAACGATGCCGCAAGCTGGAGCTTCACGCAGTCGATTTCACCTAGGTCGGCGCCGGTGATGACCAAGTCATCGACATATAGTAGAATACTAAACGGGCCGAGTCGACCTTTCCGGATGAACAGGGAAGAGTCCGACTTTGACGTGACGAAACCCATCCGACGCAGTTGTTGCGTGATCTTCGCATTCCAGGCACGCGGGGCTTGCTTCAGTCCGTAAAGGGACTTATTCAGTCGGCATACTGCCGAGGAGTTCATTCCGGAGTGAAATCCGGGGGGTTGTACCATGTACACTTGTTCCTCAAGGTCACCTTGCAGGAACGCATTCTTTACATCCATTTGATATAGGTGCCACCCCTTGGCCGCGGCTACTGCGAGCAAAACACGAACGGTCGTCATTTTCGCGACCGACGCAAACGTCTCATCGTAGTCGATGTCGTGTTTCTGCGCATAGCCCTTTGCCACTAGCCGAGCCTTGTACCGGTTGACCGAGCCATCAATGTTGTACTTGACCTTGTACACCCCCGTACACCCGATCGGTTTTACCCTTGTTGGTGCGTCAACCAGGTCCCAGGTCTCGTTCTCCGCCAATGCGTGCATCTCTTCCTCCATCGCGGCACGCCAATTCGCATCTTTAGCCGCTTCTGCGTAGCTCTCCGGCTCACGCACTTCCGCTACACGGGTCATGTATGCATAATGATGTGCCATGTACTCGTTGTATCCGAACCGCACAACTGGGTTCTTCTGGCGGGTAGATCGGCATAATCTCACATTAGCCGATGTCGAGGCCTTCTCGGTCGACGCGGTCTTCATCTTTAAAGACTTGTCACTGGTTCCCTCGGAGTCGGACTCGCTCCTATCCGTGCCGGAATCCGACACCTTCTTCTTCCCTTTCTCTTTGCGCGTAAGCCGTCTCCTCGGCTTCCTACGCGGGGAATGCACGACCAAGTCTCCACTACTCGCCGACTCTTCATCGAACCGGTCGTACCGACTTAGTCGTCCAATCGGTCTACTTAACCGGAGTGAAATCGGACTCTCTTCGCGGGTCTCGATTTCGGGCTCATTCGGAGGCATCTCGGCCTCGCTGACCTCATCGTCAGAACTCGGATTGGAGTCGAGGTTCGTAGTCGGGGGCAGGTACCAGGATGCGGACTCGTCAAACACCACGTCGCAGCTGACACGCGCTTGTTTGGTGCAAGGGATATAGCACTTATAACCCTTCTGCTCGTCCGAGTAACCGACCAAGATGCATTTCTCGGCCTTTGCGTCCAGCTTCCTCCTTTTCTCCTTCGGTATATGCACATACGCAATGCTACCGAACACCCTCAAGTGTCGCAAGTTCGGCTTCGTTCCGAAATACACCTCGTGCGCCGACACTTTGTCTACGATCCGGTTTTGGATGTATACCGCGGTCCTTACCGCCTCGGCCCAGTAGAACTTAGGCAAGCTCTTTTCCTCCAGCATTGCCCGTGCTGATTCCACAACTGACCGATTCTTCCTCTTGGCCACGCCGTTCTGCTCTGGCGTGTATCTACAACCGAATTCGCGCCGAATTCCCATTTGTTGTAGATAACCGTTGAATTGACCGGAAAAGTACTCTTTTCCGCCATCCGACCGCAGGCACTTGATCTTCCATCCTGTTTCGGCTTCCACGAACCCTTTGAGGTCCCGGAAACAGTCGAAGACTTCGCTCTTCCTCTCAATGAGGTAGATCCACGTGTGCCGCGTGTGGTCGTCGATGAAGGAGAAGAAATATCGGCTCTCGCCAAGACTAATGTTTTGTGTTGGCCCCCACACATCAGAGTGTATAAGGTCGAGTTTGTTCCGGCTCCGGTTTCGCTCGTTGGGGAAGGGAAGTCGGTGTTGCTTCCCGAGCTGGCAGGCTTCACAAATTTGTGCCTTTCGGCCACTAAATTTGGGCAATCCGAACACTACCTGTTTCGATTGCAGATCTTGAAGCCGTTGGTGGTTGACGTGGCTTATCTGCTTGTGCCACAAGTCGATGTCCGACTCGGTCTTTTGTCCCTTCGCAAACATTGCGGTGCCGCCGTCAGTGGAGTCGAGGATGAACATCCTCCCGTCTCTACGCCCTTGCGCAATCACACGGCCTTCTTCCTCAATGAAGCACCCGAGGTGTGTAAACCGAACCTCCATCCCTTGGTCGACGATTTGTCCGACCGAGACCAAGTTTTTTGTGATTGTCGGAACGTGCAGCACGTTCATGAGTTTCCCTTTCTGCCCGACATGGCTAAGGGGAACTTCTTCGACATTCGCGATCGGATGCGGAGTGTCGTCCCCTGTTGCAACTACTCCAGGTTGTATCGGTTTTTCAAGGTACGAGAACCACTCCTTATGGCTCATCATGTGGTTTGACGCGCCGGAGTCTACGTACCACACCTCGTCCGAAATCGGGGTGGTCTGCTTCATTGAGTTTGCTTCGTGTCTCGTCACGAAGGCAGTCCCTTCTCCGGCTCTCCCGGAGTCTTCGGCGTAGTGCAATCGCTGCCGATTTCCCTTGTCGGTATGTTTGGAGCCGTTCCCGGAACCAGTTCTCTCCGAATCGGTGCGCTTCTTCCAACACTCACTTTCCTTGTGGCCTTTCTTGCCACAGTACCAGCACTCCGCGATGGACTTCCCTTGCCGGTTCTCATCGCTTCAACTCCCCCTGTTTCCAGAGGGTCCGGAGTTGTTGTTGGCATCACTTCGGTGCCTTCTTTCTTGATCTCGTCAGCTGCCTCCATTGCGTGCCGACTCGCCTCGTCCTCCACGTCCACGGGGCCTATCTCCCTTTGTGTACAACATTCTGTTGTCGGTGTGCGTGCTTGTAGACGCACCCGCGTGGTTCTCCTCTACCAGGAGCATCGACTGTAAGTCGAAAAAGGACGGCGTATTCTCCCGGGTACACACAGCCATTCGGAATGCTCCGAACGTCAACGCCAAACCTCCGAGACAGATCTGGACCATCTCGCTCTCCTCGATGTTCACCTCTATGGAGGCGAAGGAGTCGCAGATATCCTTGATCTTCGAGGTATAGTCTGCCACCGACAAGTCGTGTTGTCGTAGGTTGCTCAACTCCTGTCGGAGCTGAAGCTTCCTGGCTGTGGTGCTCGCAGCGAAGATCTTCTTCAGATTTTCCCACGCACCCTTCGGCGTCTTTACATCCTGAACATAGCTCAATAGTTGTTCGCCCACACACGACACGAAGCAGTATAATACCCTGCTCGCCGATTGCTCCCACGACGGAAAGTCTCTGTGTGTCGATTCGGGTGCCGCATCATTAGCTCCTTCGACATGATGGAAATAATCGAAATTTTCCAAACTTCACCTCTCGGCCACAACCAAGGAAAACACACGAATCGTTGTTGCAGAAAATGGGAAATGCAGTGGACACACGATTTAACGTGGAAAACCCTGTACGGGAAAAACCACGGGAGTATAAGACTCCGAAGCAAAACTATGCACAGAGAAGTATACAATGGCGAGCTGCAAGGCGACAACCTTGAGCTCGCTGTCCTCGCCGCAGGCGGCGGAAATACACAGAGGCGTCGACCTCTTCCTCTCTCACGCTCTATCTCTCTCATGGCTGCTCTCTCTTCACTCCTCTTGAGTGGAAAAACAGAAAAATGAGTAGCAACATTAAAACTGTTTGCCCTAAGTCATATTTATACACATATGACTTTCGGGCTATTTACAACTATAGCCTCAAGGGCTCTTGGCAAACATATTCACGAATATATCCCCGCATCCGGATCTCTCTCCGGGTACATTCGTCATCCGGCTCCGTAACCGGGATCTTCATCATCCGGTTCCGAAACCGAAACCGGGCTTGTCGTCATTCATCTCTGACATCCGACCATCCCATCCGAAAGGGACCGTAATCCCAACAAACTCCCCCTTCACTTCGGCATGGGATGTCTCTCCAATCCGATCCTCTTCCGGCATGCTTCCAGCTTGTCGGGTGTGAGCACCTTGGTCAGCATATCCGACCCGTTCTCGTCCGTGTGGATCTTCGTCAGCACGAACTCCTTGTCTTCCTTCCTTTCCCGGATCGAGTGGTATCTACGCTGGATGTGTTTCGTTCGGGAATGGTAGGCCGCGTTCTTTGCAAGGTGGATGGCACTCTGACTATCGCAGTAGAGTCGGTACTCCTCCTGCCGGATCCCGAGCTCTCTAATGAAGTCCTTCATCCATATTATTTCCTTGCCGGCTTCAACAGCTGCCATGTACTCCGCCTCCGTGGTTGACAACGCAACCGTCTTCTGCAGCCTCGACTGCCACGAAACGGCTCCCCCTGCATAGGTCATCACATACCCGGATGTGGGCCGACAGGTATCTGCATCAGCCGACATATCCGAATCGGTAAAACCGTCAAGTTCGGGCTTACCGGAGCCGAATCGGAGGTACACGTTTGCCGTGCCCTTCAGGTATCGGAGTATCCACTTGGCCGCGTTCCAATGCTCTTTGCCGGGATTGCTCATGTACCGGCTCACCACTCCGACTGCATATCCGATGTCCGGTCGGGTACACACCATTGCGTACATCAAGCTTCCGACGGCAGAGGCATATGGCACTTTCATCATGTCCTCCTTCTCAGCCTTTGTCTTGGGGCTTTGCTTGCTGGACAGCTTGCAGTTTGTCGGGAGGGTTGACCCGACCGGTCTTGCTTCCGACATGTTGAACCGTTTAAGCACCTTTGTCACGTACTTCTCCTGTGACAGTCACAACTGCTTCTTGCTCCGGTCCCGGATGATGTGCATCCCTACTATTTGTCTCGCCGGACCCAAGTCCTTCATTGAGAAGGTTCGGTGAAGAGCCTTCTTCAGCATCCGTATCTTGACCTGGTCTCGTCCGACGATCAACATGTCGTCCACGTACAGGAGGAGTATTAGAAAGTCTCCTCCTTCGAACTTCTTCACAAACACGCAGTGGTCGGACTGCGTTTTGAGGTACCCTTCGTCGGTCATGAAAGAGTCGAACTTCCGGTACCATTGCCGGGGAGCCTGCTTCAGTCCGTAAAGGCTCTTCTTCAACCGGCATACCAGGTGCTCCTTCCCTTTCTTCTCGAATCCTTCCGGTTGCTGCATGTAGATCTCTTCTTCGAGGTCACCGTGAAGGAATGTCGTCTTCACGTCCATCTGTTCTACCTCGAGGTCCATGCTTGCCGCTATGCTCAGCACCGTCCGGATGGAGGTCATCTTCACTACCGGGGCAAATATCTCGTCGAAGTCGACGCCCTTCTTTTGCTGAAACCCCTTCACCACGATCCTGGCTTTGTATCTCGGGGGGTTTCCGGCATCTCCCGGTTTCAGCTTGAACACCCACTTGTTTCGAAGTGCCCGCTTTCCTTTCGGCAACTCCACAAGTTCATATGTGTGGTTCTCATGCAGGGAATCCATCTCATCCTGCATGGCACTCAACCACCTGCGGCTCTGGGTGTCATGCTTTGCTTCTTCAAAGCTCTCCGGCTCCCCTTCGTCGGTTAGCAGCACGTGCTCTGGTTCCGGAAATCTCCGGGGGGCCCTTCTCTCTCTTAGAGGATATCTCCGTTCCGGAGCTTCGGTGACCGGCTCCTCCGTTTCCTCTTCATCCGAACCCATTTCGGGATCGGGGCCGGTTCCGGTATCAGTTTCATCTTCCTCGACCGGTTCTGTTTCTTCACCGTCTTCGGCCGGATCCTCGAGTGCTAACCGGTCCCTTGCCGGTCGGGACTGCTCCTCGTAGAGTTGATCCTCACCGGTCGACTTGGAGCTCTTCATCTTCTTCTCCGACTCCCAGTCGGCGAGTGTCTTGTTCTCCATGAAGATGATATCACGACTCCGGAATATCTTCTTGTCGACCGGGTCCCATACTCGGTAGCCGAACTCGTCATCGCCGTAACCGAGGAATATGCATGGCCGGGTCTTTGGATCTAGCTTTCCTCTCCGGTCCTTAGCCACATGCACATATGCGAGACACCCGAACACCTTCATATGCCGGTAGGATACTTCCCTACCGGTCCACACTCTCTGCGGCGTGTCTCCGTCCAAAGGTACTGAGGGTGATCTGTTTATCACGTATGTCGCCGTCGACATCGCCTCAGCCCAAAACCCCTTGGGTAATTCCGCATGCGCCAGCATACTCCGGACCCTGTCCATTATGGTCCGGTTCATCCTCTCGGCCAACCCGTTTAGTTCCGGCGTCTTCGGCACAGTAAACTCGAGCCGGATTCCCTTCGAGCGACAGTACTCCGCGAACTGCCCCCGGTATTCCCCTCCGTTATCCGCTCGTATCGCTTTCAGCTTCTTGCCGGATTCCCTTTCCACTCTTGCGTGGAGTTCTTTGAAGACGGACAACACTTGGTCCTTTGTCTTCAACGGTGCCGTCCATAGCTTCCGGCTGTGATCATCAATGAATGTCACGAAGTACTGGGCTCCGCCATGTGACTTCGTTTCTACCTGACACACATCAGTATGCACCAACTCCAATGGTGCGCTACGTCTCGTCGGTGGCCTTGAGTGGAAGGAGGTTCGGTTCTGCTTACCGGCCAGGCAATCGGTGCACTTCTCCAGGTGCACATGCTTCACTGGAATAAGGTTGTCTTCTGCAAGCCTCTTCATCCCCTTCTCACTCATGTGGCACAGTCTCTTGTGCCACAGCTCACCGGCAGTGTCGGCTGCCACGTTCAACTCTTCCGGACACAACCAGGCATTCATAAGGTACAATGTGTTGACTTTCCGGGCCCGAGCCACTATCAGGCTTCCCTTGCTGAACTTCATTACGCCGTTCCGGATGCTACCTGTGTAGCCTTCATCGTCTAGCCTCCCGGTCGAAATCAGGTTCAATCGAACCTCCGGAACGTGTCGGACATCCTTCAGCAGCATTTTGCATCCGGTCGGGGTTGTCAACCACACGTCTCCTATGCCGGCAATCCGGCACGTACCTTCATTTCCCATCCGAACACAGCCATGCTCACCGACTGTGTAGGATGAGAAGTATCTTCTTTCCGGGGTCAGGTGGAACGACGCTCCGGAATCGACCACCCAGGTAGTCTCATCGCCGGCAATGTTTAGTTCACCTTCTTCGGTGATGAGCATGACCTCCTCTTCACTTGCCGCGAGTGCCGTCGTTCCTTTCCGGTCCTGCCCTCGCCGATCCGAACCATTCCGGTCCGTGGCTCCCCGGTAAGCACCGTTCCGTTCCGAAGACTTCTTCGAATCGGTGTCGTCGGCTCTGTTGTCTTTTCGGTAATGCCGACAATTCTTTCGGAAGTGCCCCGGCTTCCCACAGTGGAAGCATGTGGGCCTTCCTCTTGACTGCGACCGTGTCCCCGACTTCTCCCGTCTTTGCGGACTCCGGTTCCATTGTCTTCCCCGATCCGATTCGGTAAGCAGCGCCTTCGAGTCGGAGGCCGGTTCTTTATCTCTCCGACGCGCTTCTTCGTTCAAAATACTTGTCTTTACCGTTTGTAGGGACAAGTTATCTTCGGTGCAGGAGGTGCTGAGAGTCACCACCAAGTTCTCCCAGCTTTCCGGCAATGTACACATCAGAATGATGGCTTGCATTGCATCCTCCAGCGGGAACTTGATCGCCGCAAGCTGGTTCACGAATCCCATGAACGTGCTTACGTGTTCCACCATACTCTCGCCGTCCCGGTACTTGAGGTTCACTATCTTCCTCATCAGGGAGGTCCGGTTCAACGCATTCTTCCTCTCATAGAGGCCCGACAGCTTCCGCCACATCTCATATGCGTTGGTGTCGTTCGCCACATGTTGTAGAACGCTCACGTCTACGTATTGCCGAATGGTTGCAACGGCTTTCCGGTTCAGAAGCCTCCATTCCGACTCAAGTACCCCCTTCGGTATTTCCGACCTGTCAATCGGTTCGTACAGGTCCCGAACAATCAGAAGATCCTCCATCTTGATCTTCCAGTCGGCGTAATTCTGCGCATTCAGCACCATCATCCCCGGCTGCCCGCTGCCGCCGCCTTCCATTTTCTGCAGCAACTCGCTCTGATACCAAATTGATGGAAATAATCGAAATTTTCCAAACTTCACCTCTCGGCCACAACCAAGGAAAACACACGAATCGTTGTTGCAGAAAATGGGAAATGCAGTGGACACACGATTTAACGTGGAAAACCCTGTATGGGAAAAACCACGGGAGTACAAGACTCCGAAGCAAAACTATGCACAGAGAAGTATACAATGGCGAGCTACAAGGCGACGACCTTGAGCTCGCTGTCCTCGCCACAGGCGGCGGAAATACACAGAGGCGTCGACCTCTTCCTCTCTCACGCTCTATCTCTCTCACGGTTGCTCTCTCTTCACTCCTCTTGAGTGGAAAAACAGAAAAATGAGTAGCAACATTAAAACTGTTTGCCCTAAGTCATATTTATACACATATGACTTTCGGGCTATTTACAACTATAGCCTCAAGGGCTCTTGGCAAACATATTCACGAATATATCCCCGCATCCGGATCTCTCTCCGGGTACATTCGTCATCCGGCTCCGTAACCGGGATCTTCATCATCCGGTTCCGAAACCGAAACCGGGCTTGTCGTCATTCATCTCCGACATCCGACCATCCCATCCGAAAGGGACCGTAATCCCAACACGACATAACTCCAGTAGCCGTGCCCGAGCAGGTATTGGTGCATCTTGTAGAACCAAGACGCGTAGTTGGTTCTGTCGAGCTTCTCTGTTGGAAGCGAGCTCGCCATGCCTCTATCCATCGTTCTTCTTGTTCTTCTTCATCAAGCTGTGTCGGCTGCAGAGAGGTTCTCAACCCTCGCGCTTTGATACCATGGAGAAAGTAACGTGCGGAAACAAGTATGAAGACCAAACAGAAGGAAGGAAACTCAGGTTCAATGGAGAGCTTGAGCTTACGCAATATACTCGGGAGAGACAGAGAGAGAAACTCAAAAAACTATATTCAACAATAATACTCAATCTATACATAAGACGTGCTCAGTGAGCACTTTTATACAAGTCCTAGAAGGACTGACCGAAGTACTGACAGTACTTCAATGCTCATCAAGAGCTCCTACACTAACTCCCAAATATATTCCTCACGGAATATCTTTCCTAACGGCCTCCCAGTTTATGCACTCGGCCTAACCGATCGGTCCCAACCGATCCGGTCCTCGGCTTCTTCAGCCGATCCGGCCGATGTTGAGCTTGTCTCTCAACAAACTTTTTTTGATTGCAGATCTTGAAGCCTCCAGTAGTTGAGGTGGCCGATCCGCTTATGCTAGAGATCGATGTCCGATTCAATCTTCTGTCCTTTGGCAAACATGGCGGTGCCGACGTCATTTGTGTTGAGGATGAACATCCTCCCTTCCCTACGCCCTTGCGCGATTATCCGGCCTTCTTCCTCAATGAAGCACCCGAGGTGCGTAAACCGCAACTGCATACCCTAGTTGATGATTTGTCCGACCGATACCAGGTTCTTTGTGAGAGTAGGAATGTGTAATACGTTCATCAGTTTTCATTTTGTCCAACATGGCTTAAAGGGACTTCTCTGACATGCACAATCGGGTGAGGGGTGTCGTCTCCGGTTTCGACGATACCCGGTTGTTCCGGTTTCTCGAAAAACGAGAACCACTCTTTGTGGATCGTCATGTGGTTTGACGCTCCGAAATCAACATATCATACTTCCTCCGATCTGGAAGTGTTCTTCTTCATGGAGTTTGCCTTGTGCTTCATCACGAAGACTAGCCCTTTTCCGGTCTTCCCAGTTCCGGATCCTTCCGATCCATCTGCGTAGTGCGAGCCGGATCCGGATTTATCCGAATCAGCGCGCTTCATCCAACAATGGCTTTCTCTATGGCCTTTCTTACCAACATTCCGTGTCGGCCTTTCCTTTCTGGTTTCCAGCACTGGCTTGACTCCTCTTGCTTGTAGAGGTCCGGAACTGTTGCCGACACTATGTTTGTGCCTCGGTTCTTGTTGCCGATTAGGAACAAGGTCTGCGGTCAGTCCTTCTACCTAGACATCCAAGTGGTTGTGGAACAACAAATAGGTGTTTATGCGTGATGTGTAGGAGAATGTTCCCTGTAATCTATTAGCGTATAAGGGAGACGGCTACAACTGACTCCTTAGCAAGGGTTACACTTACGTTCTTACACGCTCAGGTATTCCAAACACACAATGGATTAGCCGTAGCTATACACAGACTTTCAGAGAAGATGGAATTCTATTATGATACATTTCCTTACATTCCAAAATTACACGCGCCCTCTATCAGAGGTTTTCTGCCCTTTATATACACAGGGTCTATCTAGCCATTCACGCTTCTTGCGTGAACCATTACATGCGTTATGATCTTATATTATTTCTTATTCCTACGCTCTTGTCCGTCGGTTACTATTCCGGCGGACAACACCTGGCACGCCTGTGGGACAGTGCCCTGGCACGTCGGACCCATCCCGTTAATCCTCTTCCAAAATGGCCCGGATGTTTGGCTCTACTGCGGCGTCCACATCCAGACGCGACGTAGGGCTCATAGGTGCATCGTGGTGTGGCTCTCCTATTTGGTCGGACTGGTTTCTCCCGGTGTCGCAGTCGTCGTGTGTGGGCAGTCCGGGTACAGTGGTCTCCTCTTGAACTAGTGGGTTGGGCTCCGTCGTCGTCATGCTTGCAATCGTCCGCGGCTCTGTCTCAATCGTTACTTCCTCCGTGGTGTCGGCTGTCTTTGTACGTTCCGGGGAGTGGGGCGGCGATTCTGCCTGGCCCGCACCGTTCTCCGTGTGGTCCGATGATAGCGTGGGTTCATGCGGATGAACCTCCTCTTGGGCCGTGGTTTCGTTGTCTGGTGTTGTGGGGGACTCCACTCATCGGTCATTGTTGTTCACCGTCGTTGTAATTCTGGTGATCGGGCCTGAGGTTCCTCTTCTTCTGCCGTGCCCGGAATTGGTGTTGCGTTGGATTACTCGTTTGTTCGCGTGTTGCCGGCTTGTGTGATCTGGTGAAATAGCCCCTCCTGGCTTTCACCAAAATCATCTAAGAGTTGTGCGAGTTCTTCAGAGTGTTGGTCCGCTAGCGCATGATAGTCTTCTGCTAGGTCCTCTTGTACGGCCGCAATGTTGTCCTCATTTAGTTTATAGAACCCTTGGCCATCTTTTCGCCGGTTCTCCCAGTCTGCACGATACGCGTGCAATTCCGCTACTTGGGTTGCCCATGCCATCCATCCTTTGTCCAACGCCGTTTCCAATTGCGTTGTGAACCTCTCCCGATTTGTTTGGAGAAGGATACACACGTTATCTGTGATGGCCTGGTGTGTCCTCCATCAACTTCTGGAGGTTTGCAATTTCTTGTTGTTTAACCGCCGCTGCTTCTTCGTACGTGGCCTTCAGGCCCGCCCACAGCTGGGCTTCCTTTGCATGTTGTTCTTCTAATTTCCCCATTTCATTGTTTAGGCGGATTTCTAGCTGATGCCTTCTTTCTTGTTCTACCATCAGCTGCTCGTCGAACCATACCTTCTTTTTCTCTAATAAGGCCCAGAGTCCCGCGATTGCCGCCTCTGATTTCTTTGCGTCCTCCCGTAATTGAGTGTTTTCGTCTTTTGTCCGGATGTGCTGAGCTACCTCCATAGCGAGTTTCTCTTCAAGGGTTTTTACTGCCTTCCGGTCGTTAGCCCATATCTCCTTTTCTCTGTCTGAGGATTGGCGTAGTTCAGCTCGAAGGCGGTCAATTTCTGATTCCGCTAGTTGCACGACCCTTTTCGCTTTTGAGGCGATGGCGGTCTAAGCCTCAATTTCTTCCTTTAAAGCGTCGATGGCGTGGTTTCGTGGCAGAGTTGTGTGTTGCACCGTAGTTGCGTTAGCTTCCAACTCCGCGATGCGTTCGTTGACTTTTTCCAGTTCGGCTTGGGTCAGTTTCACCTTCTTCTAGACATTCTTATTTTTAATGGCCATCTCCTTG
Source organism: Azolla caroliniana (assembly GCF_043228905.1). Classification (NCBI taxonomy): domain Eukaryota; kingdom Viridiplantae; phylum Streptophyta; class Polypodiopsida; order Salviniales; family Salviniaceae; genus Azolla; species Azolla caroliniana. The sequence continues at coordinate 11,506,878 of NW_028230442.1, read as the reverse complement.
GTGCCCGTGCTGACCTTTGCCAATTCCCTATGGACTTCGACTGGGGCCGTGTTTAATGGGGGTATCTCCATCCCCACTCGGCATACCCCGGCGTTCCTCTGTCTGCCGACCCTGGCTAACCGATCGTCATCGTTGCTCTCCGCCGTTTGTGTTAGGGCGCACTTGATCATCTGGCGTTCCGCGTGCTCTTCGGCCATTCATTGGGAGGCTTTGACCTATTGTGTTGCCAGGAATTCCATGAGCTCGAAAGAAGTTCCGAATTGTAAGAGGGCGCTAAACTCATGGGCCGTATCTAGGATATCTGGATATGCCAAAACCTCGCTTTCCGCCATCAATACAACTTTCCCTCGTTGGGACTGGGTCATAATGATAGGCCATGGCTCCCGGATGATTTTGAAGGTGGTATTGGGTTCCGTAGTTGCGGAGCCATCGCCTTCGGTCGGTGTCTCTGTCGTCGTGGGGACGTCTTTGACCAACCCCCGCCCATCTTTCCTATCCAATCTATGTTGTTTCGGTCTGAGGCTATCCTGCCGTGTTTCGGTGTCTGGTTCTGGGGCTGCTTCCACGGAACGTGCCAGCTATTCCTCCTGTGTTGTTCGTGTGTCCGACTGGTCGGTAGTTGTTGTCCTCAGGTCTGGTTGGGCAGGTTGGGGTTCCTCTTCCCACTCTGGGGCCGCTAACTCCGCTAACTTGCGTTTCGCAAATCGGGGCGGGGGCGTGGGTCAGCTAGGCTGCGGTGCCGGCAGGCCTTGGGGTGGGAATAGTACCGTAAGGTATTGTTGTATGATCGGCCTGAGCTTTTTGCTTGCTCGATGCGCATGCAGGCCTTCCCTTAACGTCGGCCCTGTGATGACCCCCCAATAGACCGCACGCCTTCGGCTTGGGCATCCCATATGCGTTGACATGTACGCAAGCGACTTCTAGCAAGAACTTGGCAACTTCACGGAAGAAGGGATCCAGAATCTGCTTCGTTCTATGGGCCTTGGCGGAGGAGGAATAGGGCCCGAAATATCGCTGCAGCGCCTCTGCAGGAGGGATTTCGAAATGCCTTTCACCTAGCGATGACAAGTCCAACTTCTTCCGGATGGAGGAGTTGGTGACCATGTCGATGTTAAGCTTCCTGGCGATGTCCATGGCATCCGGGTGTGGGGATGCTTCTACGACCCGGATGTACCCATCCAGGCGTTTCTCTAGGAGCCATCGGCGTAAGGCAGTAGAGATGAAGATCGGCATCGCCAGAGGAGGTTCATGGGAAGGAGACTGGTGGTTGCGGTGGGCTGAAGCTCTGTGATAGGATGGAGGAGAAGGTGAGGGGGAGGAGCGATGGGAGCGCTGATAGCTAGAAGATGGGTTTCTGTTTTGTGCAGAAAATCTTCTATTTCCTTCCTTTTGTGGCTTAGGGTTCATTGGGCGGTGAGCCATCGTGGTGTCGCGTGTTCTTGAACTAGGAGTTTGTGCATGCCTTTAGTCGTTTTAATAGTCGATATCTTCTCCTTCTTTTTGTTTCTTTTTTTTTTCTACAACCTATTTTTACATTATGGTACAAGTGGGGTCGTCCATTTACGTTGCAGGTTCTCCGGCTCTGTCTTGTTCGACGGTGAATGGGTTAGGTGGCATAGGGCCCAGGTAAGGTTTGAGCCGAAACCCATTCACCTTTTGCCGTATTACTTCCCTGGCCAGCGCACCTAGTTGGAACTTGCCTTGTTCCGCTCCAATTATCCAGTATGGGCCGGTCCAGCGGAATCGTAACTTCCCTGGCATATGGCCCATGCGAGTTTGGAAAACCAGCACCACTTGACCCACGGCGAACTCCTTTTCCCTTACGTTCCGATGTCGATCCACAAACGCTTTACGTCGTCGTTGTTCCTGCTCTCACACAGCCATGCTATGTACGCATTTTTCCCCGAGTTCGAGGAGTTGGTGGAGTTGTACCTCCTCCGACTTGGCTTTTGATAGTCGGTTTCGTACCTGAATTCGCAAACTGGGTACCTGAAATTCGACTAACATCACAGCCTCCAGCCCAAACGCTAGTCGAAACGGTGTTGACTGTATGCTTGTTCTGTAGCTGGTTCTGTACGCCCATAATGCACTCTGTAATTTAGTATCCCAGTCCGTTCTATTTTTATTGACAATTTTCTTCAAAATGCTCTGCAACATCTTGTTGATGGATTCTGCTAATCCATTCGCCTGCGGATAATATGGCGTACTCTTCTTATGGACTACGGCGTAATGATGTGTTAGTTCCCGAACAACCGTATTGAGAAAGTGACTCCCCTGGTCACTGATGAGTGATATCGGACAGCCGAACCGGCACCATATGTGCTCGTAAAGGAATCTGGCTGTGACGGCCACCGTATTTTCCCGTAGTGCCTTTGCTTCTACCCACTTGGTGCAATAATCCGTGGCTACCAATATGTATTTATTGCCTGTATGGGCTGCCGCCGGTGTGAAGGGGCCCACAAAATCCAATCCCCACTTTTGGAAGGCGTCTAGCGGTAATACGGGCTGGTGTGGCATCCTTTCGCCCTCCGCGGGTTGGCCCATCCGTTGACACAAATCACACTTTCTAGAATACTCGTATGCGTCCTTCTGCGTTGTTGGCCACCATAAGCCGGCCTGCCATACTTCCCGGGCTGTAACATCACCCGCGTAATGGCCGCTTGCCATGCCGCAGTGTGCCTCCCGTAAAACTGCTTCCTTCTCATCTTGACGTACCCCACGTCGCCAAATGTCGTCACTTCCTTTGTGATATAAAACGCCTTCGACGAGGCAGAAGTGACGGCTTCGGACGGCTAGTCGTTTCTTCTTGTCCGTGTGTAATTGTGGTGGAGGCAGTCCCATAGTCAAAAAGTACGTCATTTTCATAAGCCACTGGTCCGGAAAGGTCGATTCCGTTCTTTCTACTAGTGCTACTACCCGCAGGATATCAACGTCCGGAAAATCGTCGTCATCTTTTTGTACTGTTTCTCCACGACGAGGCTTACGAACCAAACCCAGAGTCCATATTGGAACTCAGCAGAGCACGGGCGGCATTCGAAAGGGAAATGGAGATTTCACGACGAGTCACCGCTTCCGCCCTGGAAGAAGTAAATGTTGATACGGAATCGGAGCTCCGTTTCCTCTCCATCGCAAAGGAATTAAGGCCGGACCAGCGAAACACAATGATCGCACTACTCACGGAATATAAGGATGTGTTTACTTAGGCTCACGAGGACATTAAGGGGTTAGATCCCAAGTTCTATCAGCATAAGATCAATTTAGCAACCGACGCCAAACCCGTCCAGCAACGCCGCTACCGCATGAACCCGAACTACGCGACCCGCGTGAAAGAAGAAATTGACAAGCTCCTAAAGGCGGGTTTCATACGACCAGTTAAACAAGCGACATGGTTAAGCCCGATAGTGGTCGTTTCAAAGAAAAACGGCAAATTACAGGTATGCATAGATTACCGAAAATTAAACGTCGTAACCATTACAGACACATTTCCCTTACCCTTCACCGATAGCATATTGGAAGCCATCGTAGGTCATGAGATGTATAGTTTTTTAGATGGCTTCAGTGGCTATAACCAGGTACGCATGCATCCCGAGGACCAAGAAAAGACGGCATTTGTCATGGACTGGGGAGTATATGTGGCAGTCGTCATGATGTTCGGGCTAAAGACAACGCCGGCAACATTTGAACGAACAATTACAGAGATCTTTGGGGAATACATTCCGGCGTTCATGCAAGTTTTTTTAGATGAGTTTGCGGTATATGGGAGAACAATAGACCATTTTACGCACTTACAACTGTGCCTGGAACGTTGCCGCACCGCACGCTTAAGCCTGAATCCCGCGAAATGTGCTTTCGGCGTGATCAGCGGGACTCTCCTGGGCTATATAGTCAGCAAGGAGGGAATAGCGGTTGATCCGAACAAGATCTCCGCGATTACGCCAGCCAAAACTCTGACAAATGCCAAATCGCTCAGCCAATTTTTAGGACAAATATGGTGGCATAGTCGGATGATACGGTATTTGGCGGACTTCGCCATGCCGTTACATGCTGTCGTACATCGGACTCCTTTCTAATGGACTGCAACGGAGGATAAGGCCTATGAGGCACTTAAGATAATGCTTACACAGGCTCCCGTTGTACAACCACCAGTTTGGGCGAAGCCATTCCACGTGTTCGTCAACGCCTTGGACATAGCAACAAGAAGTGCACTAATGCAGCTCACCGAACCAAAGTGGTACCGGGTAGTATACTACGCTAGTCGCAAATTATCAACAACAGAGCGTAACTATTCCACAACGGAGTGGGAGGTTCTATAGCATCAATAAATTCCGGCATTATTTATTAGGAAGGAAATTCACATTCCACGTGGATCATTAGGCGCTGTTGTATTTGGTGCAGAAACAAGCCCTAACAGGGAAATTGGTGCAGTGGATGCTGCTACTCCAGGAATTCGATTTCGTAATCCAGCACCGACTAAGGACGCAATATGCAGTGGCTGATTTTTTGAGCAGACTCGAGAATGGAGAAACATTTCTAGCAGCATTACGCCGACCCATCTGGGCAACGCTCACCAACAATAGCGTGAAAGGGGAAACGGCGGATATGGTCATTGAACGAGCGTTACAACTCGAGTTGGACGACGAGGAGGAAAGGTTTTCTATGTCCTCCTTATGACAAGTGTTACCCCAGGACGAGGAACGCCAATTTCGTCAAGCAATCTAGTGCACGATTTTCTTGAACTCGGGGCATTCCGCAGTGGAGTGCAATATGCGAATCCACTGCCCAATCTGCCACTCGAAGGCTCACACAGTCGACCAATGCGAATACAATATGTTGAACAGAGCCACTCCTGCAGTCCGCAGCATGGACACCCAGCATCCACCACACCAGACTGAACAAAGGAGGCAAGAAGACCGACCACGGTATAGGGATCGCAACCCACAAGATAACCGGCACCACCGGAATCGCCGAAATCACAACGATTCCGAGGAGGACGAACCAGAGGACAAGGATTATCGTGGATATCCGAGTTATGCTAAAGGGGGTCGGTGCTACGAGAATCACCGGCCGACAAACAAACAGGGCGGCTTCAATGGTTATCGTGGTAAGCCACGGCAATATCGAGATCACCGGCGTTACGACGAAAGCTCGGGAGATGAGCGACACCAGGAACAACGACGGGACCAACAGCAACCACCGCGTACGTTCCGACAAACGAGGCCGGACCGCGAGGAGCAAGTAGCACCAGGGGTGCAGCACACACCACCAGGAGCTGAGAAAGGTGAATCAAGCATCCATTGTTTTATTTGTCAGCAGCCCAGACATTATGCCACGCAATGCCCAACATGCAAGGGAAAGGGGCCCGTTGTCAATACGATTACGGCGGAAGTGCAGCAAGTCACGACACGCCAGCAAACAAAAAGGGCTGATTGGGCTACGCAAGACGAGATACACTGACAAGCCCAAGCATGGGTGGAAAAACCAAACGCGACAAATACGGAACACATGCGGAAGGAGTCCGCGAACACAATGGAGCGAGCAGAGGACGAAAGACCGGTCCCGGACCCCATTTGGCAGGTGTTAGGGGGTTGTGAGATAACGTTAACAATGGAGAAACTACTGCAGCTAGTCACATGCTTCCGCCAAACCATGGAAGAATGGGTGACAAGCATACCCGCGGTGAGTGTCGCTACAAACCTTACAGACGTTAGCGACGGACCGCCGGTAGCGGACAATAGTTCTTCTGTTGTCCGTTACCTCCATTGCGTGCCGACCCACCTCGTCCTCCATGCCCACGGGGTCGATCCGCCTCCGTGTACAGCATCCAACTGTCCGATTGAGTGGTCCTCGACCCACTCCCGTGGTTTTTTTCGATCATCAACATTGATTGTAAGTAGAAGAAGGATGGTGGTTTCTCTCGGGTGCAAATTACCGTCCGAATTGGCCCATACCGTTGTGCGAGACCACTGAGATAGATCTGGACCATCTTCTCTTCGTCCATCATCACATTAATGGACCCGAGCGTGTCACAAATCTCCTTTATCTTAGTGGTGTAGTCTGTAATTGACATATCTCTTTGCCGGATGTTGTTCAACTCATGTCGGAGCTGCAACTTACAGGTTGTGGTACTCACGGCAAAAAATTTCCAAAGATTTTCCCACGCCTCTTTTGGCGTTTTTGCATCCTTAATGTAGCCGAGCATATGATTGTACACACCGGACGTGAGGCAGTACAATACTCGACTCACTCCTTGCTCCCATGCCAAGATGTCTTTGTGTGCCAGCTCCAGTGCTACCTCGTTGATTCCTTCCACATAGCTCCAATATCCATGCCTCGGTAGGTACTAGTGCATTTTATATGACCAAGATGCATAGTTGCTCCGGTCAAGGTTTTCCGTCGGAAGTGAACTTGCCATTCCTCTATCCATCTTAGGTTCTCTTATGTTCTTCACCGGGTGTTAAGGTTTGTCTTCACTAGTTGCCCGTTGGCTGTAGAGGTTCTCAACCCTCGCGCTCTGATACCATGTGAATGTAATCGTGTGGAAACGTATCACAAACCGGTTGTACCAGATAGCAACAGTAGAGAGAAAGGTTCAATGGAAGCTAAACACAGAGAATATGCACGGGAGAGACAGACAGAGCAGAACATCAACTCTATTCAAAAAATACTACTCTATGTTCTATACATAGAATGTGTTGAGAGAGCACTTTTATACAAGTCCATAAAGGACTAACACAAGTATTGACAAGTACTTCAATGCACACATGAACGACTGTCACTGACTCCCAGAAATATGCCTACGTACTAGACTGGATCCGTATGTCTCTAATGGCTTACCGGTTTCAATCCAACCTGGCTCCTGGTTTCGGATCTCATCCGGACACCGATCCGGTTCTCCGTTCCGGATACCGATCCAGCTCTGGCTTATTCAGCCGATCCAGATCCGATTGAGCTTGCTCGCTCAACAAAGTCCATATGGACTAACAGAAGTACTGACTCGTACTTCAATGCTTATCAATGAGACCCTACATTAACTCCCAAAATATATTCCTCCGCGGAATATCTATCCAACAGCCTCCCGGTTTACGCACCGCTACGACCTCTCGTTGCGCACCCGGTTTATGCACCCAGTCTACACACTGGTTTACACACCCAATGTTGAGCTTGTATGTCAACAATGGTACAACTCCCCGAATTTCTATCTGAACAGAACACATAAGCAGTTTGCCGATTGAAGAACTCATTGTATGGACTCAAGAAAACCCCACATTCTTGGAACGCAAAGATCATGCAACAATTAGGTAAGATGGGGTTTGCTTCGTCAAAATCGGAATCTTCATTGCTCCTTCAGACGAGTCGGACCAGGCCAATTAGCATTCTGCTATATGTCGATGATCTAGTCATCGCTGACGCCGACCTCAAAGAAATTGGCCAAGTAAAGTCTCAGCTTTCAGCATCATTCGAAATGAAGGATCTGGGGAGCCTTCATTACATCCTTAGGATCGAAGTGATTTGAACCCCTGTAGGCATATCGATCAGTCAACGTCATTATGTGTTGAATATGGTCTTTAAGTTTTAATTTTGGCGGATTGTAAGTCTGTCTCAACCCCTCTGTACAAAAATGTGAAGATTCGCCAAAATTTGGGAACGATGTTGCGAAAATACGACAAAGATACGTGAACTTGAGGCAGGACCATGGGGCCTCCGACTAGAGAATACCAGATTCGTGCATTTATGTTCTATGAATTAACCGAAATTAGAAAGTTTGGTAATTTTCATTAGCAAAGAAATGAAAAATTATAATCTATCCCAAGATTGGGATTATAGAAGTTTTAGGCTTACAAAGATTAACAGATTAACAAAATAGGGTTTTGTGGATTTATTTATATTTTTAGAAATTTGGGTTAGGGTTTATGAGATATGGCTTGGAAAAGAAAAATTAGGGTTAGGGTATTTTAGTGATATGGCTTCAATAAGAAAAATTAGGGTTAAAGATTTTTAGTGATATGGAATTGATAAGGAAAATTAGGGTTAGGGACTTTTAGTGATATGGCTTCGATAATGAAAATTGAGGTTAGGGATTTTTAGTTATATGGCTTCAATAAGAAAAATTAGGGTTTGGGTTTTTGAGTGATATGGCTTAGATAAGAAAAATTAGGGTTTGGGTTTTTGAGTGATATGGCTTAGATAAGAAAAATTAGGGTTTGGGTTTTTGAGTGATATGGCCATCTCTCTGGTCTCACATCGGCACACGGGCCTGAATACCGAAGTCTTCGGAATCGGTGTGGAGGGCTCTTCTCCGCATCCGTCTTTGTCTGGGCTTAAAAGCCCTTGTTGCATCCACCTCCGACTAGGCCGACTTGTCACTTGCTCGGATCGGTCTTAGCCGATTTTGTCTTTGGCTGCATCGCCGGCCTCATCCTCCCATTCACGCACGCTGGCCTCGGGCCATGTCCTCTCACTACCACCTTCCTTTTCTCTGGTCTTACATTGCCACATTGGCCGAACTGTCGAACTCTCCGGATACGGTGTGGAGGGAGTGCTCTGTCCACACTCCTACGCATTGTCGAATCCCGTTCACCTGCCACCACCTTCCATCTCTCCGGTCTCACGTCGACTCTCGGGGTCGCCTGTCATAGTCTCTGGGTTGTGTGAGGAGACCCATAGGACTGACCTTCATTTCATGTCTTCCTTTTTTACTTCTCTCAAACCGAGTCGCCTCGACGCCACCCTCCTTCTCTCCCGTCTCACATTGCCATGTTAGCCGAAGTCTCCGAAAACGGTGTGGACAGATCTCTCCATTCGACCTCCGACTCGTCGTCGTCATTGTCTTGGGCATTCTCACAACCATCCTCCATCTCTCTGGTCTCACGTTGCCACGTTGGCGGAACTGTTGATGTCTCTGGAAAGGATGTGGGTTCGCCCTCCTACGACTTGTCCATAGCCACCGACTCCTTGGTGGGGTAGGTGGAAGTTATCTCTCCTTTGATCGTGCAAGCCTCGCTTGGGCTTGCTTCTCTAGTGTCTGGAGTTTCGGGTAGTGGTGCCCAAAACCGTCGGTCTCTTACCAAACCCGCAATCGTTATCTCCCCGAATCCGACCTTATCCTTGATCGGTCTTTATCCGCAGGTCGAGAAGGTTCCGTGCTCCACATCCTCTCCCGTGGTACTGTTGTGTCGTCCTTCGGCCTCCACATGGACCACGTCCATCTCATCCGGAAGGCCGACTAGTTGTGGGTCTCCGGAATCCGACCGTCGGCCAGATCTCTCCTCTTCCTCGACCATCACCTTCAGAGCCTAATACGCTTCCTGGACCAAGGCCTCGACATCAATATTCGTCGTTCCGTCTCGATGCGTGCCCTTTCCCTGTTGTGATGATGTGTCGTCACGCGTCATCTTCACTTTTGCTTTCGCGAACTGCTCCTCATCCAACCGTCGGCATACTCGTTCGACTTTCGACTGGTCCTCGGTAAGATCCTTCGCTCCGTCGTCATCTTTGAGCTCGATTCCCATCGCCTCCAGTTCTGCTCAATCGATCGACTTGACGAACAACAGGACTTTGTCCACCCCCACCAGTCTTTGTTCCCGCTCAAACTCTTGGAACGCCATCCTTGCGCCCCGGTGGGTCTTTGTCAATGTTACCCATTGGTCGAAGTCGTGTTGCCCCCTGTTTTTTGGTCATCATCCGTACGCCTGCTGGATCGCCCCTTCGAAGGCCTCCCACGAATTATGAGCTTCTCGAAGCCCCTTTACTTCCACATACCTCTGGTTCACTAGGACCCGCCAGAAGAATACGCGCGCAACACCGACTCAACACATGCCTCTTATGTACAGGAAACGGAAAGAAAGAAACGCACCCGACACCAACAGAGACACAAATATGCACAACCTTTTATATATGTATTTACAAGACAACAAGATACATCTCCAACTCCGAGCCAGACCTAGTTAGATTGGGTTACAACAGTTGCCTGCTGCGAAGCCGCCAGTCGGGGAGCTCTCAGGCTCGTTGTGCCGAGTGGGATCTTGCATAGGTGATAGAGCAAAAACGAAACCACTAGTACATGCGAGCTCTCAACTAGACTAAACCCTAAACAGACACGAAGAAGACCTAACAGAAACCGTAAAGTAAGAAGAATAGAAAACTAACATACCTTCGACCTAAGTGGTATACCCTCCTAATTCAAAATGGGCAATCCCTCATAAGACCCCATTCCTCTCCTTTTATAGTCCAAGGAGGGAAGGACGTTACAATGTGGGATAAATATCCCCTTGTTATTTTATACACATTTTCTAATGTACATGTGCACACGGTGCGCATTGCCGACTTTGCTCATTCCACCCGGTTTTCTCACTGTGGCAGTGAATCTCCACGACACCGTATTTGTGAAAAATGGGGAATATCCTATAAAAGAATGGACTGAGTTGCTGTAAGCGAATTCAGCCAAGTGCAAAAAATCAACCCAATGTTGGTAGGTTACGAAACAACGAATATATTGCTCCAAATTTTGGTTGGTACGCTCAGGGGAACGGAAGCCAATGTTGCTTCCCAAGTTGGCAAGCTTCAAAAATTTGGGCCTTCCGGCCACTAAATTTCGGAAGTCCGAACACAAATTGTTTCGTCTGTAGGTTTTGAAACCTTCTGTCCTTTTGTGAACAAATCAGTGCCGACATCATTGGTGTCGATGATGAACATCCTCTCATCCCAACGTCCTTGTGCAATGGTACGTCCCTCTTCCTCAATGAAGCACCAGAGATGCGTAAATCGCAATTGCATCCCCTGGTCGACAATCTGTCTGACCATCACTAGGTTCTTCATGATTGTCGAGATGTGAAGCACTTTCATAAGCTTCCCTTTTTGTCGGACATGACTCAAGGGGAATTCTCCGACATGCACGATCGGGTAAGGAGTGTGGTTTCGACAACTCCTGGTTGCTCCGGCTTCTATAGAAACGGAACCACTCTTCATAGCTCGTCATGTGGTTTGATGCTCCGGAGTCAACGTACCACACTTCCTCTGATCTAGAAGTGGTCTTTTTCATCGAGTTTGCCTTGTGTCTCATCACAAAGGCTGGCCCTTTTCCAGTCTTTCCGGTTCCGGATCCTTCCGTCCTTCTACATTGTGTGAGCTTTGTCGGCTTCCTTGTTCGGTAATGCTGAATCCAGATTTATCCGAATCAGCACACTTCTTCGAGCACTCGCTTTCTCGGTGACCTTTTTTGCCACAATACCAACATTTTGTTTTGGCCTTCAATTGCCAATTTTCGGCACCATTTTGACTCCTCCTGCTCGTGGAGGATCCGGAACTGCTGGGGTTGATCCGCCTCCGTCTACAACATTCCACTATCCAATTGAGTGGTCATCGACCCACTCGCGTGGTTTTCTTGGACGATCAATATTGATAGCAGGTCGAAGGATGGTGGCTTCTCCTAGGTTCAAATCACTATCTAGATTGGCCCGTACCGATGTGCCAGACCGAGGCAGATCTGAACCATCTCGTCTTCATCCACTATCACGTTGATGAACCCGAGCACCTCACAGATCTCCTTGAAATTGGTGGTGCAATCAGTAACCATCATGTTTCATTGCCGGATATTGTTGAGCTCTTGGAGGAGCTGCAACTTCTGAGGCGTGGTACTTGTAGAGAAAACCTTCTAGGGATTTTCCCAGGCCTCCTTCAGCAACTTTGCACCTCTGATGTAGCCGAGCATCTGGTCATTTACACAGGAAGCAAGGCAATACAACACACTACTCGCGCTTTGCTACCATGCCGGGAAGTCCTTATGTGTCGAATCCGGCGCTGCTACATTTGCTCCTTCCACATAGCACCAATATCCATGCCCAAGCAGGTACTCGTGCTTTTTATACGACCAGGACGCATAGTCGCTCTAGTCTAGGTTTTTTGTAGGAATCGAGTTCGCCATGCTTCTGTCCATATGTTTCTTCTCTCTTCTGTTCTTTACTGGTTATTAGGCTTTGTCTATTTCAAGTAGTTGTCGACAATAGAGGTTCTCAACCCTCGCGCTCTAATACCATGTCAAGAATTGTGTGCGAAAGCTTATAGACAAACCGGCTTAGCTAGATAACAACAGTAAACAGAAATGAAGGCATAATGGAAGCTTGAGAATACACAATACACGGGAGAGAAAATGACAGAGCAGAAAATAAAACCCAATTTCAAAATAATAATACTTTGTACATATAATGTGCTCAATGGGCACTTTTATACAAGTCCATAAATGTATTGATTGAAGTACTGACATGTACTTCAATGCTCATACGAGCGACTGACATTGACTCCCATATGGCTACGTACTAGGCTAGATTCGTAAACCTCTAATAGCCTACCGATTACAATGCGACCCGACTAGATTCAAAGTACAATTTGTGCGGTGACACCTTTGTGCCCGAGGTAGATATCCGATTCTGAATGTATACGGTTGTCTGAATTGCCTCGGCCATAAAAATCCGGTGCGCACATAATTGCAATGCCCACATAATTGGTTTCAAGGATAAACATCCTTCCATCCCGGTGCCCTTGCACGATGATTTGACCTTTCTCCTCGATGAGGCATCTGTGGTGAGTGAATCGTACTTGCATTCCTTGTTCCACGATCTGACTGACTGACACGAAGTTCTTGGTGATTGTCCGAACATACAGGACGTTCCTCATGATTCCCTTCTGGCTGACATGGCTCAAAGGGACATCCCCGGTATGCTTGATGGGATGTGAGGTGTTGTCTTTGGTTTCGACCACCCCTGGCTTCTCCGGCTTTTCGAGAAAGGAGAACCATTCTTTGTGGTTCGACATATGGTTGGAAGCTCTAGAGTTCACATACCAAACTTCCTCCGGCTTTAAGTCAGATGCAACCATTCTATTGGCCTTATCATTCATTACGACGGTCGGCCCCAACTTGGCTCTCTCCAAGCTTCGGACGAAATGCGATCGATGACGCCTATCCGCGTCTTTCCACCTCTATCCAGCTTTGTCCGAATCAGCCCTCTTCTTCCAGCACACGATTTCTTTGTGGCCTTTCCGGCCACAATACCAGCTGTCCGATGTGATCTTCCCTTGCCTGCTCCTAGCTCTGCCGCCTTGACTCCCCTTCCTTCTGGAGGGTCCGATGTTGCTGTCAACACCATCGTTGTGCCTCCAATTCTGCTCTTGTCGGCCGCCTGCATTGCGCATTGATCTTCCTTGACCTCCATGTCGACAGGGCCTATCTGCATCCGTGTACAACATCTTGATGTCGGTGTGCGTGGTCGTCGACACACCTGCATGGTTCTCCTTTACAAGGAGCATCCATTGTAATTAAAAAAAAGGAAGGTGTATTCTCCCTTGTACATCCATCCATCTGGAATGCTCCGAACTTTGACGTTAGGCCCCCGAGACAGACCTGCACCATCTCATCTTCCTTGATGGTCACGTTGATAGAGGCAAGTGAGTCGGAGATGTCTTTAATCTAAGCCGTGTAGTCGGCCACCGACTTGTCCTTCTACTGGACATTACTCAACTCTAATCAGAGTTGTAGCTTCCAGGTCATGGTGCTCGCGGAAAAGACCTTTTTAGGTTTCCCCAAGCTTCCTTTGGCATCTATGCCTGAGCAGTTGATCACCGACACTTGATACGAAGCAATACATTACCTTGGTTGCCGCTTGTTCCCAAACCAAAAAGTCCTTGTGTGCCGCATCAGGTGTTGTATCATTCGCTTCGTCGACATAACTCCAGTGGCCATGCCCAAGCAGGTACTGGTGCATCTTGTACGACCAAGATGCGTAGTTGGATCTGTCGAGCTTCTCCGTTGGGAGCAAGCTAGCCATTCCTCGGTCCATTCTCTCCTTCTTCTCTGTTTCTTTTACCAAAAAATAGGTTTTCTTCTACCTAATGGTTTCTGTTTGCAGTAGAGGATTTCTAACCCTCGCACTCTGATACCATGTGAAATCGATAGTGTGCGAAAACTATGACAACCGGCTCGTCTTGATAGCAACAGACCACAGAAAACATAGATGAAGGTTTAATGGAAACCTTAAACACATACATACGTGGGAGAGACAGAGAGAGAGAGCAGAACCAAAGTTGATTTCAAAAATAATACAATAGAATGCACTCTGAGAGCACTTTTATAAAAGTCCTTACACGGACTGACACAAGTACCATAAGTACTTGGATGCTCATAAATGAGCCTCTACACTAACTCCAAGGAATATGCCTACGTACTAGGCTTAGACCGCAAGCCTTGAACGGCCTACTGGTTGACACTATCCCAGAGTATGATCTGGTTCTCCGGTTTCCGGATACCAATCCGGCTCTGGCTTATTCAACCGATCTGGATCCGGTTGAGCTTATCCACTCAATAGAATATTATAGGCTGAGTTAATGAGCATTCAAGTACTTGTCAATACTTGTGACGCCCACTCATGAGGGCTTGTATATAAAGTGTTGTTTGAGCACATTCGTTGTAAACGAGTACACAGAGAACATTTTATAATAGAAGATTATTGTTGTCTACTCTCTCTCTCTCTCTCTCTATGTTTACCTAATTGTCGTATTTTCGAATAACCGACTCTACACTGTGTGTTACACATACACTTCCGCACACGTATTCTTTACTTGGACCTTTATTATGAAAATCATTTTGACAATATAAATTGACAAAAAGATTATGAATCATTTGAAAAAACGTGTTTTGATGCATGATTGCTTTGTCAATGGAAATTATCAACCCAATATCATAGATGACATTCATCATGAACTATGTGTGAGAGGGAGGTGCCTAAAGTATTTGGATCATAGAGATACCTTTCATTGCTAAAATGGATAAGGAGGGACAAATAATTGATTTCTTCTCCAAGTTTATTCTCCACTCAAATCTTGATTGAAACAATATTCCTTGTTTGGAAAGGGGAATATTATAATATGATTGTCATGTATTTTGTTTTTTTGGAGTGAGGTTTTTTTCCTGGTGATTAGTAAGGGTTTAATTTCACAATAATTTGGTAGATTTTCTTAGTATTTATAATCATTCTTTATTGCTAACGTATTATGAGGCAAACGAGGATTTCTCTCTTCTTTTTATTTAAGGTTAGCCGCGTAACATGCAATGACAGGTCTAATTGTGAAGTTAAGTTTTGTTTTTAATAAAACATAGTGGGAAATATGTTGAATGCTACCAATATTGAGGATCCAATGACCACAACAATCAATGGAAGAAGAAAGTTGGATAGATCTAAGATAATGATAAGAGTGTTTTATCAAAAAAAGTCAAAAAGTAGAAAAACAGAAGCCGTAGATAAGAAGTCTACGATAGATAAGAATGTTCATCACTTCTTCATCTAAACTCCAAAGTGGACGAGCCAAACTATCCAAGAATATCATGTAGACTCAAATATCTCCACTAAAAAGCAAGTATAGGCTATAAGGAATTTATATATACAGTCGCAACGAGAGAGAGAGAGAGAGAGAGAGAGATTGCAAAGGGGCATGGGCGGGTTGGGTGAATTGTTAAGGTCTTGCATCAATGGTATGGGGGGTGCTTGTAATCAACATTCATAATCATATAAATATCAATCAAGGATCAACCCATTTATTCCCCATTTATTCCGCTTCTTTCTATCCTACAATTTATTTTGTAGTAATATACGAGATTAAGATCCAGAACTTCACACACACACACACTTGCTTCTCAAAATCAAGGGGATGATAGTTACAAATATAAGTAGTCAAGAATATGACTGATTAACTAATTAGAGATAAACGAGCTCAATTGAAAGCATTGCAAACTCTTCGAACATTTCCGGGAGAGTCAGAAACGACATTACCTAGGTTAATCATAGAATTAGCGAAGTTTTGGAAGAAGAGGTCAGGAGAGGAGGTTGCGAGTTGGTTAATGGCATGAGCTGTGATGGGGTGGGCCGCTAAGGTCTGATCAGAAAACAGAAGACCACGATTGGAGACTAAGCCTTTGTAATAGTGAGTGTCGAAAGTGAATGGAGAGGTGGCATCTATTCCCACGATGTCATCAGTGGTTCTATTTGGACATTTGGCCTCTAATGAGGATGCCAAACTCACGTCCAAACTAGGGTCTGTTTGTCCTGCCACACCCTGGAAGTTGTAAAGCCTATCAGTGAACTGGCGGCAATGCGAAAAGCCAATTGTGTGCGCCCCTGACAGAAGCACTAGATCTGTCGCAGACAGACCCACAGACTCGAACGATGCAATTAGTTGTGGGACATCAAAATTTGCACCCGGAAGTCGCCCGGAGACTGCCTCTATATTTGATGATAGCCCGTCACGACGCCCAAGTTGGACCTCCCAGCTTGGCCCACCGCTCTAGAAAATGATTAAATTAGTTTAGCATGCATCCATACATACATACATATTATGTCACACATGTTAGTAATTATGAATATTGGAATTTACTGTTGTGTAAAGGCGTCCCTCCTTGCGGGGGAGTCGGCCGAAAAGTCGACTTGAGTGTCGACTGGTCGAAATCGGCCGAAAAGCCGAAAAGAGTCGAATTATTGAAATCGGCCGAAAAACCGATTTACCGAATTTGGTCGAAATTCGGAAAGCAAAAGAATAGTCAGTTGTGAAGAACCGAATTGGGGGTTAGCTGATCGAATTCGGTGAGAGAGTCAAATTCGTACTCAATCGAATTGACACACATATACATATACATATGTCTTCTACATACAAAGAAGAAAATGACTTAGTATATATATGCTAACAGGCCTGGTAGTGCGCCTGTATGTGGGATAACTCACTAAGAGTGAAATAGTGAGAAAAGGGGAAAAACCTACATAACGTGTGTGAGGGTGTGAGATATATATATATATATATCCGAGAGAAAAACGAGTAGGGTGTGCGTGGTGAACCTGAGAACGACTGGTTTTCTGCACAGTAGTGGCTGTGCAAGAGTATACGTACTCAGAAGCTAAGTAAGAAGAAAAGAAGTGTGAAGCAAAAGAGAAAAAGACAGAGAAGCTTCGAAAGCTTCGAAAGGAATAGTCACATGCGTGCTAGAGTTTGAAGAGCTTGACTGAAATCGTGGTTTCAGTATATGCTCATACCAAATCAGGTTTCATTGTTCTGTGATTGTATTCTGTCATTTCTCATAGTGAAATCTCTGTTCCGTGGTTTTTCCCTAAATCAGGGTTTTCCACGTAAATTGTGTGTTCTTTCTTATTTCTGTTTGCGTCTAAGTTTAATTTCTGATTTCGAATCGGAGTGAAACTCTTTCAAACTGGTATCAGAGCAGAAGGTTCTAGATGGAAGGGAGCGTGAGTGGTTTTCCTGGGATGATTGTCTTGAACGCACAGAACTATTCAGATTGGAAGATCAAAATGGAAGATCTCCTAATAGTAAAAGACTTGTATGAGCCCATAGAAAACAAGGATATACCAAAGGGGGTAATAGATTCGGAGTGGAGAATCCTAAATAGGAAGGCAGTGGCGACCATAAGACAATGTGTAGACATTAGTGTCCTACAACATGTAGCGAGTGACACAAATGCTTTCGAGCTATGGCATAAGCTTTCCGCCCTCTATGAAAGGAAAAATGCCTTAAATAAGACCTTCTTGATGAGGAAGATAGTGAGACTGAAGTATGTAGATGGGGAGAGTATAGTAGAGCACATTAGTGTGTTTATGGGACTAGTGAATCAGTTAGCATCATCAAAGTTCCCACTAGATGATTGTATGCAGGCCACA
Organism: Azolla caroliniana; assembly: GCF_043228905.1. Lineage (NCBI taxonomy): Eukaryota > Viridiplantae > Streptophyta > Polypodiopsida > Salviniales > Salviniaceae > Azolla > Azolla caroliniana. The sequence goes on along the minus strand of NW_028230442.1, from coordinate 11,489,173 downwards.
CTTTTATTATGTACTCTACCCGATAGTTGGGAAAACCTAATAGTAACACTCAGCACTTCATGTAAAGAAGACAACTTATCCTTACAAGTAGTAAAAACGAGTATTCTAAATGAAGAGACAAGAAGAAAGGATAAAAGTACTTTATCTCAATCGGAGGCTAATGTGACCCAAGAATTTAGTAGAGGTAGAAGAGAACATAGAAGTCTAGAAAATGGGGATAGGTTTAGGTCGAAATCTAGAGGAAGACCTACATGTTTTTATTGTGGGAAGCCTGGTCACTTCCAAAAGAATTGTCGACATCTTAGGAAGGACAAAGGCATGGCTGATGAGACCGAACCTAGAAAAATCTCCGATGATAAAAATACCTCAGCCATCGTAACTAGTGAGGAAGAGATGTTGTTCATATGTGAACAAGCTAGTGTGAATCTTGCAAGTGCTGAGAGCTCATGGGTAGTGGATTCCGGTGCATCATTTCACCTAACTCCCAAAAGAGAATGTTTCTCATCCTACACAGCGGGTGACTATGGTCATGTAAAGATGGGAAATGACGGGGAATGCAAGATTGTGGGCATAGGAACTGTGTGCTTGCTAACATCTACAGGCTGCAGGTTAATGTTGAAGGATGTACGTCATGTTCCGGATGTCAGGTTGAACTTGATATCGGCTGGACGGCTAGACGATGAAGGGTACAGCGGTGGCTTCCAAAATGGTTCATGGAAGTTCTGTAAAGGGAGCCTGATCGTGGCTCGAGCCCAAAAACAGAACACACTGTATGTAATGCATGGGAAGTTGTGTCGAGAGGAAGCAAATGTAGTGGCTGGCTCAGATGGTGAGTTGTGGCATAAAAGGCTCGGACATATGAGTGAAAGGGGAATGCATATCCTTGCGGAAAAGGATTTCCTACCAGAGGTGAAAGGAGTGCATTTGGAAAGGTGTGTGGATTGCCTCGCTGGAAAGCAAAATAGAACAGCGTTTCACTCTAGGCCTCCAATGAGGAGAGAGCATGCCTTAGAGCTGGTGCACACCGATGTATGTTATGTTGATGCCCCATCTCATCGTGGAGGACAATACTTTGTCACATTTATTGATGACTTCAGTAGGAAAGTGTGGGCTTATGTGCTGGTGTCTAAAGACCAAGTGTTGTCGGTCTTTAAAGAGTTTCATGCCAGGGCAGAAAGAGAATCCGGACAAAAGCTGAAGGCTGTCCGGACAGATAACGGTGGCGAATATAGAGGCCAATTTGAAATGTATTGCAAGACTCAAGGCATCAAACTTGAGTATACGGTGCCGAAGACACCTGAGCTAAATGGTCTAGCAGAAAGAATGAATCGGACCATAATGGAAAGGGTAAGAAGCATGTTGGCACATGCAAAATTGCCAAAATCATATTGGGCTGAAGCAATGTTGACTGCTGTTTATCTCATAAACAGGTCTCCATCAGTGCCTTTGAAGGGGGATGTACCACAAAGAGTGTGGACAAGGAGAAATGTGTCTTATCAGCACTTAAAGGTGTTTGGATGTTTGGCCTATGTACATGTTGCTAAAGATCAGAGGTCAAAACTGGACAGCAAGTCCAAACCTTGTATATTCTTGGGGTACTCGGAAGACGAGTTCGGGTACAGAATGTGGGATCTTCGTGACAAGAAAGTGATAAGAAGTCGAGATGTCATATTCATGGAAGACAAGACAATCGAGGACTGGGAGCAACAAAGACCAGAGTCGTCTCCCAAATCGATCACTACTATGGAGTCAATACTAGTCGATCCGACTCACACACAACAATCGGCTAATGAAATTGAATTTGAGTCGGTCGATACCCAACAACAATCTGAGTCGGTCGACACCCAACATCTGACTGATACACACGAGTCTGAGTCGGAAGATGAGTTGCTGGAAGAAAACGGCCATCAGCCAATTATTGAAGGGAGAAGATATCCACGAAGACAAAGGAAGGTCTCTTCTAGATATCCAGCCAGTCAATATGTTCTCTTGACTGATGAAGGGGAACCAGAATGCTATGAAGAGGCCATGACTGATGCACACAAGGAGAAATGGTATAATGCCATGCAAGAAGAAATGGATTCCTTGCATGAGAACCTAACTTATGAGTTGATGGAGTTGCCTGATGGTAAGAAGGCACTTAGAAACAAATGGGTCTACAAATTAAAGACTGGTGAAGATGGTAGTACACCCAGGTATAAGGCCCGTATCGTCGTAAAGGGTTTCCAACAGAAAAAGGGTGTTGACTTCGATGAGATTTTTGCCCCAGTTGTAAAAATGACCTCTATTCGGACTGTCTTGAGTATGGCAGCTAGTATGAATCTTGAAATCGAACAACTAGATGTTAAAACAGCCTTCTTGCATGGTGAGCTAGAAGAGGAAATCTATATGCAACAACCGGAGGGCTTTGAGGTAAAAGGAAAAGAAAATCTCGTGTGTAGGTTGAAGAAAAGCTTGTATGGTTTAAAGCAAGCTCCACGACAATGGTATAAGAAATTTGAGTCCTTCATGTTGGAACATGGATTCCACAAAACACAAGCCGATCATTGTGTATTTGTGAAAAGGTATAATGAGGGTGACTTTCTTATTCTGTTGTTGTATGTGGATGATATGTTGGTTGTTGGACAGGATGTCAAAAAGATTGCAAGCTTGAAGAAATCATTGAGCAAATCATTTGCCATGAAAGACTTAGGACCGGCAAAACAGATTTTGGGAATGCATATAGTCCGGGACAGGACTGAAAACTTGCTATGGCTGTCACAAGAGAAATACGTGACAAAAGTTTTGCAAAGGTTTAATATGCGCGATGCAAAATCAGTCGGATCTCCATTGCCAATGGACTGTAAGTTAAATTCAGGACAATGTCCGAAATCTGAGAAAGATAAGGCAGAGATGAGAAGAGTGCCGTATGCCTCTGCGGTTGGTAGCCTTATGTATGCTATGGTTTGCACAAGGCCGGACATTGCATTCGCTGTCGGGACAGTTAGTAGATACATGGGAAACCCTGGAAGGGAGCATTGGGAAGCTGTGAAATGGATTCTTAGATACCTCAAGGGAACTTCGAATGTATGTCTTAGATATGGCTCCGGGAAACCTGTACTAGAAGGTTTTACAGATTCTGACATGTCGGGTGATGTAGATTCTAGCCGATCCACATCAGGGTATGTGATGATGTATTCAGGGGGAGCTGTGTCATGGCAATCAAGATTGCAAAAGGTTGTGGCTTTGTCTACCACCGAGGCTGAGTATATGGCTGCAGTGGAAGCCGGAAAAGAACTGATTTGGATGAGAGAGTTCTTGAATGAACTAGGATTGAAGCAAGACAAGTACTTACTTCATTGTGACAATCAAAGTGCTATCCATCTAGCTAAAAATGCTACCTACCACTCTCGTACAAAGCACATTCAAAGAAGGTACCATTGGTTAAGAGAAAGAGTGGAAGAAAATGAGTTTGTTCTATCTAAGATCCCCACTGAAGAAAATGGCTCAGACATGCTCACAAAAGTTTTGCCTATGGAAAAACTTGTTGCATGCAGGAATAAGATTGGCTTGATTGGTTCTCCCCCTACAGGAGTGAAGGGGGAGTTTGTTGTGTAAAGGCGTCCCTCCTTGCGGGGGAGTCGGCCGAAAAGTCGACTTGAGTGTCGACTGGTCGAAATCGGCCGAAAAGCCGAAAAGAGTCGAATTATTGAAATCGGCCGAAAAACCGATTTACCGAATTTGGTCGAAATTCGGAAAGCAAAAGAATAGTCAGTTGTGAAGAACCGAATTGGGGGTTAGCTGATCGAATTCGGTGAGAGAGTCAAATTCGTACTCAATCGAATTGACACACATATACATATACATATGTCTTCTACATACAAAGAAGAAAATGACTTAGTATATATATGCTAACAGGCCTGGTAGTGCGCCTGTATGTGGGATAACTCACTAAGAGTGAAATAGTGAGAAAAGGGGAAAAACCTACATAACGTGTGTGAGGGTGTGAGATATATATATATATATATCCGAGAGAAAAACGAGTAGGGTGTGCGTGGTGAACCTGAGAACGACTGGTTTTCTGCACAGTAGTGGCTGTGCAAGAGTATACGTACTCAGAAGCTAAGTAAGAAGAAAAGAAGTGTGAAGCAAAAGAGAAAAAGACAGAGAAGCTTCGAAAGCTTCGAAAGGAATAGTCACATGCGTGCTAGAGTTTGAAGAGCTTGACTGAAATCGTGGTTTCAGTATATGCTCATACCAAATCAGGTTTCATTGTTCTGTGATTGTATTCTGTCATTTCTCATAGTGAAATCTCTGTTCCGTGGTTTTTCCCTAAATCAGGGTTTTCCACGTAAATTGTGTGTTCTTTCTTATTTCTGTTTGCGTCTAAGTTTAATTTCTGATTTCGAATCGGAGTGAAACTCTTTCATTTACTTGTTCAATTGGAAATGGCATGCCGTATTATATTACTATTGTGGACTATATATAACAAAAGCGTGTGAAACTTTGTTTTACAACAAAAAATGAAGGATGAAGCTTTAAATATGTATTAAGCAATCTTAGTGGGTGGATTAATGATGTGTGTGTAGCATTAATTTACTATAGGATCCTAAATTGAGAATGAGATATCAAAAAATGGAAGAAGACCTGTACCCGTTGGACATGGGGTTGCGTGGTGGGGCAGCAGTACATTCAAAAGGTTTGTGTTGTATCGATCCAATGATCCAAAGGCCTTCCGTTCTCGTTCTCTCTCTCTCTCTCTCTCTCTCTCTCTCTCTCTAGTCTTAGAAAACGTTTTAAGATATATTTCTATCTTTCTCAAAGTTATTGGTTGTAAACCAAGAAGGTTTTTTTTAACGCCCCATATTGCACTTTGATTCAAAATATAAGGATGTAGGGTTGAATGAATCATTGTCGTCAAGTCACGTAGATGGCCACTATTATGACAACAAGTACATATATATGTATGGACAAGTGTGCTGTGATACTTACTACTCTACTGTATGAACTGATGGAGAAAGTGCAGCAGTTCCTTGGGTGAAGAGTTACCCAAACTTCATGTTTATTCTGGCTTTAAAAGAGAGTTCTGCTGAGGATGTGGTGCGGTGTGGAAGGAGCTGTACATATATCCATGCATGCATGCATGTACTATATATACATACATACATACATACATGAAGTTAAGACAGAGTTAGAGAGAGAGATGATGATGATGATGATTTACCAGGACGACAGCATCCCTGGCAGCAAGGGCGAGAATGTCAGCGCATGAGACGATTGAAGGGCATACGCTCTCGACTGCGTGCTTTGCGTTGTCCACCGCATCAAACCCCTCTTGTCGCAGGCTCTGGTTCTCCTCGAAATCCCTCTCTGCAACATTTTCGTCAGTCGAAGATATCAATATGGACGCATCACAACCCTGCAATATATATATATATATATATATATATATATACCACAACAATGAAGTTCAGCAATTTAGGAAGGAATCCATGAACCACGGTTGTTTGGTTGGTTTAAGAAGAACAGAATTACATATGTTTTTGGCAGTTATTGAATCTCGTCATGAACGAACGATTATGGAGAATGATTTACTTTATGTATGTACTTATTAGACACAGGATTAAAAGCAAAATTTGAAGGGAAGTCTTAAGCTTAGCTGGATGTTGTGATTGATGAACATAATTATAATATGTATATTAAGTATTTGTGGTTCTGGTACGTATATTGAAGGAAGGTAAACGTAGTAATGTACGTACGTGGACCATGGCGTCGTGGAAGAAGAGGCGGAGGACGGCGGGGGGCACCACGTTGGATCTTTGACTTGACTCTTGCATGCTCCGTGTAACGATAGCTGCCACGTCAGCATGGCACGAACCCTCATAGAAAGTCGTGGACAAGCCAACACTTGCCACGTGGTGAGCCGCCACCGCCACCACCAGCCAGACGAAGGAGAGGAGGAGTTGCGTACAGGATAACAGTGATGATGATGATGATATCCCACTCCTTACCATAACCTTCTTTGTCTTCATAACCCTGCTCCCATTCATGATGCCTCCTACCTACTACACTTATATTCTTATATTATATGTCTCTTGAGTCTTCACTAATGTTAATACATACATGTAATGTAAACCCTTGAAGAATTTTAATGCATCAGGCAGGCCCAAGGGGATTAAGTTGTTCCAATTTTAATGAATGCTTCCTTCCCCAATGTTTCTCAAAGTCTGTTGCAAATCAATTACACACATATATAATGCTCTTTCATGGCTACTTGTCTTTTAGTATCATTAGACGATGACTCATCCCACAATAAAAAAGTAGTAAAACACTTAAATGATGAGTCCACAAACCATACATATTGCAATTTGCACATTGTCTTGTTTTGGTGTGCATTTTTATGTGGCATATTATGTGATCAAGGACCAATAAACCAACTTTCCAATAATGTTGTTGTGTCTTGAGTCTTGACAACCTTTGGATCATCCTTTGACTAGAGAATAACTAAAAAGTTCTAGGATGCCGAGAGATATAATGATGGTCGTTGACGATATTTTAGCCTTCTTGAGATGATAATTGATTACAACTGGCTATAGTAGAGCCTTGTGAGTTAGATATGATGCAAAGGGCATGGCTACATGTTGATCATGCAGGGGGCTTTTTTTCAAAAAAGATCATGCAAGTATTACTTAAGCTCTTGTTTAAGTAGAGAGGAACATGTATATGTGCTTGAAGTGTGTTCTTTAGTTTGGAGAAGTTGTCGAGAGGCATTGCATCGATTAATCTTCATTGTGAGATGGTTATGGATTGTTTACATCACAATGTGACATGTTCCTCACGCTAGATCATTTGATTGGAGTAAAGAATACAATCATTCTATGAATGCTCAAGTTTAGGAAATTATTTTATGAACTCTCTAGTTTAGGGGAGATGATGCTCTCGAATATAAAGAGAATGCAAAAGATACTTCCTACCTTACAAAAAGCAAACAAGAATGATCTTTTTTCATTAGAGAAGGTGACAATATCCACGACATATTAAAAATGTTGTCTATCGCGTGGTGTCCTTATTTCTCATGAAGGTTATTCATCTATTCAGAACTTTCATGCAATGACATTGCCTATCTAACTACCAATAACAATAAAGCAGACAAGACGACAATACTACTCTTGAATCATTAGAAAGTTATTCATGTATATTAGAACTTTCATGCAATGACATTAACTATCTAACTACCAATAACAATAAAGTGGACAAGAAGAGAATTTTTTTTTTTGCTAAAAACTTTACTACTTCCGTTAGTTAAGTCAATGTACATTGGATAATATACAACAACTCACATCTTACAGGCCAACTTGCATGGCTACAAAGAGACCAACATGTACAAAGGAATCAACAAAAAGCAAGCTAATAATCACCGCATCAAGAGGGACGAATAGAGGAGGATGGGCAATCTTCCCTTGGACGATCTGGATTATAACAACATGCATCCGATGAGCACAATAAGAGAATATTGCTCCTTCAATTTCTTGAAATAGACTTTAATAACATTCTAGTTTTCAGTGTAAGTTTCAAGGGTTTGTCTCTTTACAAACCTTTATTCTATTGAACAACCACTAATATATTGTGATGTCCTTCCTTGATCTTTTGGAGTTGGCCATCATTAAACAATAGGAGAGCCTAATTGGATCACGCATAAATCCACAAATAAGTGAAAAATAATTTATTTGCACATCAAAATTTTTTAATAGAAGTGAACTTTTTTATCCCAAGGCTCTCCCCATCTTCGGATATATCATTAGATGTCATCAATTTACCTTTTCTATATAAAATTCTAACTAGTCTCAAGGATATGTGGTTTTGGAATGTTCACTTGACTACAAAACACTCTTTGAAGGAGCGTGTCTAGGCATGCAAGTTATGTATTTATATGTATATAGTAGAAATTATAGTAATATCACTCACTTTCGTGAAAAGGGGAAAATCTTTGTTGCACATGGTCCGTAACAATAATGGCTCCACATACGATGATGATGTTGCGGGCATAAATAAACATGGTATATCTCAAAACAAAACCTTTATTTAAGAAAAAAACAAAAAAACCTTTAATATATACTAGAAAAGTAAGACGTAATTATTGCTTTTACACATTATAAAAGACGTAGACATCCCCAAAAACGAGCCCTTATAACTTCACAATATAATATTTTGAGATACTTAAATAAACTGTAAGCTTATGTTTTGCAAAATTAAGGCCATGGGCTCAAGTTTTAACTAGCATGATCATCAATATGTTTTTCATACTTGAATGACATGATCATCAATATCTTTAAAGTGGTTGTTCTTGAATGACATGAAAACACCAAGGAGAAATCTTGCATCCAATAGATTTTTGCTAGGAATCATAAGAGTGTGGGATGCAATTAAATCATTTTTGCTAAAGGACAAACCGTCTACCTGAGATGCATTACTTAATCAACCTATGCTTGCCAATTCTCTATTTCGGGATAATGCAGGAAAAGTATTGGGCCTACGTCCTCACCTTGCTTGGGGTAAATTAGATAATGGGCCAGCTGCATCTGTAAGAACGTGGACTCAGTTTCAACAAATGTCACAAGAAGATCGACTTGTACATCTACAATCAGTTCATGGTGCCAAGATAATGACAGTTACCTTATCAGTAACATATTCTTCATTTTAACAACCTTCCAACCGAGCCAGGAACATCTATGGTTTGGATGCTTTGCAAATGATAGATTGATGGCTGTTAAGGGTGTTTCACCTAATGGGCATGTGTCTTATTTTCAGGTCCTAGACAACAATCGATTGCAATCTTATACCTTTGATTGCAATTATCTATAGGACTTACGAAGTGCACCAGTTAGAGTGGTTGCTAAAACCGGAAAGAAATGGATCCTTGATCCTTATCCATCAATTACTCATATGTGTGATATCATGTGGTTATATTCAAAAGATCCTGTTGCAAGATTAACATGGGATCCAGGGGGTTGGCTTTGGTCACACTCCTTGGGGGAAAAGATCGTAAAGGTTCCCTTTTTTCAGTACTCGGTAAAATTTGGAAGATCATTATTGCTCTCTCATAATGGAAAGATACCAGCGGCTCAGAAACATTGGACCAATTGGGGTGTTTCCACTTTGCATTTGAGAACCTATTGGAAATGGATATGGTCATTCAAGGGGCCAACTAAATTTATTCTCTTTCGATGGTTATTAGTGCATATGGCTCTACCAGTTGGTCATGCATTGAAAGGGAATGTGACACCCAATTTGCGGCAATGTGCCATTTGCCATGAACCTCAAGAGACTACCAAGCATGTCTTATGGTCTTGTTCTTTTGCTCAACAAGTATGGAAGAAAGTCTTTATTCCTAACAATAAATGTAGGTTGCTTATTCTTATGGGGATCAACGATGTGGGGAGTATTACACTCCGGTTTAATGTTGTATGAGGCAAACGATGTTCATGAGGCAATGACAATACATAATGGAAGATTGATATTAGTTAGTCCTTTCCAGAAACCTCGAAAGCAGGTGCGATCCGTCCAAAATTGGAAAACTATGTCCACAATAACATTATGGCTATTATGGAAATATCGATGTAAACGACTTTATGATGGGGTAGACATTCATGTCTCAGATGTGTTGTTTGATTTATGGGAGAACTTGCTGGTTGTAGTCCGTGGTCAGTATGACAATATGCAAGGTTCCCCAGATACTATGATCAAGAAAAGGAAAAAGCTTCTTCACTTATGGAAAAAGGTGCCCCTGTTTACAATGGTAGCTCAAGAGCCTCAATGGCAATATCGACTTCCATGAACTCTTTGAAGATCAACAAATGTAAACATCCTCGTATTTTATATCAGTGTACAAAGAAAGTGGTAACTTTCTTGGTAGCTAGGTTCAAGTTGTAGCCTTCAGGCGTTTTGTTCTTAATACTATTGAAGAAAATCTTTTATAAAAAAAATAAAAGAAAATGTTTTTCATACTAAATCTTCAGAATTTAAGATTGACATCATGCACACAAAGAGGTCTTTTTCAAAATTGGTGTTTGCTCCTAAAAGATGGCTTTAGAATATTGGCATATCAATATTTTTTTTAGTTCAATGAGTGGAATTGCCCCCAAAGCAAATTATGGTGGAAAAGGCATTGGACACCATTATCAAATAAGCATTGAATTGAGAACGATACACAACAAAATAGACTATGGATGTAGGTTTGGAAGTTTATTTGTTTTTTCTCAAGTGGGGCATGGATGCATCCAATTAAAACAATGTGATATGAATGAGTTCCAAATTCAGTTCTTCATCGAGGCTTGAATGGTTAGACTATTGTAGATATTTTGGATCATTGATGAGGTTGAGTGATTTTGCACTATGACAACCAATTTCTTCCCAAATTTGCCAAATATCTAAATGTTAATTAAAATTTAACAAGATGTGGATCTTCTAATGCAAACATATTGAATGTTTTTGTAAATTCGCCAACATTGATTCAAAATAATGGAAATCATATATAGATTAGCCTTATGCAACATTCTACAATGTGCTATTTTTCAATCAAGAGTTTAGTCAATGAAGCATAACCATCATAAAGATGCTCTATTGTATTTATCCCCTTGAAGTATGCATGATGTGTGGTGCAATCACAATATTGCTTCCACAGACACATGGATTTTAAAGGCAACTTCAATAAAACAAGCCAACTTCTAAATGTCGAACTTGAAGATATAAATATAAATGGCAGGAATTATAGCTACTTGGAACGGGAATGTTTTGAGAGCAAGGACATCAATGTAGGAAAGAAAATGGGATTACAACATTCAAAATTCTCAAATTTGAAAATGCATTTGGAGTTCTCTTTATGTAAGCATCAACATAGAATGCTTAGGATAGAAACTTGATACACCATTCTGTAACAAAACTCCAAAATTTGAAAACATAGTCAAAGATTTTAAAATAGGAAAAAGTACCAAGATACCCCTGGAAGTTCGTCTGTTTACCAGAATGCCCCTGGAAGTTCCAAATTTACCAAACTATCCCTACCTCTACTGCCGCCGCAATCTCTAACATCGCGCGTTGGTCTTGTAGCATCCGCTCAAACAACGCCATCATGTTGTTAGCCCCCGGTTTATTTTCCATCTCCTTGCCACCCGGTTTCACGTCGAGTTCACCACTTGTGCCGTGCCTTTTGGCTCCGGATCGTTGCGTGAGTCGGGTGGGAACCATTGAGGTTTTGGACTAGGAGAAAGAAGAATACAATATAAGGCTAGTTATGAATAGGTAGAAAGAGAAGTAAGAAATAAAAACTTATGAATCCCACGTTTTTAGTGTATTTAATCAATATTTATATTGTAAGAAAGCGAATTTTGATGATAAACTCGTGAATCCAACGAATATATTAGATTGATCAATCCTTGTAAAAATAACCAACAACACCACACATCTTTCTCTCCTCCTTATATAAGGATGGAAGAGGCTAAGCATAACTTCATCCCTTTTCTAAAGTGTTCATGCACACTAAATGTGCATGAGTTGCTTTTTACACTATGCTTTTATTTCCTAAATATAGTGCTCATGCTCGCTAGATGTGCATGAGTAATTTTTTATTGGTGTACATTTTTCTTATAAATAAAGTATTCACGCATTCTAAAGATGCATGTCTTACCTTTTAATAAAGGTAGGCGTAAATAAAGGTCTTATATGTATTAAATCTATAATTAAAATACTTAGGATAAGTTAGTACAATGGTAAGGTTGGGGTTTGTCTACGTGGAGGTACAGGGTTCAAATTTTACCTTATGCACTTAAGAATCTTTTTTCTATTTACAAATTTGCCTCTTCATCCGTTGAGAGACTCTCACCGGCCTTCTTTATCCGGCTCTTGCCGGTTCTGCTTGATCCGGTTCTTACCGGGTCCTCCTTGCCGGTCTCTCCTTCATTTGATTCTCCTTACTGGGTCCTCCTTGCCGGTTCCTCCTTGTCCCATCCGGAGGGACAAAAATACAATTTTCACGTAGTGTGCGAATTACACTACGACACTCACACCGTCCAAACCTGCACATCCTCCGGTATGTGCTGAAGTTCCCGATGCCTATTGTTCGTCCTCATCCGTAGCACTACCCAATTCCTCCCTTATATCAACTATCAATTGTAGATCACTTTCTTCGCTTTCTGCATCACCACGAGCTTTGTCCGATTGCTCCTTTATGTCAGTCTTGTCTAGGGTTACATAGGGTTTTTCGTCAGTCCGCTTCTTGAAAATCTTCACCTATTTCCCCACTATAGGCACCCGTAGTACTGTTCCATCCAACTCGCATAGTCGGTAAGTTCCGTTGTCGAAAACTTTTCGAACCTCGTATGGCCTGAACCACCTTTTTGCGAACTTCCGTATCGTTGTATGTTGATTATCCATACTACTGTCATAGACAATCACCCAATCTCCTTCTTCAATCTTCCGCGGACGTAGTTGATGCTTTGTGTCGAATCGGCTTTTGTTCCGGAATCGCGCTTCCTGTTGTCAGCGTGTTGCTTCCGCTATGTCTTCTGGTCTTCCCTCTAGTTGTCGTATCTGGACCGCTAGTAGTTCTTCCCGTCTCATCTCCTCATTCCACGACAACACTGTCCATGTCGCATTTGCGGTTTCCATCGGCATTACTGGTGCTTGTTCGGTCATGAGTTCGGCCAGCATAAAACCGGTCACGGAGCTATGCGTCATCCGATATGCCCATAGTGCATACGGGAGCATCTGCGGCCAATCCTTCACCCTTCTGTCGCATGCTTTGGCAAGTGCTTTGACGATCAGACTATGTCCTCTTCAATTTTCCCGTTGGCCTCCAGATTGTATGCTGTTGTTAGTGTTAACCGAACTCCATGTTTGGTGAAGAATTCCCTGCCTTTATCGGAGTCGAGTTCTCCCCGATCCGTAGTCACTTGTCCTACGCACCCGTACCTGCAAAACACCTCCTCCAAAAGAAATTAGCATACCGCAGAACACGTTTTCCTTCGTAGCGCCCGACCTTCTACTTGGTTTGTGAGATCTTCCCGAGCTAACACCAATTACTGCTTTTGTCTGATACCGGTTGGCATGGCTACAATGTCGACCATCCATTTGAAGTTGATTGTCGGTGAGAATGTCGGATGTAACTCATCTCGGTGTCAAACTCCGGAGTAGATTTGACAGTTCTAAAGCTTTCCGTGAACTCCGCTCATAGCTTGGCTTCTTAAGTGCTTCAGCCCTCCATAGTGTTTTCTTGAGCTTCTTCATGGCTTTGGTGTGTTCCAATTTCCATTCGAACTTCTTCCCCTTCCGCAATAAGTGATAGAGTGGGTCCGCAATATGTGCATAGTGCGGAATCCATATGTGATAAAATGCACAAGCTCCAAGAAACCTTCGGACTTCGGATTGTGACTCGCATACTTCTTTCATAGCTTGAATCGCATCGATCTTGGTTGGTGATAGTCTTCGGCCGTAGGGCCCACGTAGATGTCTGACTACCAATGTCTTCTTGCCCGAATGCCGATTTCTCCCTGGAAAGTGTTAGGTGCACATCTTCTAACTTTCGAAGCACTTTCTCGCAATCACGAATATGGTCCACTACGAACTTTCGGCATCCCCGATCATCCATAGTTTCATCTTTTTGTTCTACCGCACATCCTTTCATCGGAATGTCATCTAGGAACGGCATCGTTATCTTCAGAATGCAATCTCGAAGCACCTTGTTCATCGCGTTCATCATATGTGCCACCGAGTTTGTCGCTCCTTGTGGTAGTGTGCACATTCGGACTAATCCTATCGGTGTCCGCATGGTAGTGATGTCTCGGCTCTCCACGGCTAGTTGGAATTGGTCATACCCCGAGTATAGGTCTCCGATGGAGTATATCGCACGGCTGGCAAATGCTTCCGCAAATTCGTCCACTATCGGACCGACTCCGGAGTTCCGGATCGTGACCTTGTTCACCGGTTGCAAGTCTTGGATAAATCGGAGTGACCCATTCTTCTTCGGAATTGTAAACCATTGATTTAAGTACGGAGCGTTTGATGGCTCTAGAATCCCCATCACCACCTTCTCCTTCAGCAAGTCGATGATTTTGGGAATATGAGCCCACAGCACCAGAATCGGCTTCAGGTTCCACGACACATGGTCAATCGTGAAGATCACCATCAGCTCCACCATCTTCGGATCAACGCACCCTATCTCCTTCGATAGGAATGCAAATGCTTTCCCATGTTGTTCCAACATCCCATGGAATCGTTCTTTTTCATTTTGTAAAAGGAAACCACCTCCACCGATCCGAAGTTTCTTCCGAGTCTCATCCGTGAAGGCATGTCCGATATCCACGGACTTCCGAAGTGTCAAATCTCTCGAGAATTCTTTCCTCTTTTGCTCGCTATCGGCGGTTAATGGTCCCGCGGGCGGTTTTACTTTCTTCTCCATGGTCTTGTATTTCGTACTTACCATTGCTTCTTCTTTGCGCAGCGCATTTGGCCCCATTTTCACAATGATCTTGTACATCTAGACTGATTCCACCGGGACTACCCGGTCTCCTTGGCTTTTATCCTCCACAAGCTCTTCAAGCCGTTGTAGCGTGCTCCCATAGAACACTTCTTCAACTACCCCCACGATTTCTTCGTCTTCTTTTATTATTGATGCTGACCACAACTTATCCTCTACTTTTTGGTATTCTTTCTTCTTTCCTCTGGTTACGGCTGTGTACGTAGATGCCCCGAGAGTTTTCTTTCTGTGTGGGGTATCAGGGCTTCTCGGACTATCACTTCCCCACTCTGCAACAATCTGCTCTAAAAATACATCCTTGTTTGGGACGAGAGCTCTCTCTTGTTCCTTTCATGATTTGTCGGCACAGTTAGGAATTGGACTGATTTCCCTCCGCTTTGGCTCCGAATTTGTGCGAAAGCCGCACTGCTATCGAGCACCTTTGTCTCCATCCGTGAAACCGTGATAAAGGGTTGCCCAAGGATCACGGAATGTGAGACCTCGTCTTGTACGAAGAAATTTTGGTTGATCTCGACATCCCTGATCTTCACCGTCACATCCGGACAAGCCGCAAATAGATCTTCCGTTGCTTTAGTGGCTGCCGTAGATACACGCCGCCGTAGAACGGAGGAGTGTCGCCACATGTGTCATCTTGCGTTTCCCCAATTTATGGTTAATTGACATTTTCTTTTATTTTAGAGAAAAATATTTCAACTTTGTCCACTCCATTGTAGTCTAGTTGGTTAGAATACTCGGTTTTTACCCAACTGACCCGGTTTGAAGTCCCGACAATGAAAATATCAAGTCTGGCTCAGGTTGCAGCTTATACGAAAAACGTCTCATAATTGACAAATAGTAAGATATAAACCGTTGTGGTGACATAATATACATGTATTGGGTTACAATTGTGTCCTCTAATTCCAAATATCCATAAGTACCGAATTTGAAAGTATAATACGTGTTTAATAACCTAAAGCATATCATGTGACTTGCACATTCAAAATTAGGTCTAACCATAAATATCTTATTAAATCTTGTATGTTATAGTGGGTTAGAATGATTCACTCTATTCCCAATCATCGATGGGTGTTTGCATTTGATAAAAATTTTGTCTTCTATAACGTAAAGCTTAACATAATTACCAATTGAACATGTTTTCCCTCGTTTGAATGGTACGAGGTATATTGTTTAATTAAAGTAACAACATTTTTCGATAATTCATTCAAGGGGATAAAATCACATTTCACTTAAAACCAAGAACCACGAATGGAACAATAGGATATCTTGTGTCATCTTGCATTTCCGCAATTTATTGTTAATTAACATTTTCTTTTATTTTAGAGAAAATACTTCAACTTTGTGAACTCCATTGTAGTCTAGTTGGTTAGGATACTCGGCTTTCACCCGAGCGGCCCGGGTTCAAGTCCCGGCAATGGAAACATCAAGTCTGGTTCAGGTTGTAGCTTATACGATGAAAGTCTCATAATTGACAAATACGAAGACATAAAACCTTGTGATGACATAATATATATGTATTGGGTTACAATTGTGGCCTCTAATTCCAAATATCCATACGTATCGAATTTGAAAGTATAATCCTTCTTTGAAAACCTATCGAATTTGAAAGTATAATCCTTCTTTGAAAACCTAAAGCGTATCATGTGACTTGCGCATTCAATATTAGGTCTTACCATAAATATCTCATTAACTCTTGTATGTTATAGTGGGTTATAATGATTCACTCTTTTCCCAATCATCGATGGGTGTTTGAATTTGTTAAAAAAATAGTCTTCTATAACATCAAGCTTAACATAATTGCCAATTGAACTTATATCACTCGTATGAAAGGTATGAGGTATATTGTTTAATTAAAGTAACTACATTTCTTGATAATTCATTCAAGGGGATAAAATAGCATTTCATTTAAAAGGAAACATACTTGAAGTTCTCCTTTAATAAACCAAGAACCCCGAAGGGAACACTAGGATATCATGTGTCGTCTTGCGTTTCCGCAATTTATTGTTAATTGACATTTTCTTTTATTTTAGACAAAATACTTCAACTTTGTCAACTCCATTGTAGTCTAGTTGGTTAGGATACTCGGCTTTCACCCGAGCGGCCTGGGTTCAAGTCCCGGCAATGGAAACATCAAGTCTGATTTAGGTTGTAGCTTATACGATGAAAGTCTCATAATTGACAAATACGAAGACATAAAACCTTGTGGTGACATAATATATATGTATTGGGTTACAATTGTGGTGACATAAATCGGACCTCTAATGGAGGAGTGTCGCCACATGAATTGTATTTCAGGAAGAAGCTGAACTTGGCACACTTGAGGATTTTCGGTAGCATTGCATATGTGCATGTGCCGAAGGAAAACAGGAGGAAGCTGGACGCCAAAACTGAAAATTGCATCTTAATCAGCTATCCAGACAAGCAGAAGGGGTATAAGTGTTATCACCCCCGAACGAAAGAAGTGCGCGTAAGTTGAGATGTCGTGTTCGATGAGTCCGCTTCGTGGTACTTCCCCTCCAGTACCTCATGACTCCATTCCGAATTCTGAAGAAGAAGTCAGCAAGGCTGAGATGCCTCCGCATGATGAGGACATCGGAGCTCTGAGAGAGAGTCTGATCTCATTTGGACTGAGTGGGCCGAATGAGGGGTTGGACCGAAATGGGCAACCAAATGAAGAGATGGCGAGTAGTGAAGACTCGGCCGTGATGTCCTCGCGTAAAGAACCGAGGAGACGGTTTATGCACAAGGAGAAAGGGAAGAAAAAGATGTCGTAGTACGATTTCCACAATGTTGAGTCTGACTACGGGCAAACTGAAAAGGAACCTCCACGGAAGAGGTTGACATTAGCCAAAAAGGTCGTGAAATCGGGTAATCACGAATTACGCTGATCTACCTGCCTGAAGAATCCCGTAAAGAGATACGGGTATAATGAGTACATGGCGCACCATTACGCGTACATGACACAAGTGGTGGAAGTGTGAGCCAGAGAGCTACGCAGAAGTGGCGAAAGACGCAAACCGGTGTGCCGCGATGGAGGAAGAGATGCATGCTTTGACTGATAATGAGACTTGGGACCTGGTTGACGCACCAAAGGGTGTAAAGCCGATCGGATGTAGGTGGGTGTATAAAGTGAAATACAATACCAATGACTCAGTCAATCGATACAAGGGCCGTTTAGTTGTGGAAGGCTACGCGCAAAAGCACGACGTGGACTACGACGAGACCTTCGTGCATGTCGCGAAGATGACTACCGTGCGTGTTCTGCTAGCCGTAGTTGCGGCAAAGGGGTGTCACTTACATCAGATGGATGTAAAGAACGCGTTCCTACAAGGTGATCTTGAGGAATAGGTGTACATGGTACAACCCCCCGGATTTCTATCCGAACGAAACACTTCAGCAGTTTGCCGACTGAAGAAGTCACTCTACAGACTTAAGCAAGCCCCATGAGCTTGGAACGCGAAGATTACACAACAGTTGCGTACTATGGGGTTTATGACGTCGAGATCAGACTCTTCACTATTTGTTCGGCAAGGTCAATATGGACTGGTTAGCCTTCTACTGTATGTTGATGATTTAGTCATCGCCGGTGCCGACCTGGATGAAATCCGTCGTGTAAAGTCTCAGCTTGCGGCATCATTCGAAATGAAGGATCTTGGAGACCTTCATTACTTCTTTGGGATCGAAGTGATCCGCGCCCCGGAAGGCATATTGATCAGCCAACGTCATTACGCGCTGAATATGCTCTTCAAGTTCGGGATGGCCAACTGTAAGCCCATCTCGAACCCTCTGGATAGAAATGCAAAGTTTCGCTGAGATTTGGGAAAGGCATGTGACCTGACACGGTTTCGACAGATTGTCGAAAGCCTGATATATTTGACGATCACCAGGCTGGACCTCAACTGCCTGGTCGGACTGATCAATTAGTTTATGTTGTAGCTTATGGTTGAACACTTTCAGTGCGCGCAAAGGATATTGCGATAT
Source organism: Azolla caroliniana (assembly GCF_043228905.1). NCBI lineage: Eukaryota > Viridiplantae > Streptophyta > Polypodiopsida > Salviniales > Salviniaceae > Azolla > Azolla caroliniana. Next base: position 11,470,686 of record NW_028230442.1, on the reverse strand, counting down.
GTCAGCGGCACGAAAGACATGGTGTTGTTGTATTCGGCAGCGTAGCCGAACATATGGTTGGCTATACGGATGTTGATTGGGCCGGAAACGTCAGTGATTGTAGATCCTCATCTGGATACGCCTTCTCATTAGGAAGTGCGGCGATCGCATGGAGCAGTAAGAAGCAGCCGACAGTAGCACTATCGAGCATGGAGCCCGAATATCGAGGGGCGGCTGTCGCTACATGGGAAGTCATTTGGCTAAAAAGACTGTTACAGGATCTGCATGTGGAGGTGTCCGATCCGACGATGATCTATTGTGACAACTTTAGCAGTATCCACCTTGAAAAAAACCCTATATTCCACGCCCGGACCAAGCACATTGAGGTGCATTATCATTTTGTCCGCAAGCGGGTCCTTTCAGGTGACGTCAAACTAGCGTATGTTCCGACGGGTTGACAAGTTGCCGACATTTTCACCAAGCCTCTTGGTCTTGACAAGTTGCGGCATTTCTCGGATGACCTTGGGTTGCGTCAAATGTAAGACTTCGATAAACTGCACCGGGACCACAAGCAACTAGATGCGGAGTGATGGATGAAGAAATTATTGTCAACATCCGAGAGGAGTTGGCAAACGACTTCTTTTCCTTGGCCATAGCTCACCTCGAAGCCTTCGGGATTCTGATTCAAACACTTAATGATGATCAACTTGGAACATAACTCCAGTTTGAGCAATTTCAACGGGAGTGCCAATGGATGGAAGCAAAAAAATGGATGGCGGCAATAAATATAAGTGATGAGGAGCAGACTGTGGAACTGCAAATGCAATAGGAGGAGTTGCCAAATGAAGCCGAAGGTGAACAACCAAAGGAAGTCGGTCCGGACCAGAACCAAGCGATCGGGTCGGAGCAGCAAGCAGGAACCGGAGAGAATACTGAAACCGATGCAAGAACGGAGATGCCTCAGCCAGACGAAGTCGGAGAGCAACAATAGGCACAGTAGGAGCAACAACATAATCAAGAACCATTCGAAATCGTGGATCTGATCAGAGCATATTGGACATACTCGATGAGGAGTGATGTATTGTCCCATGGGTGTACCATGCGTTGCCTAGAGTATGAGGACAAGTGGGGGACGAGTAGGGAACGAAAATTAGTATTAGTAATTAATTAGTTATAATTATGATAGGAACGGATGGATCTGGATTACTTGCACCGATCTGGATCCGAACCGATTCATAGCCGATTGCTGGTATGACACCATTCTATAATCAGGACTAGAGGCCTATAAAAGGATCTAGAAAGCAATGCAATGAGCACGGAAGAAATGTAAGTTTGAGTTAGATTTCAATATTGTGTATCTGGTTTATGACTGTCTTTGCTTACTCTTCTATCTTACGTGTGTTAATCAAATAGTGCTATATTGCGATTCGGTAACCCATCCGATAATAGTTGGATTAGGATCATATTTGTGCCGGTTAACATCCTACCCATAACCACCCCTTTGGTGAAGTGATCCCGAAGGACACCCTGTGTTTGTGTCTAGTTTGGCCTAGGATAAACAATCTTATGGGCGATGTTCAAGCAGGCGATCAACATTTTTCTTCTCAAATACATTAGAGAAATCATTGTATTTTGATGGAAAAGAGCTAGTACATAGGGCAATGTCTGGAGTGGACATGAGTGCCATGTCCTTAGAATTAGAAATGGATGCTATCAGCACTGTATCATTTACCTGATCATGAGGGAAACTGTTTCTGAGGTTGAAGCAGGAGTAACTATCGATGTTGTTTCTATTGGAGTAACTGTTGACACGGTTCTTGCAAAAGAAGAAATGGGAGCATTAGCTCGAAGAAGAGTGGAAGCAATCCCTTGTGGGTGAGAATTCGAGGTGAAGTTGATGGAGCGAGATCGCCAATCCACGATTGGATTGTCAATCTCGAGCCATGATAACCCCAAAACACGTTCGCGTTCACAAGTGGAAGGATTGCACATTCCACTTGTAGAATCTTCTTGAAACGAAGCAAATACACCCTCTCTACAAAAATTGAATGCACTAGTATCACATGTTCCTCAACTTGATTAGAATTTGCAAATATAAAAATACATGATAGGTCTACGAGTGGAGATCATTAGAAATCATGCAAGTTTGGACTTGTTGATAAGTTAATGTAGGCATAATAAAGTTCAACAATGGCTCAATATGTCACTAATGTGCGACAAGGGAAACACTAAGTTAAAGACTTATATTAATTTGGTAAGTTTTACAAAAATATGAGGTGTACTTGTATCCATACTAATAAAATGAGTTATAATTTATACTTTGACCCATACGTGCATGTATATAATTGTGGACAATGTAGGATAGTGCACTTTAGGATAATGTGATTAGAATAACTAACTTATTAAAGTATTCAATACTTGTATTTAAAGTTGATCTAATCTATTCCTCAGTTTGTTCGTATGGGATCAAACCATATAATTGTGGACAATGTAAGGCAATGAACTTTAGGATAATGTCGTGGAAATAACAAAACTATTAAGGCTTTCATACCTGTATTTAAAATTGATTTACTCTATTGCTTAGGTGATTCACACAGGATCAAACTCCGAACGATAATGCAAGTGGAACTACAAGCATATAAAAACATGCGGATAACGCTAGTGGAACCATTATCAACACACTACACAATCTAAGCAGCAATGGAATAGACACATAATAGTTTTAACAATAGAAGACAAAGATCCATAATAACAACATGGACAGTCATGGCAACAATTGTATGACCATGTTATGTTAAGGTTAGCTTGGACCAAAATCAGCCTCAATGTAAACTAATTCATGTTTCTCCATAAATTTGGTAGTCAGTTATGCACGCGATGAAACCAATGTCATAAGTCTACTAACCAAGTATATAAAAATAAAATTGAAACATATAGAAGATTATAAAGATAGATTCCACCAAGTAAAACCCAAAATTTGTATTAATAATGTGAAATCCAAACAAATCGTCAGTGTCATTTTCTTCATAGAGTCTATTACTAGCAATCAATTCATCAATGTCATTTTCTTCATCATCTTGTGTAGAACTCTCTTCGGCTGTACGTGCATTGGCTTCCCCTCTTAGTCGAGCCAACGAAATATCTTCTATAAGCTCATCATCAAGCTTTATTAGCTCCCTCGGTTCGCCGGCTAACGGAGGAATAGGCTCTCATGAAGCAGGTTGAAAACTTTCTGTATTAGCGAGGTTCTTTGCACCGACCTCCTTATCCTGGTCTGGGCACTCCCACAAAGCCTTAATCCTCATATTTATAAATATAACCTGCTCCTTGTCCTTCTCCAATGCAATTGTATTTCTAAAGAGCTTCAATGCACATGCAAACGTTGTTCCTGTGAAGAAAGTAACAAGAAGAATTAGTTGTCAAACAAAAAAGATTCGGTATTGGTTATCTCAAGATCGTTACCCTAGTTCGAGGAATACCTGTGCCAGAAAAGAGATGTAATATCCAGCCTCCTTCGATAGAAAACATCTCGATCAAGCGCATCATAAGTCGTTGAGGTTTTTGATTTGGGTTGACCAGTCCCCGTTCTGTCGTGGTGACATGTCGCAATTTCCGTGTCACTGCTGGATATACCAGCAGATTTGAACCTCCCACTTCATTAGAATGCTCCTTGATTCTTTGTTTCTTAATTTCATTAAAGTAGCCAACCGTGATGTATTCAATGGCATTAACGAACCGAAAAGTTGGCCCTCTATTTACATTGGTTTTTATCCTATAAAAAATAATACATCGAGTTAAGAATAGATTGAACAACCTTAAGAAATGCAATATAGTGAATGACACCTATAAATAATCCTTACCATGCAAGCTTCTTGATGCCATGGCAACGAGATCTGAAAGCTTGAGCTACCGGGTACCCTTGGTCCATACTATGAAAGACAACTATTCACCACAAGGATGCAGTCGTTAGCTCAGCGAAATCCTTGACCATCTTCTCCAACTGTTTTAACCTAAACGGTTCATCGGCGTATGATGACCCAGCCATTCGAAATCCGTAAGGAATATCCGCAATCATTAGCGTATATTCCTTCTCTCGCACTTTTTGGATCAAGTCAACGACATCGCCGCAAACCACATTGTAGTAAAGATCTCTCGTAATATCTTTTTTGTGGCTAAATTTTTTAAAGGAGCCATCTTCCTCCATTTCGTATGCCTTGACTAAGGGACGATCCTTTTCTTTCTTGCCACGACACGGTTTCTAATAGAAGCAATAGGACATCAAGTATTATTATTCAAGCTCTACATATGATGAAAGCTTAATGAAAAACCATCAATACTAACCCAATCCTTGAATGCAATAAAATACTCCGATAACGCCTTATATGAAGACGTTAGAGCATAATCCTCGGTCACTTGTTCCCAAGTTATACATCCAAGTTGTTTCATCATAACTTCTTGGATATTCATGTACACCTTATGACTGTGAAATTAGAAATCAAGATTAGAACTTTGAATTACACCATATAGACTTCAATATCAGTATTTGAAAGATTTACTTATTGAACTCAATGACCATTTCTTCAAGGCTTAAATCTTTGGCCACAACCCTTGACCAAATAGACACAAGAAGTTGCTCGTCCTTAATACCTTGCATAGCTCTCCACAGAGACAGCTTCATGTTATCAACCACTTCTTCAATTGTCAAGTCAATTTTCTTGGCTGCTTGTGACTTTAACTCTAGTGGAGGGTCAACCTTACATTTCTTTTGTCGTTGACCCTTTACCTCCTTATTCTCCCACATTAAGAAGATTTGATCTTGTAGGTGCCATACTTCTCCATCTCTGAAGGCCAATTGAAACCAAGACTCATATTTTCGAAGACCATCGGACTTAACATTATCATCTACCACAATGCCGACTTCATGTAGACATTGACGTCATAGACCTAGATGTAGCTTCACACCAAACTTTTGTTTCACGACCAAATACTCGTGGTGGAAGAACCTTATACGCTCAATCAACGACATTTTCTGCCTATAGTCATTATCATTATTGTGGTCCCATGCCAACAGCTTTACCTCTTCAGTTGTGAGCCCCACGTAAATTTTGCACTCGGCATACTTGAAGAAGAAAGTCGTTGGATGTTCTCTCACAAGTTGCCAACGTGCCTCCACTGAATGCGATCCACCAATGACAAAGTAATTATATTGATCATGCTTTCTAATATCAAAATCTTCAATGGTTTCACATTCTTCAGGATCTACCATAACAATAAAAGGCACCATAGTGGCATGAGGATTAATTTTCATTTTTTTCTTGTGATTTTGAACATGCATGCAGTGTGGCTCTCTAATCTCAAGCGGTCTTCGACCTGTTTTTTCATCAATAGGGGGGCCGATGGATGTGTGTTATAGGCAAATTAAACACTTGCCCTTTCCTGACCAGTTTACACTGCATTAACTCTCTCCTTATCTTATTCTGCTCGGATGACAACACACCCGATGCCAGCTCAACTCCTGGCATCCCCTTAGTGTCCTCCTCTTCGTTTTCACTTGATGAATCAGAGTCTGACATTTTGGTTGTCTTCTTCTTTGGTGGTCTTGATTGTACTTTAGATAACCTTTTTGTGGCCTTCACTAGGGAGGGCACTTCCTCCCTTAGAGTTACATGGCCTTGTATATAAGACCTCAAGGTAACAATAAGGTTTTGTGAGCTTTCAAGATCTTTTTTGAACGCTTCTAGCCAACAAGATTCCTTTACTGGAAGATCTTCTGAAAGGAACACTTTACGTACCCCCTTGGAGCACTCTATCATTACAAGTATGTTGGTTGAATCTGCATCTTCGTAGTCAAATCGTAGAATACGACCATACATAAATGGGGTTTCCTTTCCAAGTTGCCCCTCCCCCTTCTTCTTTGTTGTATACAATACGACTTTTTTCTTTGAGTCGACATATTGCATACACCATTCCTTGTGCGTTAGATCATGGTCAGGAAGGTCTTCACCTCCAGTAGCTGCTACAAGTTTCTTTTAGCTAACCTCAATGTGTGGTTGAGATTTTGACTCCTCGTTGAAGAGAAGCTTTTTTCCTCTCTTCATGGACTCGGGAGCTACTAGGGTCTATATTTCAATTGGAGAACCCTGTATGCGGAGCTTTATCTTCTTCACAGGTCGGTCCGACAAGTTCTCAAACGACCTATTTAAGAAAGGACATGCGAAAACATAGGTTAGGTGGTCACGTAGATTAAGGTTGTATATTAAAATACAAATAATTAGATGAAGAAATAAACTAGCAGGCGATTTGTGGTGAACTATAAATATCAATCATACATTCAGTGTACATGGTAGTCCTATATTCAGATATCTATTCTAGTAAGGGCTATTCAACTTAGAAAATATATATTGTAATAAGTATACAAGGTTATATATTGTCTTGAAGGGCAAGTATGACTTATATTGATTCCATAACCATATTGTAGATAATTTGCATATGATAGACTTGAGATTGGTATCATAAAGGTAATTTATGGGTTATTTTCTACTATTTTAAGCTATAGTAGGTCATAAAACCCCTATAATTAAGGCCCCTTTTTTTAAAAAAGTAAGGCAAGTCGACATAAAAAAGACAGATTTTGACAGACAGTTTGATATCTTTTCTCACAATACTAAATTGTTGCCCCAAAAACACAATATTCCTCTTTAAGGGTCTTCTTTTATACAGGAACTCGATACGCCGTATCGAGTTCCTGTTTTAAACACAAATATTGTACAAGAAATCAATATGCCGTATCGAGTTCCTGTTTAAAAAGCAAAGAGAATAGAGGAACTCGATACGACGTATCGAGTTCCTCTTTAAAACCTGAACTTTAAACAGGAACTCGATACGCCGTATCGAGTTCCTGTTTAAAAAGCAAAGAAAACAGAGGAACTCGATACGGCGTAACGAGTTCCTGTTTAAAACCTAAACTTTAAACAAGAACTCGATACGGCGTATCGCGTTCCTCTTTAAAACCTAAACTTTAAACAGGAACTTGATACGGCGTATCAAGTTCCTGTTTAAAAAGAAAAGAAAACAGAGGAACTAAAACCTAAACTTTAAATAGGAACTTGGTATGCCGTATCGAGTTCCTGTTTAAAAAGCAAAGAAAAAAGAGGAACTCGGTACGCCGTATCGAGTTCCTATTAAAAACCTAAACTTTAAACAGGAACTCGATACACCGTATCAAGTTCTTGTTTAAAAAGCAAAGAAAAAATAGGAACTCGATACGGCGTATCGAGTTCCTGTATAAAACCTAAACTTCAAACAGAAACTCGATACGCCGTATCGAGTTCCTGTATAAAGTTTGTATTTTATACAGGAACTCGATACGCCGTATCGAGTTCTTGAGTGACGAAACATATTTACAAAAATGTCCACAGTGTCTTGGCGCTCGATTCTCTTTGAAGACATGGTTGATCTTGTTGAAGTGGAGGTGGAGATCGCGCTTTCGTGCTTCATGCTTTGTGTGCTCTGTTCGCTCTGTGTGCTCTTGTATGCTCTTGTGTGCTCTTGTGAGTGAAATATGACGAGGTCTTCCTATTTATAGGGATTGACCACAGTGGTTAAAGTAACCACAATCACCTTAACCAGGGTTGGTAAGCTTGAGGTTAGTTAGTTAGTAACCACAGTCACATTAACCAGAGTAACTTATGATTGCATTAATGATTACAAAATCAAACTAACATATTGATGAATCTTTTATAGTCATAATAACTTATAATGACTTTAAAGGTCATGAAGGACACAATGATAGAGGTTCATGAATGAACCATTGATTGATAAGTCTAATATTTAAAATGATGAGCATTAATGAACCAATGACTGAGAAGTTCTATATCAAATATGGGTGCCATTAATTAGCAAATGATTTTAACTTTAATTCAACATATTTATGGCTTGGTAATGATTGGAATTATATTATACTTGATTTAACTTCATATAGACCTAGTTTAAATAATTATTGATATTTTAAATCCAATTGCTATATTAAAAATAATATTTTTATGTATTGTATTAATATAATATTAAATAATATAGACATTATATTCAGGGAGCTTTTGTTTAGAGAGGAGTTTATGTTTAGAGAGGAGCTTATTAGTTTTTTGCCTTAGCCTAAGCACATAACTTAAAGAGCCCTATCTAGACCTTAAGCCATGAGTGAAGATTCACCGTTCTCGATTGAAGAATATTGTTTGTCATCAGACTCATTGTTTTTATACCGAAGAGTATTGTTTGTCAACAAACTCACCATATTCTATTGAAGAATATTGTCTGTCGACAGACTCACCATATTCTATCGAAGAATATTGTCTGAGCTCATCTTCACCTACAGGGAATGTAAATAATGACACATGTGAAGAGTTCTCTATTGAAGAATACGATATTAATAAAGATACGGAGAATGAAGGTAGTGTCAATGAAACATCAAATAACATTGGCGATGGTCACAACAAAGAATTAGATTGTAACAAGGTTACACCAACCTCTATGCAAGAAGAGAAATCTGGAAGCCCTATGCATATTAGAAGAATCCCACGAAGAATTCGTCTGGCTAGATTTAGCTTGGTGACATCAAATAAACAAATTGGATTTGATGTCAAAAAAATATGTTGTGCCTGTGGTTGTATGTTTATGATTGGAAAATCAAAGTTGCGAGAATTAAGGCGATACTATTTTTCGATGACTGGTGATGAGCAAGACACTTACCTCGGGTCACATATGCAACTAGTATCTGACAAATGTACATGGATCAAAGTATCATTCGAATATTATATCTTCCACGCGCAATAGATATGTAGAGTTGCATTCAAAATTGCGTTATGTGTTAGTAACATGCGGCTACATAGAGTACAACAACGTTTACTTAGCGGGGATCAGATGCTCAATTGTAAAGAGGTTCCAAGTATGAAAGGTGCAATTGGAAGACATGCTATTGATTGGATGAAAAGCTACTTTCAGTTAAATTGTGAAGTAATGCCCACTACAGGTAGGATGCACCTTTCTCATAATTATACACGTCAGGAAGTTTATGATGTCTATCGATCTGATATGGTGGGCTCACGTAATAAGTCTGTCACATATAGCCAATTCACAAGGTTATGGAGAGCTCGGTTTTCAAATGTTATCATTCCACGTAAAGTACGGATGGGGTATTGCTCCATTTGTGCAAATCTTAAAAGTTTGGCTAAAGGTGCAAAGACATCAATGGAAAAGGATATGAGTAAGAAGTTACTACAAGAGCATCGTGAGGCACAATCGTTAGAACGAAAGAAGGCGATGTATCATAGAGAGAAGTGTTTGAAGAGGCCCGAACAATACATGTGCTTAATGATAGATGGCATGGACCAAAAGAAGACGTGCTTGCTGCATATGCGGAAGCTCCCCAAAGATGTCAATGATGAGTGTCTTGTTCAAATGCACTTGGTGGAATGCTTGGCTTATAATAGGTCTGTTGGACCTCACGTCTTCATTACATACCCCAATGTTCACAATGACCCTAACCTAACAGTTACAGTGATTTACCGAGTTTTGATGTCTTGGGGTCAACGTTTCCCCCCTGTTTTATACATTCAATTGGACAATACTGCTAGAGAGAACAAAAATTCAACTGTGTTTGGCTATCTAAGTATGTTGGTCAACCAAGGATTGTTTAGGAAAGTGAAAGTCAATTTTCTTTTGGTTGGCCACACACATGACCATATAGATCAGATGTTTAGCACATTCTCTAGACAGTTGTCTCGGCATGATGCTTTCACTTTACCTAAACTATTTGATGTCATTTGTGATGCATATACACCACACCCAAAAGTGTTACACTTGAAGGAGGTATATGACTTTAAGAGATATATATCAGATGGGGGTGGTGGGAATGTTAAAGTGCTTGCCCAGTTAAACAATATAAGTTTCAATCACATTTTTATGATAAAGAAAAATGAAATAAGTGGTTCTACACTTTTGTATGCTAAACAATATTCATCTTCTACAACATGGGAACATGAAGGTGGTTGCCAGTTATTACTTTGTATGCCGAGCACAATTGTCCATGGAGCTAAGCAAATGCCAATTGAGAAGAAAGGACAGTTGCAGAGTGTCTTGGTATCGGAACAAAAACGGTCATGGCTCCAAACCTTAGAAGAAAAAAGAAAGCATATTGAGGCCGCCAAGAAATATGCCGCACAACAAGACATGTCATGGTGGGATGTATTTTATAGTGATCAGAAAGGAATTATAGACAATTGTGTATTTAGTGATAATTGGAATTTGGAAACGCCATTCACATGGTCGCTGCAACATGATCATGTAAATAGAACTCCGGAGCAACCACCAAATGCGATTAATGACAACTTGGTCCATCCACAACAAAGAGACATTTATGTGGGAACAAGGATGACCAAAGTAGCCGAAGCTAGATGGCAAGGCAATTTGCAAGAGCTCACGGCGGGGATGTTGATTGCAACGCCGGCTGATGAGAACTCACATGGCCACCAATTTTGGGTGGGTAAAATTCTAGAAGTGCTAATGCATGAAATAGAAAATACGATCAAGTCTATAAGCATTCATTGGTACAACACTAGAAGTGCAAATGCTTTTACAGGTAAGTATACATTGGAGATGATTGAATGCCCAACAAGAAGGGGAGGTAGGAAGAGGAAGCGAAACATTCGTAACACCTCAACCCTTGATATCTCTGATGTGGATATCATCGTGTACGACTTCACACTTACAAAAGCCGGACGATTAAGGAAGTCAACAATAGATATAATAAAAGAAAAATTACCAGGTCTACAATGTGGCTCGACTCAAAGGCAAACGAGATCTGCTACATATAGTCTAGAGTCAAACCATTTGGTTTATGACGAAGATAATGCACTAATTGGTACATCCGAGGATGACGAGGAGGAATCGTCATTGTATATTAGTTATAGTGGTGATTCTCCGTAACGGAGTGATCATGAATGTATTTTTGGTTATTCAGTGTAACTACATTCCGCTTGTAACAAATCGAGTAATATAAAAGCATGTGTTTTGAATTCTTATGATTTCTAAATAATCGTTTCTTATAAAATAACATTGGTTGTAAAGTTTGTGATATAAATTGTGAATGTAACTTTTTGAAATTTCTCATTTTTTAGTTACTTCTAAATCACAAAAATATTGGATTTTTAACCTTTTTCATAGTATATTTGAACATGTATGATACTGGTATCAATGTATTTTGTAAAATCATTGAAAAAGTACTAAAATCAACCAAAATATTCCTTGTCCTTCCATTTATGTGCGATCCTTCCACTTGTGAATGCGAACGTGTTCCAAGATGATAGGATGTCGAGGTGATGTGATGAGGTTAAAAATGTTTGAAGTACCTAACAATACTTTTGTCAGTTCTTAAATGACCTGGTATAAAAGTGCTCTCTAGGCACATTCTATGTATAGAGTGATGTTATTTTGAATAGAGTTTATGTTTTGCTCTGTCTGTCTCTCCCTTGTATACTGTGTAATCTCAAGATTCCATTAAACCTATGTCCGTGTTCTGTGGCTGTCCGACAAGGCTGGTTTGTTTTTAGCTTCCACAAGCATATTCTTTTCAATATGTTGGTACAAAACCAACAAAATGGGAACGTTATCTCCCAATTTTGGAGTTTTCTTATAACAACTCCAAGCATATATTGATGGGATATAGTCATTTTATGGTAATGTATGGTTTTCAGCCACAACCCCTGATTGATGTTAATATACATCATGATGAGTTGCGAAGTATGCAAAATTTCTTCAGGATATGCAAGACATATTGCATTTGTGAACCATGGCGTAATGTTCCGTGAGATTGGATACAACCATATTTAAGAATGGCTTCCTTGATCATTGATGAGCTCGATAGGGCAGCCAAAACGGCACCAAATTTGCTCATACAAGAATTTGGTCGTTGTTGTCTCGTAACACTCCACCCATTTCGTACAATAATCTATGGCCACTAAGATATATTTGTTTCCAGTACGAGCCGCGGTTGGGGTAAAGGGTCCCACAAAATCGAGGCCCCATTTCAGGAAAGGCTCAACTGGAAGCATCGGCTGGTGAGGCATCCGTGCCAGGTCCGTGGGTTGGCCCATATCCTGGGAGAGGTCGCATTCTTTGTAGTATACATACACATCCCTTTGCGTTGTTGGCCACCACAGACCTACTTGCCATACTTTCTGGGCCGTGACATCCCCCGCGTAGTGGCTCCCTGTTGTGCCGCATTGAGCCTCTCGTAATACCGTGTCCTTCTCGTCCTATGCCGCTAGATGCCATCGCTTCCCTTATGGTATAATACTCCTACTAGGAAAAAGTTTTGGCTCCTAATCGCAAGTCGTTTCTTTTCGTCTGTTATTAGTCGTGGCGGCGGCAGCCTTGTGCTTAGGAAGTAAGTCATTTCCATCAACCATCTATCCGGAAAATTCTTGCCTTCTTTTGTCCCAATTGTCGTAATACACAGGATTTCGGCGTCCGGAAAAACGTTGTGCCCTGCTATTGATTTGTCGCCATTTTCGATCCTGCTCAAATAATCCACGACTGCATGCTATGTCCCTGGACGATGTTGGATCTCGAATTCAAATTCCTGTAATAGCAGCATCCACTAGGCTAATTTCCCGGTTAGTGACTGTTTATCGATCAGGTACAGTAATGCAGCATGATCCACGAGGAAAGTGAATTTCCGTCCTAATAAATAATGTCGAAATTTATTGACGTTGTAGATCATACCCAAAGCTTTGCGCTCTATTGTCGAATAGTTCCGTTCGTCATTTGAAAATTTACGACTAGAATAGTATACTGGTCGATACCAGCTGGGCTCGATCAACTGCATGAGTGCACTACCGATGGCTATGTCGGAGGCATCCACAAATACGTGGAATGGCTTGGACCAATCTGGAGACTGTACTACCGGTGCTTGTGTAAGCATCGCCTTTAGTGCTTCGTACGCATAGTTCCTAATATTCGTGTACGTCCAATTTACTGGACGTACGTGAACGTTTGCAAACATACGCGTATGATACACGATATTCATTTGGCTTCTTTTTTTTCTTTTGGGTTTTTTTAATTTTTAATATTCATAATTCTTTGTGAATAGAAGTGACGTTTGACACACACACACACTCTCTCTCTCACTCACACAAGAATTGACAGATCTTCTCGCTCTACAAAATCTAGATATCTAATATACATATTACACACTCCCTCACACAGACAAAACCCATAGCTCCTCTCTCTCTCTCTCTAGAGTCTAGATATACACTCAACCATTGTCTCCTCACACATGCAAAACAAGGCTTCTCTCTCTAGACCACACACACACACACTCTCTCTCTCTCTCTCTCTCTCTCTCTCTCTCTCCCTCACACACACACACTATGTACACCATATGTATATATCTATGTACCGCGTATGGATTTCAATCATACTTGGAGCCTTTTCACGTATGAGTATGATACGAATATTGGCGTTTGAGTATGACACGAATGGACGTATGGCTAGAACTATGTCCGTACGTCTTATCCTCCGTTGCAGTCCATTTGAATGGTGTGTGGTGCACCGCGGCATGTAGTTGTGTTGCAAAATTAGCCGAATAACGAAGCATGCGGTTGTGCCAGCGGATTTGCCCCAAAAACGGCTAAGGGCCTTTGCATTACTAGGGATTTTAGCCTCGACTATGATTTTGCCAGGATCCACCGCAATACCGTCCTTGCTCACTATGTGCTTGAGAAGGGCTCCGCTTGTAACCCCAAACGTGCACTTGGCCGGATCGAGACTAAGCCGCAAAGTATGACATCGTTCTAAACATAGCTTTAGATGGCTCAAGTGATCCACTCGCGTCCCATAGACCGCAAAGTCATCGAGGAAGACTTGCATGAACACAGGGATGAAGTCGCCGAAAATCTCTACAATGGCGCATTGGAATGTGGCCGGAATGGTTTTTAATCCGAACATCATTACCACCGCCACAAAGACGCCCCATTCGGTTACAAAAGCGGTTTTCTCCTAATCTCCCGGGTGCATGCGTATTTGGTTATAACCACTGAATTCATCAAGAAAACTGTACATGTCGTGACCTGCGACCGCGTCTAGTACACTATCCGTAAATGGCAAGGGAAATGTGTCGGTGATTGTGACAACGTTTAACTTGCGGTACTCGACACACACTCTGATTTTGCCATTTTTCTTAGGTATGACCACTATTGGGTTAAGCCATGTGGCTTGCTTTACTGGCCGAATAAACCCAACTTTCAAGAGTTTGTCGATTTCCTCCTTTACATGTAATTCGGTGTGACTCTTGGTTGGAGAAGGCTGGGTAATTCGGGTTCATACGATAACGTCTCCACTGAATTGGTTTCGCATCCATGGCCAAATTAATTTTGTGTTGGTAGAATTTTGGGTCTAGCCCCTTGTAAAAACGAAGATGCAGAAGCGTTAGACAACCGACTTAGTCGGATAGCAACAAAGAGAGAGAGAGAGAGAGAGAGAGATTAACACACAGAAGGTATGTAGGAGAGACAGAGAAAGAGCAGAACAACTTAAATATATTATCAACAACTCTGTAAAATTCTCTGTACATAGAACGTGCTCAACAACACTATTTATACAAGTCCTAAGAGGACTAACAGAAGTATAGTGTACTTCAATGCTCACACGAGCGTCTAACACTAACTATGAGACATTACCTACCTAGTAATCTAGGCTGCTACTAGGCTTCCGGTTACTGCTTGATCCGGCTAACCGGCTCTCCAACTCACCGGCTCACTTGCTCACCGACTCACCAATCCAACTCATCCTTCCGAATGCCGATCCGGATCCGGTTGAGCTTGCCGCTCAACACTCCCCCTCAAGCTCAACTTGAGGTCAGATCGTTGTGTCAGTCTCCATGGCAACCGGTCCTTCCACCCGACTCCTTCTGGCGTCACTCCGCCTCACTCGCGCTCCTCGTCAGGTCCTGTCCCGTTTGCTGAGACCTTTTTGATTCTGTGCACCTCGACCTCCTCGGCTGGCATCTCTGCTAAACAGGCCCAATTCAGCTCCCTCGCTGTTGTGACTTCGGCGCTTGCCGATTCGCCGATTCCTTTGTGTTGGCGTCAACTTTTGCTGCCTTCTAGTCCTCTTGGCCTTGAATTGATCTGGTTCTTCCGAATCCGTTTGTTGAACCGAATCGGCTATCTCCGATTCGTTCCAAATTTTGTCTGAATCGGTCACTCCCGATTCGTCTTCTGGTTCCAGGCCCTTCACCACATTGGACCATGTCCGGGTCTTGGCCTTCTTCTTCTGGTTGGCTCTGTCCTTCTTGACTTTGCAGCCGCTACAACTTGTTCTGACTTGTTCGGATGTGTAAACTTCCTTTGTCGACTCAGCTCCTTTCTTCTTCTTATCTCTCCCTTTGTCGGTTCGTCCCTCACCGGCACAATCGGCAGTTTCTTTGCCTTTGCCCATTCCGGTGTCTTTGCCCGTTCTCCCCCTCAACTGCGGCACGTCGAGATGCTGAACACCAAGCATTTCGGTGAAATGCTGCAACTTGTCCGATCCGAGCGGTTTGGTGAAGATGTTGGCAACTTGCCGATCCGTATGAACATACCGTAGTTCGACTTCACCGTTTAGGACACGCTCACGCGCGAAGTGGTAGTGCGCTTCTATGTGCTTTGTGCGAGCATGGAATACTGGGTTCTTGGCGAGTTGCATGATGCTTATTTTGTCGCAGTAGATCAGGATCGGAGTCGGCACCTCGATCCGCAGGTCTTGCAACAGTTGCCGAAGCCAAATGGCTTCACAGGTGGCAACAGTATTCAGCCTCAGTGCTCGAAAGGGCCATTGTTAGCTGCTTTTTGCTGCTCCATGCAACACCCGCGCTACCAAGGGAAAACATATAGCCGGAGGTGGATCGGCGATCCGATGCATCACCGGCCGAGTCGGCATCTGTATATCCGACTAGTTCTTCGGTTATACCATGCCGGTATAACAGTCCCCGTTCCTTTGTGCCGCTCACATACTGGAGTATCCGGAATGCGTACATAAGGTGCTCTACGATCGGCTTCTACATATATTGGTTGATCACGCCGACCGGATAACTGATGTCGGGACGAGTGATTGTCAAATATATAAGGCTTTCGACGATTTGTCGGAACCGCTTCAGATCACAGGCCGGTCCGGAGTTGGGACAAAGCTTTTGGTTCCGGTCCAGGGGTGTGGAGACAAGTCGGCACTCTGTCATACGGAACTTGTATAGCATATTCAACACTGTCGTGCCTTTCGGCTCCGGATCGTTTGCGTGAGTCGGGTGGGAACCACTGGGGTTTTGGACTAGGAAGAGGAGAGTTTTAAGGCTAATAAGAATATAAATATGTTGTAAGAAAGAGTTATAGCAAACTCGTGAATCCCACGAGTATAGTTTATTAATTGGTGTTTTTTAGAAACATATCTAGTTTCCAAATTTTTTCACACACCTATTACATTGTGCTCCCCATCCTTATGTAGTGATGGGAGAGACTAAGCATAGCTACATGCTTTTTTTTTCTAATATGTTCATGCACACTAAATGTGCATGTGATGCTTTTCTAATCCTTGCTTTTATTTGCTAAATATAGTGCTCATGCATGCTAGATGTGCATGAGTCACTTTTTAGTTGCTTGCGTTTTTCTATAAAATATTCACGCACTCTAAAAATGCATGGTTTACCTTTTAATAAAGGTAGGCGCAAATAAAGCACTTATAGTTATTAAATCTATTTATAAAACACTAAAGATAAGGTAGCATAATGGTAAAGTTGAGGTTTGGCTATGTGGAGGTATAGGGTTCGAATCTTGCCCTATGCACGTGATAAATATTTTGATATTCTTATTTTATTTATTTATATGTAATTAAATCGTTTATATTATTTTTACTTTTTCACGTAGTGTACGAAATACACTACGACACTCGCCCCCTCCGAACCCGCACATCCTCCGGTATGTGCCGAAGTTGCCGATGCTCGTTGTCTCCCCTTCATCCTCTGTTTGTCCCGCTATGTCAACTTTGTCTCTCCATTTTGAGTAGACCCATTCTTTCCACCCGAACCATTGTCGCCATCCGATCCACCATATTCTTTGTTCTCTCTCGTCATATTCTTGGCCCTTGTCATTCGTGGTAGTGTCTTTTACTGGCCTCTTTCTTGTCTTCATCAACCTTGACTTTTTTCCGAATCGCTCTCGTCCGATCGACTTTCGGTTTGATCGGCTTCCGATCGGATTCGTATTCGGCCGAATCGGAATCGGTTGTTCGGTTTCGATTGAGTCGGTCTCCTTCCGGCCCGGTTTCGATCTATCGGTTTCGGTTTTGGTTGGCTTTCTTTTCCTCGTTTTCACCAGCCTCGACCGGTCCAACCTCCAGTTGAGTCGGATTAGCTTCTTTCCGGATCGGTCTCGTTTGTGTCGTCTTTCGGCCGAATTCTCTTCCTTTCGGTTCGGCTTTCTTTCGGGTCGACTTTCGGTCGAATCCTCTTTTACCCGGTTCGGCTTTCTTTCGGATCGGAATCCCGTCCGGATCACCTTCCATCCTAACTGGCTTCCGACTTTACCTTTCTTGCCGCCACCTCCCGTCTCTCCGGTCTCACGTTGGTTCTCGGACACAACGGCCGAAGTCTCTAGAATTAGTGGGTAGGAATCCTCGGTATTATCATCCTTCGTTGTTTCACCCATAGCCATATTCTCGGCTATCTCTCCGTCGTATGCATCGACTTCGACCTTTGTTTTCTCTCCGCCACCTTCCATCTCTTCGGTCTCACGTTGCCTTTCGAACGCAACCGCCGGAGTCTCTGGAATCAGTGGTGGGGAAGTCTCGATATGGCCATCCGTCGTTGATTCGTCCATAGCCACCTTCGATTCGATGTCATCTTTCATGGCGACCTCCTCAATCAAGTCCTCCTTGCTCTCTTTCACTGCATCAATTATGCAAACATCAATTATGCTTACCCCTTTTTCACCCGATGTTTCGGACACTTGTATTCCGAAATCTTCTTCTACACTTGGGTTATCGGCCTTATCCTTCATCGTTGTTCTTTCGCAAGACAAGAGGGTAGCTTGTTTTACACCCTCTTCCGTCGGACCATCATGTTGTATTTCGGCCTTCATATCGGCTCCATCGTTTGTCTTCAATCGACCATCCTTCATCGGCCATGTCGTTGACAAGATTCTCATCTTCCTCTCATCATGTCTCCGGCATACCCTTTGGACTTCGGCCCAATCTTCGGTAAGACCATTCGTACCTTCATCGTCTTCGAGTTCGATCCCGATGTCCATCCTTTCTTTTCGATTGATCGATTTTACGAACATTAGGACTTTATCCTCCCCCACCAACCGTTGTTCCCGCTCCGAGAGTTGAGCAAGACGATGCTCGAACTCTAGGAATGCTTGTGTTGCACTTCGGTGGGTCTTCTCCGATGCCACCCATTCGTCGAATTTTCGCCGATCTTGTCCCTTTGATCTCTTGTAATCATATGCCTCTCGTAAAGCTTCTTCGAATGACCCCCATGTCGAGTTTTGTTGCCGTATCTTGTGGATTCTCTCTTGTAGCTCATCCGTGGCCACCCGATTGAAGGATGTCACTTGCAATCCTTCTGGTATCCCACATCGTATCATCTCCGCCTTGTAGTCACGTAGATAGCGTGACACATCGTTTCCGTTGAATTGTCCGTTTCGTTGTACGAGCCGCTTTACTGTCCCCGTGATCTCCGACATCACTCGTTGTTCTTGTAGCATCCGCTCGAACATCATCATCATCGTTATGTTCATCGCCTCTTGTTGATTTTCCATCTCCTTGCCACCCACCTTCGCGTCGGGTTCACCAACTGTGTCGTGCCTTTCGGCTCCGGATCGTTTGCGTGAGTCGGGTGGGAACCACTGGGGTTTTGGACTAGGAAGAGGAGAGTTTTAAGGCTAATAAGAATATAAATATGTTGTAAGAAAGAGTTATAGCAAACTCGTGAATCCCACGAGTATAGTTTATTAATTGGTGTTTTTTAGAAACATATCTAGTTTCCAAATTTTTTCACACACCTATTACATTGTGCTCCCCATCCTTATGTAGTGATGGGAGAGACTAAGCATAGCTACATGCTTTTTTTTTCTAATATGTTCATGCACACTAAATGTGCATGTGATGCTTTTCTAATCCTTGCTTTTATTTGCTAAATATAGTGCTCATGCATGCTAGATGTGCATGAGTCACTTTTTAGTTGCTTGCGTTTTTCTATAAAATATTCACGCACTCTAAAAATGCATGGTTTACCTTTTAATAAAGGTAGGCGCAAATAAAGCACTTATAGTTATTAAATCTATTTATAAAACACTAAAGATAAGGTAGCATAATGGTAAAGTTGAGGTTTGGCTATGTGGAGGTATAGGGTTCGAATCTTGCCCTATGCACGTGATAAATATTTTGATATTCTTATTTTATTTATTTATATGTAATTAAATCGTTTATATTATTTTTACTTTTTCACGTAGTGTACGAAATACACTACGACAACACATAGTGTCATTGTGAGAGCAATATGGAGTCGGGGGTTTGGATCACCTCGATCCCAAGAAAATAATGAAGGTCCCCCAGGTCCTTCATCTCAAATGTGTCGGACAGCTGGGACTTTACTCTGCCGATTTCATTGAGTTCGGGTTCAGTGATGACTAAATCATCAACACAAAGTAGGATGCAAACCGGACCATTCGGACCTTGCTGAATGAACGATGAGTCAGATTTAGAGGTCACAAACCCCATCTTACGCAACCGGTGTGTGATCTTCGCATTCCAAGCTTGGGGGGCTTGCATCAGACCGTAAAGCGACTTCTTGAGCCGGCACACCGCCGACTTGTTCATCTCCGACTAAAAACCGGGAGGTTGGATCATATAGACCTGTTCTTCAAGGTCACCTTGAAGAAACCCATTCTTCACGTCCATCTGGTGAAGATACCACCCCCTTGCCGCAGCAACCACCAGTACCACACGAACCGTCGTCATCTTCGCTATCGGGGCGAAGGTCTCGTCGTAATCGATTCCCTGGGTCTGTGCGTATCCCTTCGCCACTAACCGGGCCTTGTACCGGTTAACCGAACCGCCAACATTGTACTTTACCTTGTACACCTATTTGCAACCGATCGGTTTGTAGTGTCAAGGAGGGTCAACGAGGTCCCATGTGTCGTTGGCATCTAGGGCCCGCATTTCTTCCTCCATAGCGGCACGCTAATTTGCGTCCTTTGCCGCTTCTACGTAGCTCTCCGGCTCACGCACTTCCACCACCTTAGTCATGAACACATAATGATGCGCCATGTACTCATTGTACCCATACCGCGTAACTGTCATGAGATGGCAAGACTCGAACCCATGACCTTATGGTATATGGGTCGAGCTCTTAACCATCTCACCATCTATTGTAATTCATAGAATATTATTTTCATTTATGTTTTATTATAAGAAAGTAATGTATATTCCAGATTTCTCTGGAACATTCTAGAAGCTTCAGGATTATTCCTGAGAACACTATAAAAGAAGGCACTAAGCATTATGTTGAACCAAATTGGTTCAACACCAGTCTTAAGCCTCTTAGTCGATTTGTACTTATCTTTCATATAATATAAGAGCTGCTGTCATCATCCTATTTCCCTCTCTCTCTCTCCTCTTCTCACTTCCTCTCTCTCGGGAATCTTACGCAGTCCCGTCCTCTTAGTACTAATAGTACTACTCTTCTTAGTACTAATTCCATCTCTGTTTTAGTACTATTCCTGACAGTTTGAACCAATTTTTTCCTCTAGCCTACTTGTCACTCTCCCTCATCCTCCTACCCTTTCCCCTATACTATGGCTACTGTTAGCGCCCAAGAATACCAATCCATTTTCTCCGAGCTACAGTGCCTAAAAGAAAAGTTTGTTGCCTTGGAACAAGAAAACCAACGGCTGATAGGGGATCTGCAACAAATCGCTCTAGAAAAACAACAAACGCAACAACAACATGGGGAGTTAGCGTTACGGGTACAACAACTCGAAGCAGCGTTGCAACAACAAGGATCCAGTCCCCAAGGATTTCATAAAGAGCCCAAGATTGGACTTCCTGTGAAATTTGATGGAACGCGTTCACAATTTCGGGGATTCCTTAATCAGGTACGCTTAGTCATCCAGATGCATCCTTCCCGATATCCCACTGATGCATCTCGAGTCGGCCTAATAGGCACGCTACTTAGCGGCTCAGCCTTGGCATGGTTCGCTCCGCTTCTAGAAAAACAATCGCCCTTGCTTAATAACTTTGAAGATTTTATTGGTGAGTTTAAAGCCTGCTTTGGAGACACCGACAACATCAGGACGGCGATCAACAAGATCCGGCGATTGCGTCAAGGCGATCGTCCAGCCTCTGCCTACGCGGCGGATTTCCGCCTACTTGCTTCAGATATACCCTGGGATGATCAAGCACTAATGGAGCAGTTTCGCTATGGCTTGCGAAACGATGTCAAAGATCTACTTCTAACTTTCCCCGAAGAACCAAAGTCTCTTACGGAGGCAATCAGTCGAGCAGTTCGATGTGATAACCGCCTTTTTGAACGACGTTCAGAACGTCAATTACAGATACTATGCTCTAGGCCAGAGCCCACTTACGCCGCAGTCGCGGCTAAACCGTTTGCACGAGACATACCTCAAGCAAATACTTCGACACCGATGGAGATCGATACCATGCGTCGACGCGGCCCGTTATCGGAAGAAGAAAAGCAACGACGACGTGCCAATCGATTATGCCTTTATTGCGGTGGACCAGGACATATCGCCATCAATTGTCCCCATAGGCCAAGAAGACAGGTAAATCAAATTGTCGCCTGTACTAAACCTGAGTCAATTCTTCCCTTCGGAGTGTCTGATAGTAGTAATAGTACTAATAGAGTGTCAGATAGTATTCATAGTACTAATAGCCCAAGTATCTCAAATAAATTTGAAATCCTTAGTCAATTAGATGAAGAGTTAAACGATTGAGTCCAGCCAAAATAGGAGCCATTTGGTTGGACAACAGCCCTAGATCTGTACAGCCCATTAGTGGTTCCATTCCTTCCAAGCAAGTTAGCAATGTGTTCCTAGCCCAAGTCATTGTTAGTACTAAAAGTACTCCCCCAGTACCCGTCCTAGCACTTTTAGATTCCGGAGCTAATTCCTGTTTCATGGATCGAAATTTTGCCCAAGCTTCTCAGATATCCTTAAGAA
The DNA here is from genome assembly GCF_043228905.1 of Azolla caroliniana. NCBI lineage: Eukaryota > Viridiplantae > Streptophyta > Polypodiopsida > Salviniales > Salviniaceae > Azolla > Azolla caroliniana. The sequence continues at coordinate 11,448,445 of NW_028230442.1, read as the reverse complement.
AACTTCCTTGTCCCGCATCTGTAGTGGTCATTGATGGTCGTCCCATTGCTTCCGGGAATATTGTAGAAGAATCAGAACCCATTCAAGTTGTCCTAGGTAGTTTTGTGTGTATAATATCATTTAATATAATTAGTAGTCCAGAGCATCCCATTGTCCTAGGATTACCTTGGCTTGAGTTACATAATCCAGCCATAGATTGGAGAACAAGAGAAGTCCGATATCGACCACCCCAAGAATCAACTCGCCGAGTTTCGACCATTTCACTCCATCAACTACGCGAAGAAGGACCCAAGGAGGCAATGTTCCTATTTTCCATATCAGTACATCCTTCCAGCACTATTAAGAAGGACTCCTCAGTACAACTTCCGGCAAAATATCATCCTTATGCCGATGTATTTGACAAGGTAAAAGCCGGTACCCTTCCTCATCACCGTCCCTATGACTGTCCCATCGATTTACAACCAGGAACCGAGCCACCATGGGGACCAATTTACAACCTGTCACCCACCGAGTTAGAAGTCCTTCGAGCCTACATAGAGGAGAACTTGGCAAGCGGGTTCATCCGTCATTCGAAATCTCCGGCCGGTGCACCCATCTTCTTTGTCAAGAAGAAAGATGGCTCACTTCGTCTTGTCGTTGATTACCGCGGATTAAATAAAGTCACCATCCGGAATAGGTATGCACTTCCTCTTATATCAAGTCTTTTAGAGCGAGTTAATGGTGCCAAGTTTTTTACTAAAATCGACCTACGTGGAGCGTATAATCTCGTGCGGATCCGACCGGGAGATGAGTGGAAGACCGCTTTTCGCACGCGGTATGGGCATTTTGAGTATACTATTATGCCGTTTGGCCTAACCAATGCACCCGCAGTCTTCCAACACATGGCAAATGATATATTCAGAGACCTCTTGGATATCTGTTTGATCATTTATCTGGATGATCTGTTGATTTATTCGAAGACCCAGGAAGAGCACGACTCTCATGTACTATTAGTACTAAAGCGACTCCGCGAGAATGGTCTTTATGCCAAGCTAGAAAAATGTAGCTTTGACTGCAAGCAAGTGGAATTTCTAGGCTACGTCATCTCCTCAAAGGGCATCGCCATGGATCCAGCTAAGATCCAAACTGTACTAGAGTGGCAAATTCCACGGTCGGTACGAGATGTACAATGTTTTCTAGGTTTTGCTAACTTCTACCGTAAGTTTATACAGGATTACTCGAAGATTATTTTACCTCTCACACAACTTACGAAGAAGGGCCAAGCATTTCTTTGGTCCATTGAAGCAGATATGGCTTTTCGGCATCTTAAGAAAGCCTTTACATCAGCACCGATTCTAGCTCATGTGGATACAAGCAAACCATTCATCATGGAGGCCGACGCATCAGATTTCGCCCTCGGTAGCATCCTTTCTCAACAAGGTGATAAAGAAGAGTTGCATCCGGTGGCTTTCCATTTGCGCAAATTCGATGTCGCAGAAATCAACTACGAAATACATGACAAGGAGTTATTAGCCATCGTGGATTCATTTGTACAATGGCGGCATTTCTTAGAGGGCTCTCCACATCAGGTCATTGTCTTCAGCGATCATAAAAATCTTGCTTATTTTCAGAACGCTCGCGTACTAAATCGACGGCAAGCTCGGTGGGCGCAATTCCTCACGCGTTTCGACTTCAAAATCACATATCGACCGGGGAAGCAGCAAGGAAAAGCAGATGCACTATCACGACGTTCATATCTTGCACCTCGTCCTGGTGAAGCAACATTTGATAATCAAAAGCAAGTAATCTTGGGACCAACACGATTGCACACGACGCAGATTTTTCACACCCCGATGGATTCACGGATTACCGATGACATACGTGCAACCTTGAAGACGGATAGTTTTGCTCAAGACATCCTGGCGCACATTGATACTTCTCGGGCATCCTGTTCTCAGTCTCAACAACCAGGTATTGACTACCGACAATTCGAATATCATGATGGTTTGTTATTCTTTAAAAAGCGCGTATATGTCCCCGATTGCTCCTGTCGCCTTCAAATTGTCCAACATTGTCACGACACCCATACGGCGGGACATTTCGGTAGTACTAAGACGTTGGAGCTAGCGCAACGATCTTTTTGGTGGCCCCACATGCGCCGTTTTGTCGACGACTACGTTCGGACCTGTGATGCTTGCTGCCGAGCAAAGATGCCACGACACCATCCATATGGCTTGTTGGAACCTTTACCAATTCCAAGTAAGCCATGGCAGTCTATTTGTCTTGATTTTATCACAGATCTGCCGGTCTCGAAAGGGTTCGATGCTATCCTAACCGTCGTCGATCGATATACGAAGATGGCACATTTTGTGCCATGTACTAAAGCCATCACTAGCGAGGAAACCGCCGCTCTTGTTATGCGTGAGGTTTTTCGGCATCATGGCCTCCCAGACAGTATTATCAGTGACCGAGGCCCGCAATTTGTCTCCAAATTTTGGCAGCATCTCTTCAAGATGCTCAAGGTCTCCTGCAACCTCTCCTCCGGCTACCATCCTCAGACCGACGGACAGGCGGAACGAACAAACCAAACGCTGGAGCAATATCTCTGGTGTTTCCTGAGTTATCAACAGGACGATTGGGCCGAGATTCTCCACTTTGCGGAGTTTGCGTATAATAATGCTATTCACTCCTCGACTCGGGTCTCCCCATTTTTCGCTTATACCGGTTTCCATCCTCGCTTGTCGGTGATCGACACTCCGGAGCTACCTACCAACCCTCGTGCCGAGGATCATTTGGAGAGGCTACGCAAGATCCAGATGGATCTCTCTACTCACCTTCGTCATGCTCAACACACACAGAAGACTTATGCGGATCGTCATCGGATTCCCTCCTCTTTTGCCATCGGAGATCGAGTATGGCTCTTACGTCGTCACATCAAGACTACTCGACCGTGCGACAAGTTGGATTATCGACGACTCGGTCCTTTCCGTATTACGGGGAAGATTAATGATGTCACCTTCCGCCTTGATCTCCCTCCGCAGCTTCAGATACATCCGGTTTTCCATTGTTCTCTTCTTGAACCTTATAAAGCAAACACCATTCCCGATCGTGTGACACCACCGCCGCCCCCACTGGAGTTGGACGCCGGCCCGGAGTATGAAGTTGCTGCCATCCTCGATTCCAAACTTGTTCGCAACAAACTCTATTACTTGGTCGATTGGCTCGGTTATAGTCCGAGCGAATGTACTTGGGAACCCGTCGAGAATGTTGCCAATGCACAAGATCTTCTTGCTGATTTCCACCGAAAGTATCCGGACAAACCCGGTCCGCAAGTAGCGCTGACTCGTTCCACTCGTCGTCTTTAAGGGGGAGATAGTGTCATGAGATGGCAAGACTCGAACCCATGACCTTATGGTATATGGGTCGAGCTCTTAACCATCTCACCATCTATTGTAATTCATAGAATATTATTTTCATTTATGTTTTATTATAAGAAAGTAATGTATATTCCAGATTTCTCTGGAACATTCTAGAAGCTTCAGGATTATTCCTGAGAACACTATAAAAGAAGGCACTAAGCATTATGTTGAACCAAATTGGTTCAACACCAGTCTTAAGCCTCTTAGTCGATTTGTACTTATCTTTCATATAATATAAGAGCTGCTGTCATCATCCTATTTCCCTCTCTCTCTCTCCTCTTCTCAGTTCCTCTCTCTCGGGAATCTTACGCAGTCCCGTCCTCTTAGTACTAATAGTACTACTCTTCTTAGTACTAATTCCATCTCTGTTTTAGTACTATTCCTGACAGTAACGGGGTTCTTCAGGCGGGAAGACTGGCGTAACTTGATATTACCCGGTTTGGGGCCCTTCTTGGCCAGGTCGGACTTCGTTCCCGAAGATACGCCTTCAACCTTTCTGGAGTCGGATTCACTACGATCCGACTCAATGTTGCCGGTTTCGTATTCCGACATCTTCCTCTTCCCCTTTTCCTTGCGCGTGAACCGTCTCCTCCGTTTCTTCCATGGTGGGAACATGGCCGAGTCTCCACTACTCACTGGTTCATCTTTTGACGGGTCTGTCTGATCCAATCGCTCGTTCGGCCCGCTCAAGTGAAACGATTCCGGACTCACATTTAGAGTCTCGAAGCCTTCATCTTCTACCTGGACTGGTTCAGGCTCACTATTCTCATCCTCTGGTATCGGGTTGGGGTCGGAAGTTGGAACCGGTAAGGCATACCATGATGCCGTCTCATCAAACTCAACATCCCGGCTAACTCAGACCTGCTTCGTCCGAGGGTTATAACACTTATACCCCTTTTGCTCATGCGAGTAACCAACCAAGATGCATTTCTCCGACTTTGCATCCAACTTCCTCCGCTTCTCATCGGGCACATGCACATATGCAGTCCTACCAAATATCCGAAGGTGTGACAAATTTAGCTTGTGCTCGAAATACAGCTCACGCGCGAACACCTTGTCACCGATCTGGTCTTGGATATAGACGGCCGTCCGGACCACCTCAGCCCAATAGAATTTGGACATGCTCTTCTCCTCTAGCATCACCCTTGCCACGTCGATAGTTGACCAGTTCTTCCTATCGGCCACACCGTTTTGCTCCGGTTTGTATCTACAGCTAAACTCTCTCCGAATTCCTTTTTGCTACAGATAACTATTGAATTGGCTAGAAAAATATTCTTTTCTGCCATCCGACCACAAACACTTGATCTTCCTCTTCGTTTCCCGTTCAACCAGGCTTTGCATGTTCCAGAAACACTCAAAGACTTCGCTCTTCCGCTCAATGAGATAGATCCATGTGTGCCGGCTATAGTTGTCAATGAAGGAGACAAAGTATCGACTCCCGCCAAGACTAACGTTCTGTGCCGGTCCCCATACATCTGAATGAATAAGGTCGAGCTTGTTATGGCTACGGTTTTGTTCGGTGGGGAAGGGAAGCCGGTGTTGCCTTCCAAGTTGGCAGGCTTCACATATTTGGACCCTCCGGCCACTGAACTTTGGCAAACCGAAAACAACTTGTTTCGTTTGCAGGTCTTGAAGCCTCTTGTAATTGACGTGGCTGATCCGCCTGTGCCAGAGATCAATATCTGATTCAATCTTCTGTCCTCTGGCGAACAAAGCGGTGTCGACGTCATTGGTGTCAAGGATGAACATCCTCCCATCTCTGTGCCCTTGTGCAATAATCTGGCCCTCTTCCACGATGAAGCACTCATGCTGCGTAAACCGCACCTGCATCCCCTGGTCAACGATCTGACTGACAAACACCCGGTTCTTCGTGATAGTCGGAACGTGTAATATGTTCATAAGCTTCCCCCTCCATCTGACGTGGCTCAAAGGGACTTCTCTGACATGCATGATTGGGTGAGGAGTGTCGTCTCCAGTTTGACGACTCCCAGTTGTTCCGGTTTCTCCAAGAAAGAGAACCACTCTTTGTGGCTCGTCATATGATTCGATGCACCGGAATCAACATACCACACTTCCTCCAATTTAAAAGTGGTCTTCTTCATCAAGTTAGCCTCGTGTTTCATCACCAAGGTTGGCCCTTTATCGGCTTTTCCGGTTTTGGATCCTCTCGATCCTTCTGCGTAGTGTGAGTATTGCCCATTCTCTAGGTCGGCCTTGCCGGATCCAGATCAGTTCGAATCGGTGCGCTTCTTCCACCATTCGCTTTCTCTGTGGCCCTTTTTACCACAGTACCAACATTCCGTGTCGGCCTTTGCTTGCCAGCCTCCGGCGCCACCTTGTCTCCCCCTGCTTGTGGAGGGTTCGGAACTGTTGTCAGCATGTTCTCTGTGCCTTCGGTCCTGCTCTTGCCAGCTGCTACCATTGCGAACCGACCTGCCTCGTCCACCACACCAACGGGGCCGATCTGCCTCCGTGTACAACATCTGATTGTCGGTGGGTGCACTTTTTGACACACCGGCATGGTTCTCCTCTACAAGGAGCATCGACTATAAGTCGAAAAATGACGGCGTATTCTCCCTTGTACATACCGTCGTTCGGAACGCTCTAAACTTAGACGCTAGGCCCCCAAGACAGATATGCACCATCTCATCTTCCTCTATAGTGACGTTGATAGAGGCAAGTGAGTGAGAGATCTCTTTGATTTGGGCCGTGTAATCGGTTACCGACATGACCTTCTGTCGGACATTGCTCAACTCCTGTCAAAGTTGTAGCTTCCGGGCCATAGTGCTTGCCACGAAAACCTTCTTCAGGTTTCCCCAAGCTTCTTTTGGCGTCTTGGCATCTCGAACATGGCTCAGCAGCTGGTCTCTGACACTGGACACAAAGCAGTACATCACTCTGCTTGCCGCTTGTTCCCAAACTGGGAAGTCCTTGTGTGCCGCATTAGGTGTTGTGTCGTTAGCTCCGTCGACATAGCTCTAGTAACCATGCCCAAGCAGGTACTGGTGCATCTCGTATGACCAAGATGCGTAGTTGGATCTGTCAAGCTTCTCCACCGGGAGCGAGCTAGCCATTCCTCTGTCCATCTCTTCTCTTTATGTTCTTACCGGGTCTTAGGGTTTGTCTTCAGATGTTGATGTTAGTTGTAGAGGTTCTAAACCCTCACGCTCTGATACCATGTAAAAACGAAGGTGTGGAAGCATTAGACAACCGGCTTAGCCGAATAGCAATAGAGAGAGAGAGAGAGTGATTAACACACAGAAGGTACGCAGGAGAGACAACGAAAGAGCAAAACAACTTAAATCTATTATCAACAACTCTATAAAATTCCCATACATACAACGTGCTCAACAACACTATTTATACAAGTCCTAAGAGGACTGACAGAAGTACAGTGTACTTCAATGCTCACATGAGCATCTAACACTAACTACGAGACATTACCTACCTAGTAGTCTCAGCTGCTACTAGGCTTCCGGTTACAGCTTGATCCGGCTAACCGGCTCCCCAGCTCACCAGCTCACCGATCCGGCTCATCCTTCCGAATGCCGATCCGGCTCAGGCTTATTCAGCCGATCCGGATTTGGTTGAGCTTGCCACTCAACATCCCTTCAAGTCATCATGTGACCATTCGAAGACATCATTAAACTCCCGTAATAAATTAGTCATGGCCATTTTTTCGCTTGGGTCAGATCCTTTGCAATCGTTAGTAGCCTTGGTGCCTCGGCTGACCCTACATTGATTTCCTCCAAGGTCGATGTTGTGACTGTACACAAGATTTCCATTCCCCTCTCGAATGCCTCTCATGCTTTGCTGAGTTCCAACACTGATTCTGGATCTGGTCGGTAGTCATCATTGTTCGGAGCACTCGTCGAGATCTGCTCGCTAGCTGTCTCGAGTACGTCTATCTCAAATAGTGGTACTATCCGTGGATTTTCGTCTAGGTATGTCTCGAGTTCCATATCGTCCGGTCCTTCGAACATATTAATTTCTTCGGCGTAGAATGGCGTTATTGCTTTGTGGGGGCGGCCGTTTCCTGTGTCAGTACCCGGACCTTGCTTCGCCCTCATTGGAAGCTAATGCAATTGTGCTCCCAGTTCTGCTTAATATTAACAGAACGCAACCATGGTCTTCTTAACAAGCTAGGATACGCCCCTGGTGCATCCAAAGCCAACACAACGCTCAAAATTTCAAAGCTACGATCGCCAATTACGATCCTTAGCTTCCCAACCAACCCCAATGGTCTAATGGAATGGGTGTCTGCCATTCGGAGCCAAAATGGGCACGCTTCCCATTCTATAATACCAAGGCAGTCACATGTGGTTTTACTGATCACATTCACCCCGGAACCACCATCAACAATGCATCCCATGATTTCCTGCCCTTGCAATACCACCTGGATGGCTGGATTGTGATGATCAACCACGGTTGGCCCTGTGCTAGACTTTGTATAATTGCCCGAAATCTCTAGGTCGTCTGTGCCCCACGTCCAATTTTCTACGGTCTGTCGGAATTGAGGGATAAGTCGTAATAATTTGTCCATGGTCAACGTAATTTCGCAATTGGCCAATGTTTGACATATTGGATCTGGCGTCAATACTGTGTCTTTCATATGTGTGGTATTGTGGCCCGACTCTTGCGTCATGTGTTCCACGTTGGCTTCATTTGCCTTTTCTATCGAGGCTTGTGTAGCTTGCGGATCTCGTCTTGTTCCGCCCAGTCCGTGTTTTTTCCTTACTACGGGTTGTAACCTACTAGACGTTTGTCATGATCGTATTCACCGCTTGCCCTTTCCCTTTTTCGCGGCGTGGGCATTGAGTTGCGTAATGACCTCGATATTTACAAATAAAATAGTGGACGTTGGACTCACCATTTTCAACGATCGGGGCTGTAGTGGTTTCCATAGGTGTTGTCTGTTCCACCCGGGGTCATTGGAACTGCTTGTTGTTGCGGGGCTTCTAACGATATTCACAACGACTATCCCGACGTCATTCTTCCTTCGAGCTTTCACCGTGGCTACTTTGGTTCCACCTGTCCGCCGCTATTGTTGGTGGTATGCTGGTTATCATAGTGGCGTCCTCCCCGAGGATTGTAGCGGTCATTGCTCGAATACTCCTCGTCGTCCTGCTCCTCTTCGTCCAAATAAGGATCATTATTGTGATGGAGGCGGTTCGGCCTTCCCACACGCTAATTCCACTCTGTGTTACAGTATGTTGAGAACACGACGTTCCTTATGTCCGACGCTCGGCCACAACCGAGATTCTTTTCATACACAGAAAAACAGGTAATGAAACGCGACACAAAGGGGAGAAATGGTACACAGGAGGTTAACGTGGAAAACCCCAAAATAAGGGAAAAACCACGGCAGCCCACAGGCTGCAAACTGTCACTATGTAGGAATATACAACAGTGAGTTCACTGAGGCAACGACCTCGTGCTCTCAGATCTTCGCCACAGGCGGCGGTTACAACAGAGGCAACGACCTCGTCTCTCTCTCTCTCTCTGTACAGTTACGCGCTCTCTATTCTTCTTGCACCAACAAGGAAGAATGATAACAACAACAAAAACACAACAACACTAAAAGTTTGCCCTAAGTCATATTTATACTAATATGACTTTTTGGCTATTTACAAATGTAGCCTCGATGGGCTCTCAGAAACATATTTACGAATATGTCTCTTCCTCTGGTTCATACCGGGCCTACACCATCCGGCTCTCCGCAGTCGGGTACTCCCCATCCGGTTCATACCGTTTCGGCTGAGGCCGAGTTTGTTCGTCGGCACTGTTCTTCTCCCTTCCCATTCGGAGGGACCTGTCTCCCAACAAACTCCCCCTTCACTCCGGCATGGGGTGTCTTTTCAGCCCGATCCTCTTCCGACATGCGTCCAGCTTGTCGGGTGTCAGCACTTTGGTCAGCATATCTGACCCGTTCTCGGCTGTGTGGATCTTCGTCAGTGCGAACTCCTGGTCATCTACCCTTTCCCGGATCCAGTGATACCTCCGCTGGATATGCTTCGTCCGGGAATGGTAGGCCGCATTCTTAGCAAGGTGGATGGCACTTTGACTATCGCAGTAGAGTCGGTATTCCTCTTGCCAGATACCGAGCTCTCCGATAAAGTCCTTCATCCATAATATTTCCTTGCCGGCTTCTACAGCCGCCATGTACTCCGCCTCTGTGGTTGACAATGCAACCGTCTTCTGCAGCCTCGACTGCCACGAAACAGCTTCCCCTGCATATGTCATCACATACCCGGATGTAGACCGGCTGGTATCCACATCAGCCGACATGTCCGAATCGGTGAAACCGTCCAGTTGAGGTTTCCCGGAGCCGAATCGGAGACACATATTTGAAGTGCCCTTCAAATACCGGAGTATCCATTTGACCGCGTTCCAATGCTCCTTGCCGGGATTACTCATGAACCGGCTCACCACTCCGACTGCGTATCCAATGTCCGGTTGGGTACAAACCATTGCGTACATCAAGCTCCCGACGGCAGAGGCATATGGAATCTTCATCATATCTGCCTTCTCTCCTTTTGTCTTCGGGCTTTGCTTGCCGGACAACTTGCAGTTTGCCAGAAGTGTCGATCCGACCGGTTTTGCATCTAACATGTTGAACCGGTGAAGCACCTTTGTCACATACTTCTCCTGTGACAGCCATAATTGCTTCACTGACCGGTCCCGTATGATGTGCATCCCCAACATCTATCTTGCCGGACCCAAGTCTTTCATTGAGAAGGTCCGGTTGAGAGCCTTCTTCAGCATCCGTATTTTGACTTGGTCCCGTCCGACGATCAACATGTCATCCACGTACAGGAGGAGTATCAGGAAGTCCCCTCCTTTGAACGTCTTCACAAACACGCAGTGATCGGCCTGCGTCTTGTGGTACCCTTGATCGGTCATGAAGGAGTCAAACTTCCGATACCATTGTCGGGGAGCCTGCTTCAGTCCGTATAGGCTCTTCTTCAACCGGCATACCAGGTGCTCCTTCCCTTTCTCCACAAATCCTTCTGGTTGCTGCATGTAGATTTCCTCTTCGAGGTCGCCGTGAAGGAATGCCGTCTTCACGTCCAGCTGCTCTACCTCGAGATCCATGCTTGCTGCTATACTCAGCACCGTCCGGATGGAGGTCATCTTCACTACCGGGGCGAATATTTCGTCGAAGTCCACGCCCTTCTTCTGCTGGAACCCCTTCACCACGATCCTGGCTTTGTACCTCGGGGGGTTGCCGGCATCTCCCGGTTTCAACTTGAACACCCACTTGTTTCGGAGTGCCCGCTTTCCTTTCAGCAGCTCCACCAATTCGTACGTATGGTTCTCATGCAGGGAATCCATCTCATCCTGCATGGCACTTAACCATTTTCGGCTGTGGGTGTCTTCCTTCACTTCTTCGAAGCTTTCCGGCTCCCCCTCATCGGTCAGCAGGACATGCTCTACATCCGGAAATCTCCGGGGCACCCTTCTCTCTCTGAGAGGATATCTACGTCTTCGGGCTTCGGTAACCGGTTCCTCCATTTGCTCTTCATCCAAATCCGATTCGGGGTCTTGACCGGTTCCGGTCTCAGCTTCCTCTACTTCTTCTTCTGCCGGTTCGGTATCCTCACCGTAACCGGCTGGTTCCTCGAGTGCTAACCGGTCTCTTGCCGGTTGGGTCTGCTCATTGTAGAGTCTATCCTTACCGGTCGACTCGGAGTTCATTATCTTCTTCTCCGACTCCCAGTCGGCGAGCGTCTTGTCCTCCATGAAGATAATATCTCGACTCCGGAATACCTTCTTGTCGACTGGGTCCCACACTCGGTAGCCGAACTCATCGTCACCGTAACCGAGGAATATGCATGGCCGGGTCTTTGGATCTAACTTTCCTCTCCGGTCCTTTGCTACATGCACGTATGCGAGACACCCGAACACCCTCAGATGCCGGTAGGACACTTCCTTACCGGTCCATACTCTCTGTGGCGTGTCTCCGTCCAAGGGTACTGAGGGTGATCTGTTTATCACATATGTCGCCGTCGACAGTGCCTCAGCCCAAAACTTCTTGGGTAGTTTTGCATGCGCTAGCATACTCCGGACCCTCTCCATTATGGTCCGGTTCATCCTCTCGGCCAGTCCGTTTAGTTCCGGCGTCTTCGGCACGGTAAATTCGAGCCGGATTCCCTTCGAGCGGCAGTACTCCTCGAACTGCCCCCGATACTCTCCTCCGTTATCTGCTCGAACCGCCTTCAGCTTCCGGCCAGTTTCTCTTTCCACTCTCGCGTGGAGCTCTTTGAAGACTGATAACACTTGATCCTTCGTCTTCAGCGGTGTGGCCCACAGCTTCCGGCTGTGGTCATCTATGAACGTCACGAAGTACTGCGCTCCGGCATGTGACTTCGTGTCTACTTGACAAACATTCGTATGCACCAACTCCAGTGGTGCATTACGTCTCATCGGTGGCCTTGGTCGGAAGGAGGTCCGGTTCTGCTTACCGGCCAGACAATCAGTGCACTTCTCTAAGTGCACGTTCTTCACTGGAATGAGGTTGTCGTCTCCAAGCCTCTTCATCCCCTTCTCACTCATGTGACATAGCCTCTTGTGCCACAGCTCACCGGCAGTGTCGGAAGCCGCGTTCACTTCTTCCGGACATAACCGGGCATTCATCAGGTACAGAGTGTTTACCTTCCGGGCCCGAGCCACAATCAGGCTCCCTTTGCTGAACTTCATGACACCGTTCCGGATGCTACCTGTGTAGCCTTCATCATCTAGCCGACCGGCTGATATCAGGTTCAGACGAACTTCCGGAACGTGTCGGACATCCTTCAACAGCAACTTGCATCTGGTTGGTGTTGTCAGCCACACGTCTCCTATGCCGACAATTCGGCATGTTCCTTCATTCCCCATCCGGACACAACTGTGATCACCGGCTGAGTAGGATGAGAAGCATTTCCGGTCCGGGGTAAGGTGGAACGACGCTCCGGAGTCTACCACCCAGGTCATCTCGTCGCCGGCATGGTTTATCTCACTCTCCTCGGTGATGAGCATCACCTCCTCTTCACTTGCCGCAATTGCCGTCGTTCCCTTCCGGTCCGACCCCCTCCGGTCTTTACAGTTCCGGTCTGTACCGTTTCAGTTCGGGGTTTCCTTGTCTTTACGGAAATGCCGACAGTTCTTTTGGAAGTGTCCCGGCTTGCCACAATAGAAGCAAGTAGGCCTCCCCCTTGACTTTGATCGTGTCCCCGACTTCTCCCGGTTCTGGGGACTACGGTTTCTATGCCTTCCGCGTTCCGATTCGGTAAGGAGCGCTTTGGAGTCGGAGCTCGTATCTTTGTCTTTCCGACGAGCCTCCTCATCTAGCAAGCTCGACTTTACTCTTGCTAGGGATAACCGTTTTCCTTCCGGCCCGGCGTTGCCCAAAGTGACAACCAACGTCTCCCAGCTATCCGGGAGGGAACCGAGCAGGAGTAGCGCTAGGACCTCATCGGCAAGAGGTACTTCCAATGACGTTGCCTGGTGGATCAGCCCCGGGAAGGCATTCATATGCTCCACCATGCTGGAGCCATCTTGGTACCGGAGTCTTACTAGCTTCCGGAATACCGACACCTGATTGACAACATTTTTGTTCTGGAACATTATGCCGATCTTCTCCCAGAGCTCATGAGCCTTGCTCTCTTCATTGAAGTTGTTGTACAGGCTCATGTCGATGAAGCACCGTATGTACGCCGTTGTCTTCATGTGCATCACCTCCCATATCGCGGCGTCGATTTTGTCCGGTCTCTTGTCCCCGAACTGAACCGGCAGCCAGAGGTCTTTAACCACGAGCATGTCCCTCATCTTCGACTTCCACACTGAATAGTTGGAGCCGGTGAGCTTGAACATGCCGCCAAACGATTCGTCCATTTTCTGTGTCGATTTTGCTCTGATACCAATTGTTGAGAACACGACGTTCCTTATGTCCGACGCTCGGCCACAACCGAGATTCTTTTCATACACAGAAAAACAGGTAATGAAACGCGACACAAAGGGGAGAAATGGTACACAGGAGGTTTACGTGGAAAACCCCAAAATAAGGGAAAAACCACGGTAGCCCACAGGCTGCAAACTGTCACTATGTAGGAATATACAACAGTGAGTTCACTGAGGCAACGATCTCGTGCTCGCAGATCTTCGCCACAGGCGGCGGTTACAACAGAGGCAACGACCTCGTCTCTCTCTCTCTCTCTGTACAGTTACGCGCTCTCTATTCTTCTTGCACCAACAAGGAAGAATGACAACAACAACAAAAACACAACAACACTAAAAGTTTGCCCTAAGTCATATTTATACTAATATGACTTTTCGGCTATTTACAAATGTAGCCTCGATGGGCTCTCAGAAACATATTTACGAATATGTCTCTTCCTCCGGTTCATACTGGGCCTACACCATCCGGCTCTCCGCAGTCGGGTACTCCCCATCCAGTTCATACCGTTTCGGCACTGTTCTTCGGCACTGTTCTTCTCCCTTCCCATCCGGAGGGACCTATCTCCCAACACAGTAGCGCTCCTCGTGTCGGCCTTTTCATTATTGCGGTAAGGCCATTGAGTCTCCATATAGAGGACGGACGGTCTGGGCTTATTCAACATGTTATATTCGCACTGATCCACCGTGTGTGCCCGTGATGGACAAATGGGGCAATGGATCAACATATTACAATCCACCACGGAGTGCCCTAAGTTCAAGCAGGTCGTGCATTGAATGGCTTGGCGGAAACGGTATTCCTCGTCCCCAGGTAGTGCTTGACGGAGCAATGCCATAGACATCCCATCGTCCTCCTCTTCTAACTCAAGTTGCAACGCCCGTTCTATGACTGCATCTGTCGTTTGGCCCGTGAGATTCTGCCTATTTAACGTTCTATGACGAACGACGTGATGTTGAGCTGTGAATGCCAGCGGGCAGCTTGCCCATCAGGGTTAGCCCAAACTCTGTGATTTTTGATGCATGGGCTTCCATTTCCGGAAATGGCTTCGATATATGGTTTGCGTTCCAAACATTGAGGAACGACCAAGCGTGGCTCTCGGCGTCAATATCTCTGCTCAAGCGAGGGTATGAGAAAGCCATTCCGGTCGAAAGGTTATTGCTTGGGAGAGTACTGCCGACGCGATGTGAGGTTTTCGGAGAAGTGGTAGTTCCACTATACTGGTTCAGTGGAGATAGGACATCTTGCCTAGTGCCGCTATGTTCAGTGAGTGTCAATTCTAGCGTATACTCCGAGAGAGACGGAACGTAATCGTTGAGGCATGTGTTACCGTACGAGATGTACGGGTGATTGATAAGTGTGATAAGTGAGGGTGAAAGGTGTAATGCGTTGATATGTATGTGTAATGTTATACGATTATGAGTGTGAATGTAAGTGTGAGTGTGGTGGATACAAAGAGGTGTAAGTAGTGACTAGGTGTTATTGCCCAAGGGGGCTTGCACCCTTGTGTATCTACCCCTTTGTACCTATTTAACCCTTTATGGGGAATGAATGAATACAATGAACATTTTCTCTCTCAATCTCTCTCTTGTCATTTCTCTCTGTCTCTCTCTCCCTTACGTTGAACCCCCCTTGGGAGGGGGGTGGAGCCATTCTAGGCACCACCCCCCACCCCACAATGCTTCTCAACATCTTCACCATCCATCCCATCGCTAGCCTATTATCATCATAATTGTTATCCCTAACCCTAAATCCTACAACAATATGGTTTTCACGTAGCACGTTCTTCCGCTTCTCCGGTGACGGACCGAGTATGTGGTCGATCTTGTCGAGTTGGTTCTCGGTTGCGTCGGCGGCTAGAAATCCATTCCCTGATGCTCGACTGTGAGAATCACAGACCACCAAGCGTGTGAAAAGTATTACCAGTTCAAAACATGGCCCACCCTCCGTCCTTCGGGGTACGGCTCAAGAAGATCGTGGTACACAGAATGGATAACATAATGCGTCTAGCCTTAACCTATGGGGATGGGTAGTGCATTACTGAGCGACCATGAGGGTAAGGCGTAACAAGATATGGCTACAACCGAACGCCTTCTTACGGTAGGTTGTGGTTTACACAGATACAATACTTACCCTAAGAACAATTACACTTCCCTATCAACACAGAGTTAAGATAATACTCGACACAAAGTTAAGAAAAGACAACACGATTATATTAGACGGATTATACTCCCAAAACTGTGTTAGATGTTTACAATGTTCTTATGCCCTTTAATATGCAGGGCATAGACGGTTACGCTTAGTGCGTGAACCGTTACATACTCTTTATGCTTTCTAATGCTTCCATCATTACAAAATATGTTGATCCATTAGTCCGCGTTTAATCTTCGCCTCGTTTTTCACTAGGGCGGACAACACTCTCACGTCAACAACGATAGTTTTCCAAAAGTATCTTTTATGACCATTTTGGGATTACAAAGGAGAAATAGTAATATAAAAGTGCCTCACATAGACTCAATTATATTTTACAGAAAAGCAAGAATAATGCAACCAAAAACCTATAAATAGGAGGGTAGTCTTAGCCTCACATAGATTTGCATGCCTTGGTCAACGATCTGTCCGACCAACACCAAATTATTCGTGATTGTCAGCACATGCAAGATGTTCTTCATACATCCTCTCTAGCCAACGTGACTGAGAGGGACATCTCCAATGTGCTCAATTGTGTGGACGGTGTCATCACGAGTCTCCAAGAACCTCGACTTCTCAAGCTTCTTCAGACTCTCAAACCATTCTTTATGATTTTTCATATGGTTAGATGCTCCTGAGTCGACGAACCGCACCACTCCCTGTGTTAAGGTGCTTGCTTCCATTGAATTGGTATCATATTTCATGATGAACATTGGGTCGGCTATTGGTTTCGGTTCTGCATTAGTCGGCCTACTTTTTCCAAGACTCCTCTTCCTTGTGGCCCCTCTTGCCACAATACCAACAATTGGTCGACTTGTTTTGCCAGCTCTCAGCATCACTTTGAATCCCCCTTGTGGCAGGTCCTTGACTATCATCGGCCCTTGTATCCAGCCTTGTAAATAAATGAGGAGCAAGAGTGGTTGAGATGCAGCCGAAGGACTGTGTGTGTGTGTGTGTGTATGTAGGTTAGGTAAAACACACACAAAGAGAGAGAGAGAGAGAGAGAGCGCTTAATCCAGAGATAAAAGATTGTATATTATATTAACCAAAATACTTCCAATAGTAACTAAGTTACAAGGAGTTGGTTTAAATACCAACTAGACTAGGGCAAGTGCCCTTTCTACTATTTACAAAACTAGCCTGGTATGACCATGAGCTAGTGTGAAACCTATTACTATGGGAAGTTGAGTTCGACTCTTAACACGCCCCTTCGAACACAACTTCGATTTGTCGAAAAGTTGTTTTGGTTCTATCTTTGGAATCCGGCTTCAGGTGTTCGTAATACTCGAACTGGATTGTTCGGCTTTTCGGCTTTGTGCTCGTGTTGCGTACTCACGTATCGTTGCATGTTGCATACTCGATCAATTGTGTATAGTGCGCGTGTCAAGCTCGGCAATGTGGATGTCGTGAGACCAAGATCCGATGTGAATTGACCGAGCTTGTCGACTCCTAAGGCCTTCATAAAAATATCAGCAATCTGGAGGTGCGTATTGATATGTTGTAGATCGATATCTCCAGCCTGTACGCGCTCATGGATGAAGTGGTAGTGCACTTTGATGTGTTTAGTCCGCGCGTGGAAGACGGGGTTCCAAGCGAGGTAGATGTTGCTCATGTTGTCGCAGAAGAGGCGAATTGGATCCGTAATGGGAACGCCCAAATCCTTCAGTATGTGCTTGAGCCTTACGGCTTTGCATGCGGCGACAGTCACGCCCCTGTATTCGGCTTCCGTCCTCGACAGTGCAACTGTCGATTGCTTCTTACTAATCCAGGAGATCTCTCTATTGCCGAGGGAGAAGATGAAACCAAATGTGGATCGTCTATCTGCTTTGTATCCTGCCCAGTCTGCGTCTGTGTATCCTTCGAGTCGAATGGGCGTAGTGGACTTATACATAATGTCGTAATCCATGGTAGTATTGACATACCGGACTATCCTCTTCACGCAATCGAGATGAAGGTTTCGCAGATTTTGCATGAATTGGCTAAGTAGGCCGACCTAATAATTGAGATCAGGTCGCGTAATGGTGAGATAGATTAAGCTGACGATTAGTTGACGATATTGAATTGACTCGCACACAGTTGTGCCGGAATCGGCATCCATCTTGAGATTACAATCGAGAGGGGTGGACACGGGTTTGCATTCAGTCATTCTGAACTTGTAGAGCAAGTTGAGTACATAGTGTCGTTGAGAGATCATTATTCCGACTGGTGTTCGAATTACTTCAATGCTTAGGAAGTAATGGAGCTCGTGTAGGTCTTTCATTTCAAATCTTCTAGAGAGAAATGGTTTGACTTTGTTAATCTCGGCGAGATCCTTTCCTCCGATGACCAAATTATCCACGTAAAGGATGATGAGAATCGGGCTATCCGACTCGTGTCGGATGTACAAGGAAGTATCATATTTTGACATTCGAAATCCGATCTGATGAAGATACTACATGATCTTCGAGTGCCATGCACAGGGTGCTTGTTTGAGGCCGTATAGTGGCTTCTTGAGGCAACACACGATGTTCGGATGATTGCACAATTCAAAACTAGGTGGTTGGATCATGTATACCTCCTCTTCCAATTCACCTTGAAGAAAGGCGTTCTTGACGTACATCTAGTGGAGATGCCACCCTTTTGCTGCTGCGATTGCAATTATGGTCTACACAATTGTCATCTTTGTCACCGGGGCAAAGATCTCTTCGTAGTCTACACCGTGTGTTTGCGTGTATCCTTTCACAACAAGCCATGCTTTAAAATGATTTACGGAGTCGTTGGCATTGTCTTTCACATTGTAAATCCATTGAAAGCCAATCATTTTCTTGTGCGGCATGTGAGGGACGAGATCCCATGTCTCGTTTTTGCATAACTCTTCCATTTCCTCATTCATCGCATCAACCCATCACGGATCCTTTACGGCTTCGGAAAGCGTCTCCGGCTCCCATACTGATGCTACCTTCATCATGAAGGGTTAATTGTACGCCATATAATCGTTGTAGCCGAAACGTCTTACGGGGTTCTTTTCACGGGTCGATCGGCGGAGTTTCTCATTTGTGGATACTGTAGGGGTACCAGTGCTATGTGCGGAAACGTGTATGGATTTGTAGTCGTTACTAGACAACAAACAACACATACAGAAAATAGAATAGGCGTGGAGACTTACATAGATGGAGCTTTAATGGAAAGCTTCTTATTCCTTCATTCTTTTTCAGAGATACGATACTCTCCTTGTCATCCCTCATTACAATGTTAGGTATTAGCTTATATACTAAGCCCTAACTTATTAACGAGTTCACACTCGGATGAATACAATTTGGAAGGAGTCGGCCTTTTATGCCAACAAACTCCCCCATAAAAGGACTACTCTTTATTGCATGTACAAGTGCTTGGGGTTATCTCCCCCGTAAACCTAGATTACAAATTTAACTAGATCTTATGTTACAAGTCTGTCGGCAAGTAGCCGAGTCGGCAAAGGTATAGTATGAGTGTCTATCAGCTATTACCTTCTGCTCCTCGTTCGGCTTTCTTCTGCTCGGTCGCTTGTCATAGTCACATCTTCGTCCTAAGCGTTCCGAAGCATTGATCTAGGAGTGGCTTCGTCAAGCAATTAGCGATTTTCACCTCGATGTCGATCTTCCGGACTTCGAGTTTCTTCTTGGTCATGAGCTCCTAGATATGATGATACCGCACCTCAATGTGCTTCATCTTCGCATGGTAGACGGGATTGTTGATGAGGTGTATTGCGCTCTGTGAGTCGCAATAGATAGTCGGTGCTGGTCGGTTTATTCGGTTTGCAGTTCCGAAGTCGACAGTCAGTCGGTGCAGCCAGATCACTTCCGATGCTGCTATATACTCGGCTTCTGTGGTAGACAGAGCCGTGCACTCTTGAAGTTTTGACCTCCATGATATTTCACCGCCACCATAGGTGAAGATGTAGCCTGATGTCGATTTCCGATTGTCCGTGTTCCCGGCATAGTCAGAGTCGGTGTAGCCTTTGATTTCGGCTGAGATTGTCAGTTTGAAAGTTAGTTGTGCATCCGTGCTTCCTTTTAGATACCTAAGCATGTGCTTGATGGCCTCCCAATGCTTCTTTCCTGGGTTTGACATGTATTGGTTCACCACCCCTACGGCATAGCCTAGGTCGGGTCGGGTCATCACCATTGCGTACATGATACTTCCTACTGCTGATGCATAGGGTATCTTTCCATTAAGCTCTCTCTCCTTGTCCGTTGTAGGATAGTCTCTATCTGATAGTCTGATCGACGTCGGAAGTGGTATCGGTGTTGGCTTCGCGTTCTCCATGTTGAAACCGGATGTATTCGGACTAGGAGAGTCTGAGAGTTTTGGTCGTCCGATTTCACTCTATCCTCATGCCTAGTATGTGTCGAGCTTGTCCGAGTTCCTTCATCGTGAACTTTTTGTGAAGGCTCCGCTTCAGCATACCAATCTCTACTTGATTTCTCCCTGCAATCAGCATGTCGTTGATGTATAGGATCAGATAGATCCTTGACTCGTCGGCCAGTTGCCGAACATACATGCATGGGTCGGAGTCTGATCTGTTGTATCCAAGCTGCCGTATGTAGGAGTCAAACTTCTGGTACCACATTCTTGGCGCTTGTTTTAGGCCATACAGACTTTTCTTTAGTCGACATACGAGGTGACTGTCCTCTCCCGTCACTGTGAAGCCTGCCGGTTGAGACATGTATATGTCTTCTTCTAGATCTCCATGTAGGAATGCCGTCTTTACGTCCATCTGCTCGAGCTCTAGATCTTCTGTCGCCACGACTCCTAGTAGGAGTCGAAGGGTGTTCATCTTGACTACTGGTGAGAATATCTCATCGTAGTCGACCCCGTGTTCCTGTTTGAATCCTTTCGCGACAAGCCGAGCTTTGTACTTGGGTTTCTCTGAGTCGGATACATACTTGTATCGGAACACCCATTTGCAAGGTAGCGTCTTTCTTCCTGTTGGTAGTTCGACCAGCTCCCATGTCTGATTCTGATGAATCGAGTCCATTTCGGATTTCATGGCCTGCAGCTATGTTTCGGCGTCTGGTGCAGCCATAGCTTCGGCATACATGCATGGTTCGCCTGCATCCGTGTAATGGACATAGTCGAGGCCCGGTTGATTAAACTCTATTTGCCTTCAGCTCGTCCAGATGTCCTGGGTGCTGTAATATCTTGTTCGGATTCTTCGATCGGTTCAGATTGACAGTCGGTATTTGTTGAACCAGTTGTATCAGAAGTCTTGTTAGGTGTCCCACCCTGGGTTTGCGATTTCGGCGGTGTTTGGTTGTTCTCCCCTGTGGTTGTTGTCGACTCGGTTCTGACTGGCCTCTTAGCGACTCTTGTCGATTCAACTATGTCTTTGATTGCTTGGTCTTTGAGTTCGATGTTAGGACTTGTTGCCGATTCAGTGTCGGTAGGGAAGTTGGCAGTTTGTTGGAGTTCGATTGTTTGTCAAGTCTCTGATTCGACCCGTTGGGTCGGTCCTTCTGCGACAGTGCTGTCATCTTTGAAGGATACCTTCTTACTAATTGTTTTCTGTTGGTTCCGTTGAGAGAAGATAGAGTCTTCATTGAAGACTACATTGTTGCTCCAAATCAATTTCCGGTTCTTAGGGTCCCATAGTCGGTAGCCGAAGTCCCCATCGGTTCCATAACCGAGAAATATGCACTTTGTTGCATGGGGTGCCAACTTTGTCCTTTTGTCCCTGGGGATGAATGCGTAGGCTTCGCATCTGAATATACGGAGCCTATTGTAGGTCGGTTGTTTGCCTAACCATAGTGCCTGATTGCTCTTAACGGCGCCAAAATTATCAGGTACACTACCGTCTGCAATGCCTCGAGCCAGAATTCCAACTTTAGTCTGGCTTGCTGGAGCATTGTTGTCACCCTCTCTTGGATCATTCGGTTGATCCGTTCAGCCACCCCATTTTGCATGGGTGTGTAAGGAACGGTCTTTTGATGCCGAATCCCTTTTCCGGATAGGTATTGTTGGAAGGCTCTAGAGGTGTAGTCACCTCCGTTGTCCGATCAGAGTGTCTTCACTCTGTGTCCCGACCGGTTCTCCACTTCAGATATCCATCGAGTGATGACCTCGAGCATTTCATCTTTGGAGTTGATGGAGTATGCCCAAACTTTCCATGTGCAGTCATCTACGAATGTGATGAAGTACCGGGAGCCTCCTAGTGATCGCTCTGGCATGGGCCCACATATGTCTGTGTGCATGAGCTCTAGGGGTTGTCGTACCGTCTTGTAGTGGAGAGAGTGAGGACTTCAAGTCTATTTCCCATATCAACAATGCTCACAGAAGTCGGTCTTTGCCTGGAGTTTCGGGATGTAGCCAATCGACATCAGCCGATGAAGTCTGGCTTGAGACATGTGACCAAGTCAGCCATGCCATAAGTTCAGGTTGGTTTTCTCGGCTACATTCACGGCCCCTTCAGGGTTGATCACCACTAATTTTGAGGTTTCCTCGGTTGATCACCCATGTCGACTCATGAAGAGTCGTTTGATACCCGTCTTTGGTTAACATGCCGATGGAGACCAAACTCCTCTTTAGATCGGGTACGTGTCGAACTCGGTGCAGGGTTATTGTGTTGCCATTTGGCAATCTGATGGGAACCTCCCCGGTTCCGGCTATCTTGCACTCATGCCCGTTTCCCAGTTAGACTGTGCCACCAGCGTCGGTTCAATAGTTCGAGAACCATTCAACGTTGGGGGTCACGTGAAATGTGGCACCAGAGTCTAGTAGCCACATGTGTGCAACTTGTGCCCTGTGGAGGACTTCTCCAATCATCGAATCCTCTAGGAAGATGATTTCTCTGGATTGGGTGTCGACAACATTGATTTGGTTGCTGATTGGAACGTCGCCGATTCTGCTCAGATCGCAGACCATTCTCTTTTCCTTTTATTGACCAGCAGTTGGAAACATTGTGGCCAACTTTCCTGAAGTGTGTGCAATACTCACTTGTTCGACCCGTTCTCGACTTCAACCGTTGTCGGTCACCCCTTGTTTTCGATCGACTGTAGCATTGACAAGTTTTGTCGGCTTGTTCTTTCGTTCGACTATGTCGGTCGAACGACTTAGTCGAGTGATGGGCTTCTGCCGACTCATCAATGGTTAGTCCCATCGATTTTCGCCTGATGTCCTCTGTGAGGACTTGGTCGGTTGTTTCGTCCAGATTTAGGATCGATCGGCTATTGGTGTAAGTCATACAGAATACCTCCCAACTTGCCGGCAAGCTCGATAGGAGGGCAAGGGCTTTCACTTCTTCTTCGAAGTTGATCCCTTGTGATGAGAGCTCTTACAACACTTGACTGAAGGTGTTGATGTGGGAGGTTGTCGGATCAGTCTCTTTCATCGTCATGTTGAACAATTGTTTGATGAAGATCAGTTTCAAAGATGAGGACTTCTTCTCATAGACGGCATGTAGCTTCTCCCACAATGAGAACGTTGTCGTCTCTTTCGCCATGCTGAAATAGACGTTTTCGGCCAAATGCATTTGGATGGTGGAGGGTGCAATTTTGTCCATTGATCTCCACTCCTTGGTTGTCATTGAAGCAGGTTTTTCGCTCTGCCAAATGGCTTCAACCTATCTGCGAATGATCAACACATCCTGAATCATCTCCTTCCACAAGGCAAAGTTTTTACCGTCGAATTTTCTGATTTTAACTCCTATTCCGGATGTTGAAGCCATATTCTGTTTGTGAACTTGAGATTTCTGACCTGGTCTTTTCTTTCAGCTTCTTCTGTTGTCAGTTGCCACCGAACAACAAAGGTTTTGCTCTGATACCTGTTGTGGGGGTACGAGTGCTATGTGCGGAAACATGTATGGATTTGTAGTCGTTACTGGACAACAAACAACACATACAGAAAATAGAATAGGCGTGGAGACTTACACAGATGGAGCTTTAATGGAAAGCTTCTTATTCCTTCGTTCTTTTTCAGAGATACGATACTCTACTCATCATCCCTCATTACAATGTTAGGTATTAGCTTATATACTAAGCCCTAACTTATTAACAAATTCACACTCGGACGGATACAATTTGGAAGGAGTCGGCCTTTTATGCCAACAGATACTAGGGCTTTCTTCGCTCCATCTATCCTGATGACTGGGATGTCCAGGCCTTCGAACTCACTATCGAGGGAAAGAGTCGACACGTTGTCGATTGGATATTCATATTCGGACATCTTGGCCTTCCCTTTGTCGAGTTTCGGACTCGGTCGAAATGTGCTTTGGTCACTCGAGGGCTCCCGTGGTCCACTAATCCATGTTGTAATTGGGCTTTCTTCGAACATGCGTGTGAGCCGATCTTCGTCTTTCTATCTCCATTTTGGCGGATTCCGAGTAGAGCGGAGTCACAGTCGAAGTTGTTTATGGTGCGTACCAGGATGTGGACTCGTCGAAGACTACGTCTCGAATTGTTCGAGCTTTTCGGGTAGAGGGGTTGTAGCATTTGTACCCCTTCTGTTCGAGTGAGTATCCTACGAGGATACATTTCTCTGACTTTAGGTCGAGCATTTGTGGCGTTGTCGTGTGAATCTTCACACACTATGTAAAAAAAATTAAATAAGTATTTTAGATTAGATTAGTAGCTTACTATAGAAATATGGATATACTGAAGAGCTTCAAAACATATTTTACTATATACAAAATGGAGAAATACATATCAAGTTATGTGAAAATGAAGTTTGAGAAGATAGGGAAATTAGAACTATCCCACATAGATAGGAAACTTAAGGCCCTGGCTATATAAGCACCTTGAGCTCCCTCATTTTTCATTTGTGCTAAGAGCACTTTGGCCACTTTGTCTTGATGGATGATGGTGGCCAAGTTCCCAAAACCGGAAACCAAGCGATAAGCAAATCCGGAAACCGGCTGATATGCAAATTCGGAAACCGGCCGATATGCAAATCTGGAAACCCGTCGGTATGCAAATCCGGAAACCAGCCGGTAAGCAAAACCGGAACTGGAACCAGTCGGCAATCAAACCGGAACCGGCCGGCAAGCAAAATCGAAACCGGAACCGACAAGCAAACCGAAACCGACTGGCGAGGGATTCGACGATCGGGTGGAACCGGCTACCGGACGAGGTTGAACGCGGACAGACGGAGGATTGGATCATGCAACAAACTAAAGTAAAGTGAAGAGAACTAAAGTAAGGCCATGTGGACGCAAGCAACTAAAGTTGGAGTGCATGCAAAAAGTAAAGGTCATGTGGACGGTCGCATGCAACTAAAAGAAAAACGGCATGCAACTAAAAATAGATGCAACTAAAAGAAAAAGCTAAGCAACTAAAAGTAGAGGCCATGCAACAAAAAGTGGACATGCAGATGATCAAGGGAAAACTCCATATAAAATTCCATTTTTTTTCCTATACTCATACTCTCTCTCCATTATTTTTCTTTTCCTTCTCGGTTCTCTTATCTTATCGAAGCCATAACTCTCATAAACCCTAATCTTCCCTACGGAAGCCATAATACTCATATAACCTAATCCTAATCTTCCCTACGGGAGCCATAACAGTCAAAAACCCTAATCTTCCCTACGGAAGCCATAATACTCATATAACCTAATCCTAATTTTCCCTACGGAAGCCATATCTCTCAAAACCCCTAATTTTTCTTTCCTATTACTCTTAGTAAACCCAAAACTTCTAAATCCCAATCTTGGGACATATTATAATTTCTTTTTCCTTTGTTAATGAAAATTATTAAATTTCTTATTTCCATTAATTGTTAAAAATATAAAAGCACGAATGTGATATCCTCGAGTCGGAGGCCCCGGGGTCCTGCCTCAAGTTCGCGTAGCGAAAATACGACGAGGATACGCGAACTTGAGGCAGGACCCCGGGGCCTCCGACCAGAGGATAATCACGTGTGCGTTTATATTTTTAACAATTAACAGAAAGAAGAAATTTAATCATTTTCATTAACAAAGGAAAAAGAAATTACAATATGTCCCAAGATTGGGATTTAGAAGTTTTAGGTTTACTAAGATTAATAGAAAAGAAAAATTAGGGGTTTTGAGAGATATGGCTTCCGTAGGGAAGATTAGGATTAGGTTATATGAGTATTATGGCTTCCGTAGGGAAGATTAGGGTTTTTGAGTGTTATGGCTTCCGTAGGGAATTTTAGGGTTTATGAGAGTTATGGCTTCCCTAAGATAAGGGAGTTGAGAAGAAAATTAAGATAATATGAAGAGTATGCCCTAGTGTAAGAAAAAAAATGGAATAAATATCGAGTTCTCCCTTGATCATAGCCTTTCCACTTTTTGTTGCATGGCCTCTACTTTTAGTTGCCTAGCTTTTTCTTTTTGTTGCATGTGACTGTCCACATGACCTTTACTTTTTCCATGCACTCCTTTAGTTGCTTGCGTCCACATGGCCTTTACTTTAGTTCTCTTTACTTTACTTTAGTTTGTTGCATGATCCAATCTTTCGTCCGTCCGCGTCCAAACTCGTCCGGTAGCCGGTTCCATTTTGCTTGCCGGTCGGTTCCGGTTTTGCTTGCCGGCCGGTTCCGGTATTACTTGCCAGCCGGTTCTAGTTTTGCTTACCGGCTGGTTTCCGGTTTTGATTGCCGGCCGGTTTCCGGTTTGCATACTAGTTCCGGTTCCGGTTTGCTTGCCAGCCGGTTTCCGGTTTTGCTTACCGGCCGGTTTGCATACCCGTTCCGGTTCCGGTTTTGCTTGCCGGCCGATTCCGGTTTTTCATACCGGCCGGTTTCCGGATTGCATACCGGCCGGTTTCCAGATTTGCTTACCGGACCCGTTTTCCAGATTTGCTTACTAGCGGGTTTTCGGTTTTGCTTGCCGGCCGATTCCGGTTTTTCATACCGACCGGTTTCCGGATTGCATACCGACCGGTTTCCAGATTTGCCTACTGGACCCGTTTTCTAGATTTGCTTACCGGCGGGTTTTCGGTTTTAGGGAATTTGGCCACCATCATCCATCAAGACAAAGTGGCCAAAGTGCTCTTAGCACAAATAAAAAATGAAGGAGCTCAAGGTGTTTATATAGCCAGGGCCTTAACTTTCCTATCTATGTGGGATAGTTCTAATTTCTCTATCTAATCAAACTTCATTTTCTCATAACTTGATATGTATTTCTCCATTTTGTATATAGTAAAATACATTTTGAAGCTCTTGAGTATATCCATCCTTCTATAGTAAGCTACTAATCTAATCTATAATAATTATTTCATTATTTTTTTACATAGTGTGTGAAGATTCACACGACAGCGTATCGTCGGGAATATGTACGTAAGCGATTACGCCGAAAATGCAAACATGTGATAAGTTTGGCTTCTTTCCAAAGAATTTCTCATGAGGAGTTACATCGTGTACTCTCGAGTTTGTGCACCTATTCATGAAGTATATAGCCGTGTTCGCCACTTTTGCCTAGTATGATTTCGGCAAGTTCTTCTCATTCATCATAGCCCGTGCGACTTCTACTATATGCCGGATTTTACACTCAGCTACGTCGTTCTAGTGAGGTGTGTGACGGCATGAGAATTCTCGTCAGATTCCTTCCTTTCGGAGATATGTCGTAAACTCATTCGAAAAATATTCTTTGCCTCCATCTAATCGAAGGCAGCATACATGCCGAGCCATAGCTTTTTCGACTTCGGCTTTGAATCTCTGGAAGTATCCGAACACTTCACTCTTTTGTCTCATCGGGTAAATCTAGGTGTTCCTGGAGAAGTCGTCGATGAATGTAACGTAATATCGGCATTCGCCGAGTGTGCTTGTCTAGGCCGGTCCCCATGCATCTGAATGTACGACATCAAGGATCCCTTTGCTCACATTCCGCTCTTTCGGGAATGGATGTTGGCTTTGCTTTCTAAATTGGCATGCTTTGCATACACCTGTAATCTCCTTCGCGGTAAAGTTTGGGAGTCCGATTATGACTACTTTCGATTGCATGTTTTGGAGTTTGTGGAGATTGATGTGGTCGATTTTCTTGTGCCACAGGTTTATGTCCATTTCGATTTTAAGGCCCTTTGGGTTTAGGGTTGACTATACCTCGTTTGATTCGAGGATAAACATATGGCCTTCTCGTTGACTGTGGGCTACAATTTGTCCACCCCTTTCGATGAAGCACCCGTCGTTGTTGAATCATACCTGCATTCCTTGTTCGACAATTTGGCTGACTGAGACCAAGTTTTTCGTGATGTTAGGGACATGCAATATGTTCTTAAGATAGTTTTGTTTACCATTGTTTCCGAATGGGACGTTCCCGATATGCTATATTGGATGAGTCGTGTCAGCGTCTGTCTCGACATATCTGGGTCGTTCGGTTTTTGCAATTCCCGAAACCAATCTTCATGAGACGGCACATGGTTAGATGCTCCCGAGTCAACAAACCATACGTTATTTGAGGCGGAGGTGCTAGTTGAGGCCCGTGTTGACATCGAGTGTGCTTCGTGCCTCATTACGAACATTCCGCCACGGTCGCCGAAGTCGGAATTCATGGCGTAATTTGTAAACATTTCACTACGATCGCCGTAGTCGGAGTTTAATGCGTAGTTCGTGAGCTGTCCGCTAGTTGACGCCAAGTCTCGTACCTTTTTCCGGCACTCCTCTTCATAGTGGCCGTGTTTTCCACAGTACCCAGAAGCGATCAGGTTGTTATGATTGCTTGGTCCGGTGTGATGGCTCCCCCTTCTACCGAACTCTTTGTGACCGTTCCTGTCCACTTGCCATTGGTGGAAGTTACGCTCTTGAGTCTACCGACCATTACAACCTTTTTCGAATCGACCTCTATTTCCACGATCGACATTTCTTCTATCATCGGACTGGGAGTAGAGTATATGACCCTCTAGTGCATTGCTACTTTGTCGGGCATTATTTTCCTCAACCAACAATATTGATTGGAGATCGAAAAATGGAGGGTTCTCCCTTGCAAGGATGGCCGATCTGATCAAGCCAAATCAGGGTGCTAAGCCGTCGAGGCATATTCGCACCATCTCATCATCGTCGATTATGACATTAATCGAACCAAGGGCATCGCATAGCTCCTTGATCTTTAAGGTATAGCCTGTGATCGACATGTCCCTCTATTGCATGTTGTTTAGCTCCTGTCGAAGCTGGAGCTTTCGTGCAGTCGTGTTGGCCACAAAAATCTTCTTGAGGTTTCCCCAAGTTTCTTTTGGTTTTTTCGAATCTCGGATATAGCCAAGCATGTGATTATGAACGCATGATGCAAGGCAATACAACACACGGTTTGCGGCCTGCTCCCAAGCAGGATAGTCGGCGTGGGTTGGGTTGGGTTGAGTTTTGTGAGCTCCTTCAATGTAGGTCCAGTAACCTTGTCCGACAAGTTATTGATGTATCTTATATTCCCAAGATGCAAAGTTCGTTCTATCAAGCTTCTCGTAGGAAGAGCGCTTCCCATCTGAGTGTTCATTATGTCGATTTCTTCTCTGTTGATGAGCCGGCGTGTACCACAACACAGTTGAATAGATTCAATTACGCAACCACATGCTCTGATACCATGTAAATAAATGAGGAGCAAGAGTGGCTGAGATGCAGCCGAAGGACTGTGTGTGTGTATGCACGTTAGGCAAAACAGAGAGAGAGAGAGGGAGGGAGGGAGGGAGAGCTTAATCCAAAGATAAAAGACTGTATTTTACATTAACCAAAATACTTCCAACAGTAACTAAGTTACAAGGGTTGGTTTAAATACCAACTAAACAACTTAGTTGGTATTTAAACCAAAACTAGCCTGGTATGACCATGAGCTAGTGTGAAACCTATTACTATGGGAATCTGAGTTAGACTCTCAACAAGCCTCTGTCCATTTCGTCTGTCATTGGTGCGAGCCAATGCACCTCTCCTACCATGTCCAGGGGCTGAACCACCTCCATGTACAATATTTGGCTGTCAGTGGACACACTCCTTGTCATCCCTCCGTGGTTTTTTTCGACCATCAACATCGATTGCAAGTTGAAAAATGAAGGTGGCTTCTCCCTCGTGCATATTTCCGTTCGGAATGATCTGAATCATTGTGATATACCTCCTAGACATACCTGCACCATTTCTTCTTTGTCCACCGTTACATTGATGGAGCCAAATGAGTTGCATATGTCTTGTTGGAGGCGGCCATCAGATGTAGAACAAAACAAGCACTCTATATAATGAAGATCTTCTCGTTGATGGTGAAAAGGTCAGGAAGAACAGATTGACAAGAGAATCAAAGGCAGCTATAGCAACAAAACAAGATCAAGATTCAAGTGGAGAGAGAGAGAGAGAGAGAGAGAGAGAGAGAGAGAGAGAGAGACCAACAAGCAATGTAACTATATTATTATCAAGAAGTTACAATGGCAACAACTCTCACATCAACAACAATAGCTTTCCAAAAATATCTTCTACGACCAATTTGGGATTAGAAAGGAGAAATAGTAATATAAAAAGTGCCCACATAGACTCAATTATATTTTACAAAAAAGCAAGAATAATGCAACCAAAAACCTATAAGTAGGAGGTTATTCTTAGCCTCACATAGATTTGCATGCCGGTCAACGATCTGTTTAATCGACACCAAATTATTGGTGATTGTCAGTACATGCAAGATGTTCTTCATACATCCTCTCTAGCCAACATGACTAAGAGGGACATCTCCAATGTGCTCAATTGTGTGGACGGTGTCATCACGGGTCTCCATGAACCTCGACTTCTCAAGCTTCTTCAGACTCTCAAACCATTCTTCATGATTCGTAATAGGGTTAGATGCTCCTGAGTCAACGAACCACACCTTTTCCTGTGTTGAGGTGCTTGCTTCCATTGAGTTGGTATCATATTTCATGATGAACATTGGGTCTGCTATTGGTTTCAGTTCTCCATGAGTCGGCCTACTTTTTCCAAGACTCCTGTTCCTTGTGGCCTGTCTTGCCACAATACCAATAGTTGGTCGACTTGTTCTGCCAGCTCTTGGCATCGCTTTGACTCCCCCTTCTTGTGGAGGGTCCTTGATTATCATCGGCCCTTGTATTCAGCCTCTGTCCATTTCATCTGTCATTGGTGCGAGCCAATCCACGTCTCCTACCACGTCCAGGGGCTGATCTGCCTCCGTGTACAACATTCGGCCGTCAGTGGACACACTCCTTGTCATCCCTGCGTGGCTTTCTTCGACCATCAACATCGATTGCAAGTTGAAGAATGAAGGTGGCTTCTCCCTCGTGCATATTGCCGTTCATAATTATCTGAATCATTGTGCTAGACCTCCTAGAGATACCTGCACCATTTCGTCTTCGTCCACCATTACATTGATGGAGCCTAATGATTTGCATATGTCCTGTTTGAAGTGGTCGTCAGGTGTAGAACAAAACCAACACTGTGTATAATGAAGATCTTCTCGTTGATGGTGAAAAGGTTAGGAAGAACAGATTGACAAGAAAAGCAAAGGCAACTGTAGCAACAAAACAAGATCAAGATTCAAGTGTAGAGAGAGAGAGAGAGAGAGAGAGACCAACAAGTACAAGCAATGTAACTATATTATTATCAAGAAGGTACAATGGCAACAACTATCACAACTAGGTTACAAAGTTCAGAAACCCTAAACCCTAAACATATCAGTCGCTCATACCCTTTCCTATCTATCCACACTTATGCATGTATACTCACACTCACACTTACATTCGTACATACATGTTGAGTGAGCAAGCTCAACCTGATCCGGATCGACTGAATAAGCCTGAGCCGGATCGGCATCCAGGAGGATGAGCCGGATCGGGGAGACAGATCGGAGAGCCGGATTCGAGCGGGAACCGGAAGCGTAGTAGTGGCTAGACTACTAGGTAATTATTGTCTCGTAGTTAGTGTCAATCGCACGTAGGAATTTTGAAGTACTTGTCAATACTTCAGTCAATCCTTTAACACCGGGTCATTTGAAACAGGTAATATGTCGTATTCTCTTTTGGCATAGTTGGCCAGATGTAGAAAAGTACCCTATTTTAGCCTGATATCGAAAATATACGATGCATGCGTACCCCTTTTGCGACTTGATGGTTAAATATAGAACAAAAAAAACCTAGCAATTACTAAATTGTATATGTGTCCACATTCGTGTCAATTTGCATATCATGGAACACAATTGAAGACTTGGTTCAATATAAAGTTCTAAAAT
The DNA here is from genome assembly GCF_043228905.1 of Azolla caroliniana. Lineage (NCBI taxonomy): Eukaryota > Viridiplantae > Streptophyta > Polypodiopsida > Salviniales > Salviniaceae > Azolla > Azolla caroliniana. Next base: position 11,416,812 of record NW_028230442.1, on the reverse strand, counting down.
TGGTATCCATATTCAAATTGTAGAGTAAAACTACATAAACCGTAATTATAAATATGTGGTTTTGGGTTTAGGAATAAAGTAGTACCCCACTTGTTGGACGGGTATATCGATAGTTTCATTGTATAATGTCATATAGTTCATGACAATGTAATTGGTAAGAGTAACAATTACGTACGACATTCATTTATACTATGTGGAACTAGTAGACTTGAACCGTAGGTAACTAAAAACCTCTTATTATCAAAAACATTCGCCTTTTCATATACAGTCATGCTAACGGAAATGAGAAATTACAATATCATGTTAATATCTCAAACTGAAGAAGAGCATGGTGACCAATTATATGTAAATACAAACAACGGTTCCAATAATGATTAAAAAGGGAAATTATGAACAGGTGAATTTAATTAAATGATAAACAATTACAGATGTTCTCATATACAAATATAATATGAAGTGATGGTGAACATTATGCCTCAAAATCCTCAATTTTTACATTACGCCATCTACATCAATCTATAAGCAAATCAGGCAGAGCAGGCTCCTCTGGCGCTGATTGTTCTAGACTGTTTTCATTCGTGTCATCTCCAAGCTCTCCCGAATCTGATGTATGGTCAAACTGTGCTACATCTTCTAGGTCCACCAGCTCCCCTACTTCTTCATCAATTGGTTCCATTGGTTCTCGTGAAGTCATCTGGAACATCTCTGTCTCGTTGATGTGTTTTGCTCCGACTTCTTGATCCTGATCTGGACAGTCCCAGATTCCTGTGATCCTCATTTTGATGAAGTTAACTTGAGCAGGGTCCTTCTCCAATGCAACACAGTTTCTAAACATCTTCAATGCACAAGCTGTCGTTGTACCTAATGGTCGCATGAACACAAACAAGTATATATAAGAAGTAACGTCTTAAACTTGATAGACAAGATTGAAATTAAATATATATATTATACCTGTGCCAGAGAACAAGTCTAGGACCCAATCATCTGGATTCGAGAAGAGCTCTATGAGGCGGTTGATCAATCTTTGAGGTTTTTGATAAGGGTTCACCATACTTTTATCCCCTGACACATGTCTTAATTTTTTGGTTACAGCTGGGCACATGATGTAGTTAACCACGTTACGCTCATTGACATGTGCTCTAGCCTTCTTCTTTGTAATTGAATCATAGTAGCCCACACAAAAATGTTCGACCGCACTAACCATTCGATCGCCAGGGCTACGTGTAATATTTGTTTTGATCCTATAGAGAAAGAAAATCAAGTATTAGAGGTGTAAATGCGTACATATAATAAGAAGTACTGTAATGAGTAAAAGCGAACTATAATGCACCAATGCATGTGTTCAGTGGCATGACAACGGGACTTCAAAGCTGTTGTGACTGACAGTGATTGCCCCATGCTATGAAATATGACTATCCTCCACAAGGGGGCCAATGTCAGTTCTGCGAAATCCTTTACCATTTTCTCAATCTGAGGGTACTTGAAAGGCACATCATCATATGTTGATCCCGCAATACGGAAACCATATGGTATGTCAGCCATCAGCAAAGTGTAGTGCCTTCTCGGTAACAGTTCGAGCATCTGGGATACTTCGCCATTGAAAACACTATAATGAAGTTGTTTGAAAGGATCAGACCTATGCAAAAAACTCTTTACAGTCTCCGAATCCTCGGGCAGTTCCATTTCCTTCCCTTTGGTCATTCTCTTCTCATATTTCGTACGTTCTAAGTGCGTGATGAAGGCCGCTGGAATACCGTCATTATTGTCGTTGTTCTTTTTCGATTTTGATGGTTTCTGCAAGTCTCATTGTTGTTAGCAGGGAACATTACTTTCTAACATATCAACATTCAAAAGACACATACCCATTCTCTAAATACAATAAAATATTCCTCCAATGCCTTGTAGGAAGAAGTTATCGGGCAGGCTTGTTCAACTTCTTCCCATGTCGGTAAACTCAGTTTTTGCATCATCAACTCCTGAATCTTCATGTATACCTTGTGACTGCACAATCAATATGAAATTAGAAATAAGATATTCAAAATAATTGAAGAATTTCATGAAAAGGTATACTATAAACACTTACTTTTGCAAGTTTATTACCATCTCGTCCAAACTAAATTCCTTGGTGACCACTCAAGATAGCACGGATATTAACAAATCTATCATCTTTGATACCTTGTAATGATCTCCAAGGTAAAAGTTTCATGTCCTCTGGTAACTCCTCGATTACCAAGTCGCTTTTTCCCTTGGTCTTTGATTTCATCTCAACTTGTGGATCAATTCTTCCCTTTTTTGATCTTTGCCCCTTGACTTCTTTCCGCTCCCACATAGAGAATATTTTGTCTTGGAGATCCCACACCTCTCCGGTCCGAAAAGCTAGTTGAAACCAAGAATCATATTTTCGGAGACCTTCGGATTTCGTACTCTCATCCACTGCAATCCCTACTTCCAATAAACACTGACGTCGCAATCCAGGCCACAATCTTGGACCAAAACGATTCAAGGCATCGAGGTATTCATGATGAAAAAATCTTATCCTCTCTATACATGACATCTTTTGCCTATAATCGTTGTCATTGTTATGGTCCCATGTGAGCAGCTTCGCCTCCTCGTGAGTTAGTCCTACATATACCTTACATTGGGGGTATTTGAAGAATGACGTGAGAGGATATTCTTTGACAAGCTGTCGTCGAGCTTCGGCCGAATGTGATCCTCCGATTACATAGTATGTGTAATCGTCTGCAGAGCTATACTTGAAATCTGCTACTGTTGGGCATTGTTCTTGATCAACCATTACCAAAAATGGCACCACAGTAGCGTGAGGATTGATTTTCATTTTGCTTTTCAGGTTTTGCACATGGACGGAGTGCGGCTCCCTAATTTCCAAGGGACGTCTTCCAGTCACGGGGTCAATGGGGGTCCTTTGGATAGAAGTAATGGGCAAATGAAATAGCTAGCCCCTGCGCACAAGTTTAGTCTTCACAATATTTTCTCGTATTTTATTTTGTTCTGACGTCAGGACACCAGAAGATAGTTGTCCGCCTGGAGCCACGACGTCGACTTGTTGGTCGTCTTCTTCTTCCACGAACTCTAATATTTCTTCTTCTTCTTCTTCGGGTCGTGGTCGTTTAGTATATTTCTTTTGAACAAGATTTGTCTTCCTAGACTTTTTCGGTGGAGTTTCTGCTTCACCGGTCATCATCTCTCCTGTCACGTACGGCCGAAGAGCTACCAACAAGTTATTTTTCGTTTGCAGGTCTTTACGCAAAGCCTTGCGATTGCAAGATTCGGGTACTAGGTTTCCCTCATCAAGTCGCAATCGCCTGTCGCCAACTGAGCTCGAGACATCGATTAAAATACATGTAGAATCAATGTCTTCGTACTCTAGCTTGGTTACATGCCCGTAATTAAATGTTTTTCCAAGCTGAAGTTTCCCTTCCCCGTCCGATTTTGCCGTTATCAATAACAGCACCCCATCCTCCTCGACATAAGAGAGACACCATTCAAGTTCGGGGTAATCCTTATATTTCACCTCAACCGTTTTCTCCTCTTGCGTACTACCTTTGTTGATTTTGGTAGTAGCCACAGATGACTTGGATCCTCCTTCCCCCGTTGAGTCAAATAAATTCTTTTTACTCGTATCCTTCATGAAGGAGCTAGAATCTCTTTTTCTCGGAGATCGAATCTTCAATCTAAATGAAGGAACTTTTTGTCTGGGTTCACTGAAATTAAAAACGTTGGTGAAAACATAGAAACAATGTACATTTTCATCTAAATCACGCAAATTATCATTTAAATTACGTCAATTTTATGGTCCCATGCGATAGTTTTTTATCACAAAAACAACATTTTTTAGGTCCTGGCTTTCGGAATTGCTTTCCAAGTTCGTTGTACAAAATAAAATAAAATTTCTATGTGTTGAGGAAAGGAATCTTTAAGGAATCTTTAGGAATCTAAAAAAATGTAATGAATATTACTAACCTGACGATTTTCTTTCCCTTGTTCATGGTTCGTGCCGGAGGTAGTGCTGTCCACGATGTGCTTCTGAGTGCTCGAAAATTGGCCTGTGCTCTGAGCTCGATGGATTCTTTCACGTGATAATGAAAATGAAATTTCTAACCTCCTTATATAGAAGACTTTAGCATTCTTTTTAAAATAAAAAATAATTTTTAATTATTTGTTTTTTAGGAAAATTTCGGAAAATAATATAGTTAATCTAAGTGTTCGGGTAGTTATATAGTTAGGCTTCAGCATTCCTTAATTTTCTCAAAAGAAGGTTTTAGAATACAGTTAGACTCCCTCAAATGTCTTCTTCTACAAGTAGAACATCTCTTTTTTCTATTGCCCCCTTTTCATTGTCAGATAACTCGTATTTCTCAATAGAAGAGTACGACCACAAAAAACATTCACGGCTTAAACAGAAAAGTGTGGCTCCTAGTACTTCGAATTCTCTGTTTTCAATTGATCCTGTTGATGGCCCTCTTCATGCAAGCTTACAAGCGGACAATTCTTCGTCGATAGATAACAATAGCATTACTAAACCTCTAGCATTTAAAAGAGTTCCTCGACAAGTTAGTGAAAAGAGATTTAATTTCTTATGTTCTGATCGTCAACTTCTATGCGACTTGAACAAATTCTGTTGTGTGAATCTCTGTCTATCAAGTTATGGAAAGTCAAGGTTACGTGAAACACGACAAAAATACTTGTGGCTTAATGGGGAAGAGCAAGATACATTTCTTCTTTCGCATATGCAACTTAAATTGGATCACAAAGCAGGGCCTAATTCAATGCAAGGTGAATATTTCCTTGGACTATATACCAAGTGCTGTCGAGCAGCTTTTAAAATCACTCATAGCATTGGAAATATGCGGCTGCAACGAGTTCAAGAGCGATTTGTGAAGGGCTCCTGGGTACAGTTCGATCAAAATGGTTCTGGATGTAAGGGTCAAATTGGGCAACAGGCAATTAGGTGGATGGAGGTATATTTTTCAAAACAGTGCGAAGTTATGCCAACGACAGGAAGACTAACTTTACTCGAAGGGAAGTTTACCAATCGTACAAGGACGACATGTCTTCCGATGTTGAGCCTTACATACAGTACATGCATTTTAATCGACTATGGAGGTTACAATTTAATAACGTGGTTATCCCACGAAAGGTGCGAATGGGAGTCTGCTCAATATGTGCGAGTTTAAAAAGTATGGCCAAGGGTGGAAAATCAGATGTAGAGATCAAGAATTACAAGAACCTGTTAAAAGAACATCGTGAAAGTCAGGCATTGGAACGTACTAAGGCTATGCATCACCGACAAAAAGCGTTTCAATCTCCCGAAAAGTATATGTGCATGATTATTGACGGCATGGATCAAAAGAAAACTTGTTTGCCGCATTTTCAAAGACTCCCCAAGGATATTGGAGATGAGTGTCTCGTGCAAATGCATCTAGTGGGTTGTTTGACATACTATCAAACTATAAGACCGCAAGTGTTCTTAACTTATCCTAATATCCACAACGACCCTAATCTTACTGTCACTGTCATGCACAGGGTATTGCAATCATGGTCAAGTATACTCCCGCCAGTTCTATATGTGCAACTAGACAACACAGCAAGAGAGAATAAGAACTCAACTGTCTTCGGCTATCTAAGCATGCTAGTAGAGAGGGGCATATTTAAAAAGATAAAGGTTAACTTCTTGTTGGTTGGTCATACCCATGATCACATAGATCAAATGTTCAGTAGGTTCTCAAAGAAACTTGCTCGCTGTAATGCTTTCACACTTCCCACGCTATCCAAATTGATTAGTGAAGCATATACACCAAAGCCTGAAGTACAACACTTGGAAGAAGTATACGACTTTAAACGTTTCTGCATGGATAGTGACGGGACTAAAGGTAGGGTGCTTGCACCTCTTAATAATATAAGTTTCAACCATGTCTTCCTCATAAAACAAAGATCGGCCCACCTGAAGATGACGGTGTTGTTTGCAAAACAATACTCATCTAGTGCACAATGGGAGCCCCAAGAAGGTTGTAGGCTCCTTCTTCATATCCCAGATGAACCTCTACATGGTGCACAACAAATGCCATATGATGATCGTAAAAATGTAGCACCAAATAGTACTATTGATGAACAAAGGGCATATTGGTTGAGTTGTCTAGCAGAGAAACAAAATAATATTGATCAGACTAAGAAGTATGCCGGTGATGAGGATGTTGAATGGTGGGAGATTTTCTTCACCCATCAACGCACCATTTTAGATAATTACATCGCCGGTTTATGGCCAATCCGTATCCCATTCACATGGAACATTGGGATGACATCAACGATATCGCAGACTCATCACCAACAATCGAATAATATGGAGCTTCATGATTTAGTTCGGCCACTGCAAAGAGATATTTATGTGGGACCAAGAAAGTCACGTACTGTTGAGGCAAGATGGCAAGGTAATTTGCAAGAACTACAAGTGGGAATGTTGGTTGCAACATTAGCAGGGGACGATACCTTGGGCCATCCATTTTGGATTGCAAAAATTATTGAATTAGTAAGGGATGAAGAAAGTAGTCAGACAAAGTCAATAGTAGTCCATTGGTATCAGACAAATTCAACTGATGCATTTACAGGAAAGTATTCTTTAGAGATGATTAAGGATGTCGGATGTTCAAGAAGAAAGAGAAGAAGAAAGAATATACCGAGCACGGCTACTCTCGCACTAGACCGTGTTGACATACTATTATATGACTTCTCATTGACAAAATCAAGTCATCTAAGACAAGCAACTATCAAGATAATAAAGGAGAAAATCCCAAACATGGTGTCAAACGAAATACAGAGAATAACCAGAAGCAATTCTCATAACCACAAAGATGTTGGGTTGGAATTGGATGAGGATAATGCTTTGATTGCCACTGATGATGAGGATGAGACGTCAAAATGCTCTTCAAGTCCATCAGACATGTCTTAATATATTTGTTTGGTTCAAGCTGGGGATTGTTTTACTACATGATCGGAAACTTTGTAAATTTGTTTTGGATGTAAACTCACGAATATGTATAATTGTAACTGGTAGACATGTTGTACATTATTTTGTAATTTTGGTGATGTATTTTTGGAGGCATTTTACTTATGACTCAAAGTGGTAGTCATGTTGAAATTCAATATATTTTGCCACCTTTTCTGAAAAGCTTTACGCATGCGTCGTGTCTTTTTGAAAACTGCGTGCTTTTGTGCCCTTTTTCGACGTAGTGTTCTCATAATGCGACATATTACCTGTTTCAAATGACCTGGTGTTCTTTATGGACTTGTATAAATAGTGTCGTTTAGCATGTTGGATGTATAGAGTGTTTTTATTATTTTGAATCTACGTTTATGTTCTCCTCTCTCTGTCTCTCCTGCATATAATATCTGTGTAATAAGCTTCTCCATTAAACCTTCATCTTGTTCTCTGTTGCTATCTGGTTGACCCGGTTCTGTCTAAACGCTTCCACAAATTAACATTAACATGGTATTAGAGCGCGAGGGTTGAGAACCTCTGCAGCTGACACTTGCTTTCGTAGACGAACCCTAGAACCTGGTAACAACAAATAGAGAGAAGATATGGACAAAGGAATGGCAAGTTCACTTCCAACATAGAAGCTCGACTGGAGCAACTTTGCGTCTTGGTCATACAAGATGCACCAGTACCTACTAGGGCATAGAATTTGGAGCTTCGTGAAGGAATGAACACAATAGTGTTGGAGCTAGCACACGAGGACTTCCCGGTATGGGAGCAAGGAGCGAGCCGAGTATTGTATTGCCTTGCATCTTGTGTGCACGACCAGATGCTCTGCTACATAAAGGATGCAAAAATGCCAAAGGAGGCTTGGGGAAATCTGAGGAAGATTTTCGACGCGAATACCACAGCCCATATGTTACAGATTACACAACCAAAACAAAGGAGATTTGTGACACACTCGGGTCCATCAACGTGACGGTGGACAAAGACGAGATGGTACAAATCTGCCTTGGTGGTCTAGCGCAAAGGTACGGGCCAATCCGGACAGGGATCTACAGTCGGGAGAAGCCACCGACTTTCTTCGACATGGAATCGATGCTAATGATCGAAGAAAACCACGCGAGTGGGTCGAGGACCACTCAATTAGACGACCGAATGCTGTACACGGAGACAAATCGGCCCCATGGACGTGGTGGACGAGGTGGGTTGACACGCAATGGAGGCGGCCGACAAGAGCAGAACCGAAGGCACAGAGATGGTGCCGATAGCAGTTCCAGACCCTCTACAAGTAGGGGGAGTCAAAGCGGTGCCGGAAGTCGGAAGCCGGCAAGGAAAAGATGACATGGAATGCTGGTACTCTGGCAAAAAGGGCCACAGGGAAAGCAAGTGTTGGAAGAAGCATGCCGATTCGGAAAAATCCGGATCCGGCAAAACCAGTTGGGAAAACTAGCAAAGTGTGCACTACACAGAAGGATCGGAAGGATTCGGAACCGGGAAGACCGGTAAAGGGCCAGCCTTCGTGATGAGACACAAGGAAAACCCGATGAAGAAGATCACTCCCAAATCGGAGGAAGTATGGTACGTTGATTCCAGTGCGTCGAACCACATGACAAGCCACGAAGAGTGGTTCTCCTTTCTTGGGAAATCGAGTCAACTAGGAGTTGTCGAAACCGGAGACGACACTCCTCACCCAATTGTGCATGTCGGAGAAGTCCCTTTGAGCCATGTCGGACTGAGGGGGAAGTTTATGAATGTATTACACGTTTCGACAATCACAAAAAGCCTGGTGTCGGTCGGACAAATCATCGACCAGGGGATGCTGGTGTGGTTTACGCACCTCGGGTGCTTCATAGAGGAAGAAGGCTGGATAATCGCGCAAGAGTGTGGAGGAGGGAGGATGTTCATCCTCAACACCAATGATGTCGGCACCACCATGTTTGCCAAAGGACAAAAGATTGAATTGGACATCGACCTCTGGCATAAGCGGATCGGCCACGTTAACTACCGGAGGCTTTAGGACCTGTAATTGAAACAAGTTGTTTTCGGTTTGCCGAAATTTGACGGCCAAAAGGCTGAAATATGTGAAGCTTGCCAACTCGGAACCAACACCGGCTTCCATTCCCCACCGAACGAAACCGGAGCCGTAACAAGCTCGATCTAATACTGTAAAGAATCAATGGTGATTCTTGTGCAGCGGAATAGACTAGAGATATGTGTTGTGAGTGTGTGTGTATGAGAGACAGAGAGCGAGAGCGAGAGTGAGAGAGAAACACAAGATAGATAGATTTGAACAACAATAGAATACTCAAGATGATGTATATTACAAACCAGATTAACCGAACTAATTACAAAGTAGGAGGAGAGTGCTTTATATAGTCACTCTCTCTCTTCATTAACTACCAAAGCTCATGGGTCATGGGGAATGTGAAAACTCATTAGTTATGTGTCATAGAATATGATTCTATGACACATAGTTAATGTGTAGATAAGAGTGGTGACTTTTGACCTTTGAGTGCACACTCTCAAGGGTGTGTTCACACACGAGACTAGGTTGAGCTTGATTCTCAACAGGCCCCCTCAAGCTCAACTTTGATTGGCTACTTCGGTTGATATCCGCTTCGGCTTGTATCCGGTTCGAATGGTTCGGATGGTATCCGGTTTTCGCTTGTACTCCCCGTCAAGCTTGGCAAGTACGGGACCATCAATCCAAAGTTTGACAGGAATTGCCAGAGCTTGTTGGCTCCTAGGGCTTTGGTGAAGATGTCGGTTGTCTAAAGATTCGTAGTGATATGTTGAAGGTCGACATGACCAGCCTGATTGCGTTCTCGACTGAAGTGATAGTGCACTTCGATATGCTTCGTGCGTGTGTAGAACACCAAGTTCCGAGCCAAATAAATACTTCTCATGTTGTCGCAGTAAAGGGGAATTGGATCTTTGATGGGAATGCCCAGATCCTTCAAGATCTTCTTAAGCCATACGGTTTCACATGTAGCCACCGCCGCCCCCCTATATTCGGCCTCTATGCTCGGAAGAGCGACGGTTGGTTGCTTCTTGCTACTCCAGGAGATGGCTCCACTTCCGAGGGAGAAGAAGAAACCAAAGGTTGATCGTCGGTTGGCTTTGTTGCCTGCCCAGTCAGCATTTGTGTACCCCTCGAGTTGAATTGGCGTGGCCGACTTATAGAGAATGCCATAGTCCATTGTTCCGCTCACGTATCGTAGCACTCTCTTAGCACAATCCAAATGGATATCTCGTGGCGTTTGCATGAATTGTCTAAGAAGGCCGACCGAATAGCTCAGTTCTGGTTGAGTGATCGTGAGGTACATAAGACTACCGATCAGTTGTCGATACTGAGTTGGCTCACACTTTGTGGTGCCATAATTGACATCTAGTTTGAGGTTTGGGTCGAGAGGTGTTGCCACAGACTTGCACTCAGTCATCCCGAACTTGTATAACAAGTTGAGAATGTAGTGCCGTTGGGAGATCATAATCCCGGTTGGAGTCCGAATTACCTTGATTCCAAGGAAGTAGTGGAGCTCTTTCATGTTATTCATTGGAAAGGAGGGATTTGACCTTGTTGATGTCAACTAGATGCTCACCTCCAATGACCAGATCATCCACGTACAAGATGATGACGATCAGACTTTCGGAATTGCTTCTTACATAGAGAGAATTGTCGGATTTTGACATTCGGAAGCCGATTCGATGAAGATATTGTGTTATCTTCGAGTGCCAAGCACGTGGTGCTTGCTTAAGGCCGTAGAGAGGCTTCTTGAGTCGGCATATGGCTTTCGGATGAATGCTGGATTCAAAGCCGGGTGGTTGTACCATGTATACCTCTTCTAATTCGCCTTGAAGAAAAGCGTTCTTGACATCCATCTAGTGGAGGTGCCACACTTTTGATGTTGCAAGCACTATCATGGTTTGCACGTTTGTCATCTTTTTCCACCGGGGCAAAGGTCTCTTCATAGTCGATGCCCTGTGTTTGTGCGTAGCCCTTTGCTACGAGTCGAGCTTTGTAGCGGTTGACAGAACCGTCTGCATTATACTTCACTTTGTATATCCATCTGCAACCGATTTCCTTCTTGTGCGGTGAGTGAGGGACGAGATCCCATGTCTCATTCTTGCTAAGAGCTTGCATCTCCTCGTCAATCGCTTTGACCCATCGCGGATCTTTAGCGGCTTCGGCAAAGCTCTCCGGTTCTCAAATTGCTGCCACCTTCATCATAAAGGCATAGTGGTATGCCATATAGTCGTTGTAGCCGAATCGACTAACAGGATTCTTCTCTCTGGTGGAGTGAAGGAGTTTCTCATTTGCCGATGTGAGTGCTTTCTCAACTCCGGGTGACCTCGTAAGAGACACATGAAAGACATTGAACTCACTATCGAGTGGATGAGTCGATTCATTGCTGTCAAAGTGATCGTCTTCATATTCCAGCATGTTGGCCTTCCCTTTGTCCATCTTTGGACTTGGCCGAGATGTGCTTTGGTTGCTCGGAGGCTCTTGTGGTTCGCTCAATCTGGTTGAGATCGGACTCTCTTCAAGTATTGACCTTAGTTGATCATCGTCTTCTGTGTTGTCGAGGTCGTTCGTAGATGGCTCGGGAGGAGTCGGCTCGGGTTTGTACCATGATGTCGATTCGTCAAACACGACTTACACGAGTCTTCCGAGTAGAGGGGTTGAAGCACTTATACCCCTTTTGCTCCAATGAGTACCCCACGACGATGCAGTTCTCTGATTTTGGGTCTAGCTTCTGCTGCTCCTCATAAGGAATGTGCATGTATGCAATGGAACCGAATATCCTTACATGGGATAGATCCGGCTTCTTCCCATAGTATTTCTCGTGTGGGGTGACCTTGTGCACTCTAGATGTTGTGCACCGGTTCATGAGGTAGATGGCAGTATTTGAAGCTTCTGCCCAATATGACTTAGGCATATGCTTCTCGTTGAGCATGGCCAGTGCTACCTCGAGGATGTGCCGGTTCATTCGTTCGGCTACACCGTTTTGTTGCGGTGTGTGTCGGCAAGTGAATTCTCGCCGAATTCCTTCTTTTCGAAGATATGTTGTGAATGCCTCGGAGAAGTATTCCTTTCCTCTGTTTGACCCAAGACATCGTACATGACGCCCAGTTGTCTTTTTTACTTCGCTTTTGAATTTTTGGAAGTGTGTAAACACTTCGCTCTTCATCCTCATGGGAAAAACCCATGTGTATCTAGAGAAGTCATCGATGAAGGTAACAGAGTACCGACATCCTCCGAACGTAGCCATTTGTGCCGGTCCCCACACATCCAAGTGGACTATGTTCAATAGGCCTTTGCTCACATTCCTCTCCTTCGGAAACGGGTGCCAATGTTGCTTGCCGAATTGGCATGCTTCACATACTCCTTCAATCTCTTTCTCTTTGAAGGTTGGGAGCCCGATGATGAATCCTTTCGATTGCATCGCCTTGAGTTGGTTGAAATTGATATGGTCGGACGACATAGAATTTGCTCTATGTTTGACCACGAACATTCCCCCAAGGTCTTCATAATCGGAGTTAGTAGCATAATTTGTGAGTTGTCGGCTTGTGGAAGCCGACTCACGCTTCTTCTTCCGGCACTCTTCTTCATGATGGCCGATTTTTCTGCAATATCCGCATTCGATCGAGTTTTGTTGACTCGAACCAGAATGGAAGTTCCCCCTTCTT